>NC_086166.1:13623333-13969166 GCF_035149785.1 Candoia aspera | reverse complement strand
TCCCTTTTTATTCTTCGTTTTGTTTCTTGCCCCTTTTAAAAAGAGGGGAGGGAGGGAACAACAATCTCAGCATTTCTCCCTGCTCCTGAATAAGTCAACAGAACAATCGTATCACAGCAGAGGCTTCGGTGCCACAAATTATTTCTGAGCACCATAAGAAGTCTACCAGCACAACGCTTTTATTAATGATACCAGTTCATAAAAAGGGAGGGGGCGGGATTGCTGACTCCAGCTCTTTGCTAATGTTGGGTGATAAAAATGCTACTTCAGGATTCAGAAGGTTAAGTTCTAATGTGTATTTTGAATAGAGTGTGCTGAAATAATTGCCTCATAAAGCAAAGCATTGACCAGCCTGCTAATGTCTGTAGAGTGCAAAACTCAGCAAAGAATGCCCAGCTTACTGGAAAAAATGCTGTGGCTGCTATTTTTCTAGCTCCTCCCTTCCTCCTGTTAAGTTAACTTTACCAAATACATACATACATCTAAAACAGTGAGGAGTGGGGGGGATAGAAAGATTCGAGGCACGCTCATTATCTGAACCCATAAAATGGTCGAGGCAGAATTGCGTGGGTGCTTTGAATCCGTGGGAA
Source organism: Candoia aspera (assembly GCF_035149785.1). Taxonomy (NCBI): domain Eukaryota; kingdom Metazoa; phylum Chordata; class Lepidosauria; order Squamata; family Candoiidae; genus Candoia; species Candoia aspera. The sequence continues at coordinate 13,968,576 of NC_086166.1, read as the reverse complement.
AGACGGAACGTTCTAAAAAAAAAGAAAAGAAAAGGCAGCATGCAGGGACTTCCCCAGGTCTAGCACCACAAGTGTTTTAACATTAATTTTCAGAACCAGCAGATATTTGAACCTGGAGGTTATGATGCTGGGCTTGAATGCGTATCTATGACTGTATCCACCCATCCCACACAACCTTTTGTTTTTATTATTATCAGCAGATTGTGTGAACACTGGTATGCCTGGTTTGTATGGTTTACGAGCCAGTGTTCGTAGCAGGGTCCACAGCATTTGTTAAGCGCAAGGTGTGGATTGAGTAATTTGAGTTTCTGTAGTAATAAGCACAATGAACTCTCTGTGTTCAGTGTGTGTGAATGAGAGAGATACTTTCAATACTGGGGTATTATAATGTGGGTATTAAGCAGCAGAATGGAAAGGCTGAAGAAACAGAAGGGAAACCGGAAGAAAAGAAAAGATATAGAGAAGTTATTCTTCTTCCGAATGGTTGCAATTTCATGGCTCTGGGCTGTGTAAGGATCAGAAACAGCAATCTTGCTGTGTAGGATTGGATGACTGCAACATGTTCTATGTGGGGCTGCCTTTGCAGACAACCTCAGAGTGGCAGCTGGTACAGAATGACAGCTTATTAATCGCAAGATCATTGGCAGAACAGTCCCACCGTGGAAGAAAGCCTGGCAGTGGCCAGCGTGAGCTATTTCTTTCCTTCGTTTTCTCCCCTGGGACTTTAAGGCAGCTATAGGACATTGCGTGAGACCCCGTTTGGTGTCGTGGTTAAGGCACCAGGCTAGAAACCGGGAGACCGTGAGTTCTAGTTCTGCGTTAGGCACGAAGCCAGCTGGGTGACCTTGGGCCAGTCCCTCTCTCTCAGCCCAAGGAAGGAGGCAACGGCAAACCCCTTCTGAAAAACCTTTCCAAGAAAACCGCAGGGACTTGTCCAGGCAGTCTCCGAGAATAAGACATGATTGAACAAATTAAAAAAAAAGGGAATTGCACCGCACCTTTTTAGAATTATAAAAGGAAAACGCACTAGAGTGTGTAGATGTGTTTGGAGGACGTTGTGTGTGATGTGGGAGAACAGAAAGACTTTTGCAGCCAGGGGCGTGGTGCAGCTCTCGGCTCAACAGGCAACTGGCGGTAAGGAGGAGTATGTATGGTTTCACCAAACCAGCAGCAGACATGCTGCAAAGAGATGCTGGAAAGAGAAGCAGAGCCCAGCAGCTGCATCATTCCAGCAGCCCTGCTGGGGAGCTACAGCCAGCCAGCAGCTGGTAAAGCACCTTGCTTTTCTCACCCCAGCACAGACTGAGCACCTTCCAAGCCAGCACAACAGCAGCTGACGGCAACAGAAGCCAATCTGAAGGTGGCTTGATGGTGGCTGAAGGGGGCTGAAGACCTTGGTGTATCTTCAAGCAACAAAGAAGAACAGACTGTGTAAGAGTAAGATATAGATGTTAGCGTAGGTACAGTTCAAGAGAGCATAGGCTTAGTGATACAGGTAGTCCTTGCTGGACAACAGGAATTGGGATGAGGAGCTCTGTAGCGAGGCAATGTGGTCGTAAAGCGCAATGTCACGTGACCACGCCGACTTGCAACAGCAGCACCAGAAGTTCTAGATTCTGCTGTTAGGGGGATCCCGTCTGGTTGCAGCATCCTGCGGTTACATGATCGGCATTTGCGACCTCCTGCCAGCTTGCCCATTGACACTGCTTGTGGCAAGCTGGCAGGGAAGGTCACAAATGGTCATCACGTGACAGTGGGATGCTGCAATGTGGTAATTGCCAGCCAGTTGCCAAGCACCCAAATCACGATCACATGACTGCAAGGACTCTGTGACAGCCAGAACTATGAGGAATGGTGGTAAGTCCCCTTGTTCAGCTCTGTTATAACTTTGAACACCCGCTGAATGAGCGGTTGCTGAATGAGGACTACGTGTAACTAAGTTCGTTAAGTATCTAAGGTAGAAAATAAGTTCGTGTTTTTTTTTTCTCTAATATAAAAACCTCCCTGGGAAAGCAAAAGCAGTCTGTTTGTTGCTGGTCTGTACAATTTCCCAAAAGAAGCCCCTCACACCTACCAATATAGGATTACATGTCTATTAAACATGGGTTGCCAGGAGGCTTCTGGACACAAATCAAAGTGCACATCTATCTTTAAAGCCCTCCATGGAGCAGTGCTAGGATCCATCAAGCAACACTTGGCCAGAACTGAATTTGCCCTTTTGGTCCGAACATCGACAGGTGGCCTGCTAAAGAGGGGTCCCTTGTGAGGTTCTCAGGTTGTGGTGAGACATGAGGCATTTCTGCAATAGCTCCAAACTCATGGAACATCTTCCCCCAAGAAGAACATGCAGCCCCCACCTTGCTACAGTTCCAGAAAGAAGTCAAAATTATTTTATTTCAATGTCCTTTTGTTCTCAGCTGACTGTGGGCTCCTATGTTGGGTTTCATTTTGGGTTTTATCCTTGATGGTGTTCTTGATCTTCATTTGGATTGAGTTATTTATTATGCACTTTTTGTCATTTTCTTTTTGTTTGATGTTATACACCACTGTTTGGGACTGAGGTGAATTATAAGCACTGTAAAATATAACTACTGCAAATAAATAAACAATGTTGTTGTTTATTCGTTTAGTCGCTTCCGACTCTTCGTGACTTCATGGACCAGCCCACGCCAGAGCTTCCTGTCGGTCGTCAACACCCCCAGCTCCCCCAGGAACGAGTCCGTCACCTCTAGAATATCATCCATCCACCTTGCCCTTGGTCGTCCCTCTTCCTTTTGCCCTCCACTCTCCCCAGCATCAGCATCTTCTCCAGGGTGTCCTGTCTTCTCATTATGTGGCCAAAGTATTTCAGTTTTGCCTTTAATATCATTCCCTCAAGTGAGCAGTCTGGCTTTATTTCCTGGAGGATGGACTGGTTGGATCTTCTTGCAGTCCAAGGCACTCTCAGAATTTTCCTCCAACACCACAGTTCAAAAGCATCGATCTTCCTTCTCTCAGCCTTCCTTATGGTCCAGCTCTCGCAGCCATATGTTACTACGGGGAACACCATTGCTTTAACTATGTGGACTTTGTTGTCAGTGTGATGTCTCTGCTCTTAACTATTTTAGCGAGATTTGTCATTGCTCTTCTCCCAAGGATTAAGCGTCTTCTGATTTCCTGACTGCAGTCAGCATCTGCAGCAATCTTTGCACCTAGAAATACAAAGTCTTTCACTGCTTCTACATTTTCTCCCTCTATTTGCCAGTTATCAATCAAGCTGGTTGCCATAATCTTGGTTTTTTTGAAGTTTAGCTGCAAGCCAGCTTTTGCACTTTCTTCTTTCACCTTCATCATAAGGCTCCTCAGTTCCTCTTCGCTTTCAGCCATCAAAGTGGTATCATCTGCATATCTGAGATTGTTAATGTTTCTTCCAGAGATTTTAACTCCAGCCTTGGATTCCTCAAGCCCAGCATGTCGCATCATGTGTTCTGCATACAAGTTGAATAGGTAGGGTGAGAGTATACAGCCCTGCCGTACTCCTTTCCCAATCTTAAACCAGTCCATTGTTCCGTGGTCTGTTCTTACTGTTGCTACTTGGTCGTTATACAGATTCTTCAGGAGGCAGACAAGATGACTTGGTATCCCCATACCACTAAGAACTTGCCACAATTTGTTATGGTCCACACAGTCAAAGGCTTTAGAATAGTCAATAAAACAGAAATAGATGTTTTTTCTGAAACTCCCTGGCTTTTTCCATTATCCAGCGGATATTGGCAACTTGGTCCCTAGTTCCTCTGCCTTTTCTAAACCCAGCTTGTACATCTGGCAATTCTCGCTCCATGAGTTGCTGAAGTCTACCTTGCAGGATCTTGAGCATTACCTTACTGGCATGTGAAATGAGTGCCACTGTTCGATAGTTTGAACATTCTTTAGTGTTTCCCTTTTTTGGTATGGGGATATAAATTGATTTTTTCCGATGTGATGGCCATTCTTGTCTTTTCCAAATTTGCTGGCATATAGCATGCATTACCTTGACAGCATCATCTTGCAAGATTTTGAACAGTTCAGCTGGGATACCATCGTCTCCTGCTGCCTTGTTATTAGCAATGCTTCTTAAGGCCCACTCAACCTCACTCTTCAGGATGTCTGGCTCTAGCTCACTGACCACACCATCAAAGCTATCCCCGATATTGTTATCCTTCCTATACAGGTCTTCCGTATATTCTTGCCACCTTTTCTTGATCTCTTCTTCTTCTGTTAGGTCCTTGCCATCTTTGTTTTTGATCATACCCATTTTTGCCTGGAATTTACCTCCAATGTTTCTAATTTTCTGGAAGAGGTCTCTTTTCCTTCCTATTCTATTGTCTTCTTCCACTTCCACACATTGCTTGTTTAAAAATAATTCCTTATCTCTTCTGGCTAACCTCTGGAATTTTGCATTTAATTGGTCATATCTCCCCCTATCACTGTTGCCTTTTGCTTTCCTTCTTTCTTGGGCTACTTCTAGTGTCTCAGCAGACAGCTATTTTGCCTTCTTGGTTTTCTCTTTCTTTGGGATGTATTTTGTTGCCGCCTCCTGAACAATGTTGCGGATTTCTGTCCATAGTTCTTCTGGGACCCTATCTACTAAGTCCAGTCCCTTAAATCTGTTCTTCACCTCCACTGCATATTCCTTAGGAATATTAGTGAGCTCATATCTAGCTGGTCTGTGGGTCTTCCCTAATCTCTTTAGTCTGATCCTAAATTGTGCAAGAAGAAGTTCGTGATCTGAACTACAGTCAGCTCCAGGTCTTGTTTTTACCAACTGTATAGATGTCCGCCACCTTTGGCTGCAAAGGATGTAGTCAATCTGGTTTCGGTGTTGTCCATCTGGGGAAGTCCATGTATAAAGCCGTCTCTTAGGTTGCTGGAAGAGAGTGTTTGTTATGTACATTGAGTTGTCTTGGCAAAATTCTATCAGCCTATGTCCTGCTTCGTTTTGTTCAGCCAGGCCATGCTTACCTGTAATTCCAGGTGTCATTTGACTGCCCACCTTAGCATTCCAGTCTCCCGTGATGAAAATAACATCTCTTTTAGGCGTGTTGTCCAGTAGGTGCTGCAGATCCTCATAGAACCGCTCTACTTCAGCTTCTTCAGCATCTGTGGTTGGGGCGTATATTTGGATCAGTGTGATGTTAGATGGCTTGCCCTGAATTCGAATTGAGATCATTCTGTCATTTTTGGGATTGTATCCAAGCACTGCTTTAGCCACTTGACTATTAATTATGAAGGCTACTCCATTTCTTCTGTGGTCCTCTTGTCCACAGTAGTAGATCTGGTGGTCATTTGATGTGAAGTGGCCCATTCCAGTCCATTTCAGTTCACTGACACCCAAAATGTCTATCTTTAATCTTGACATCTCACCAATAACCACATCCAATTTGCCCTGGCTCATAGATCTTACATTCCAGGTTCCAATGGTGTGTTGATCCTTAGAACATCGGATTCGCCGTTCACCACCAGCACCGTCGGCTGCTAGCCGTCCTTTCATCTTTGAGCTAGCTGCGTCATCACGTCTGGGGCTAGTTGAACTCATCCTCTGTTCCTCCCCAGTAGCATTTTGACCATCTTCCGACCTGGGGGTCTCATGTTCCGATGGTATACCGACATATATCTGGTTGTACTGATCCATTTAGTTTTCACAGCAAGAATACTGAGGTGGGTTGCCATTACCTTCCCCAGGGATCGCATTTAGTCTGACCTCTCTGTCATGACCTTCCCCTCTTGGGTGGCCCTACACGGTTTAGCTCATGGCATCATTGAGGTGCTCAAACTCCAGCACCATGACAAGGTAACAATCCTTTGCTGAAGAAATAAACAGTAACATGATAGGAGAACAATAGTAAAAGATGGTGGTGCTTCTATTTCTGTAGGCTTAATTCACAAAGCCTCCTTGGCTGTGGGATCTGCTTAGATCTTTCCTTTGTTCAAGACAAAGGAAATTTGAACAAAATATGCAAAATAATTTAAAAATTGCGGGGGATAATATGCTAATTTGTACAAATAAATACAGATTGGAGAATGTGGCTTTTTGGTGCATGGCCAGGATGCCAGTGAACTAAGTGGGATTTCTTTATTTTCATACTGCCATATATCACAGCACTTTACATCATAAAAAAGCATAAAACAGATAAAAACTACTGAATAAAATCAAGAGAAAAATAATCAGTTGTAAAAATTTGATGGTAATGATTCTTATGTCCCAAATGCCCTTCAGAACAATGTGGTCTTCTACACCTTCTGGGTGGTGAACAGCTGAGGAGAGTAACTTAATGACAAAGAGGGTGGAGGAATTCCAGAACATGATGGCCTCAGCTGAAAAGTGTTGTCTGTGGGCTCTCATCCCCTTTGTCTCTCAGGCTTGAGGGATTATCTGAAGATTTTAACTCCATGTTCATGCTGCATGAGTCAGTAGAGGAGATAGTTCTAGAGGAACTTAGGTGGCAGGCCATGCACAGCTTTGTAAGCTAAAATCAGAATTTGGTAGCCATTGCAATAGCCACAACATTTGTGTCATGTGACTGTGGGAATTCCAGTTCTCCAATCCATGAGCCACAGTTTCTGAGTGATCTTCAACAGCAGCCCTTATAAAGTACAGCCCTTACAGAGCACAGTAATCCAGCCAGGTGGAGACAAGTGTGTAGCTCATTTATAAGTCGCCATTGCTTGGCTGCTCCAGGTAGGAACTGATCTCTCCCAGTGCTTTCATTTACATATACCACAGTAGTAGTATTACACACCACCAAATGTCCCAAAAGAACAAGAAGGAGTACACTTCCTTCATTCAGGTCCCAATTAAGGGCAACAACCAGAACAAGCGATGCTGTTTCCATCTTATGATCAGGACTGATTCCAGACTGAAAGGAGATAGATCATTCATTTCTTTGAGGGTGCTCTCTAGCTAGCTCCTTAACAAGTTCTCAATAAACTTTCCTAAAAAGGGAAAGTTGGTAACTAGGTTAGTGATCCAAAATTGCCAGGTCCAAGGATGGTTTCTTGAGGAGGATACATCACTGCCTCCTTCAGGACCAGGAGAAATACTTCTTCTTCCGGTGAAGTGCTGACTACCTCTCAGAATGAGGCTCAGAAGAGCCACAAGGGGCATAAATTAAGTTCACAGGTAATGGACCACAAGTGGAAGCTTATGCTTTCCAATTCAGCACAGTCCACAAGCTGAAAGAAAACCCAGATAACATTGCAAGACGTTGTTCCAGACATCAGATCTTGCCCACGAAGAGTCAAGACTACACTGAATCAGAGTGACTTGACCAGGAAAATCTTTCCCTCATAAATTGCAGCAAGAGATCTTTACTTCCATTGTTTCCTAACAAAGAATTGGCAACTTTAAGTAACATTGCTGGGTAGCAGTTGCTGAAACATGAACTGGTATCAATGCCTGGCTAGATTCATTTTTCAATGTTCCTCCACTGGAGCTCCAGGCATCTTTTCTACAGTTTCACCTTCCAGAGGACCTCAATAAACCAAAGAGCCTCCCTGGACTGGCCAACAGGCTACTCAGAAGCAATCACATCCACCCTCCCAGTCTCTTTACTCTTCCAGTAATTAACCGTGGTCTCCACAGAGATACCTATCAGAAACTCTGAAGGGATCCTTTGTGTGGAAGTGGATTCAGCAGGGATGGATGACAATGGCACTCAGTTGGGTGCCTGTGTGTGTTTATAAGAAGTTCTCAGAGACTGAAAATTTCTTAAGGGACAGGACAAAAAAAGTTTTCTTTCTAATAAATGTGGGAAAAGAAAAACCAATAGATCCATCTGTTCCTAGCAGACAACTATGCATGCTTATTGAAGGTGACTTTTCAAAGTTTTAAGGCTTTTAACTAAACATGGCAAGCACTGGACACAGAAATTTCTGATGTACCACATACTATCTACTACTGAGGTATGTCGCACTTCTGCTCCACCTCCCCAAATCCACTCCCAGGTGCACTCTCTCACTCACTGTCTCTGTATGAGATTTATAGGCCTGTTAGAACTTGGGGTGGTTTACAAAATACAATAATAAAAACACAGTAAAAATGCAATACTGTAAAGTGCAACAATGCTGGAAAATGATTCATTCTAAAATGGATCAAATTCTGAAAGTTGTAATCCCATTCCATCTTGAGATGTTTTTTAGTAAATTTCACCAAAGTACGTATCCCATCAAACTATACTGATGGATGCAAGGATTCTTTGATCCCCTCTTCTGAAGAAGGCCTAATTAAATTGTGAGAGTATGCACCGATATCTAAACAATTGCATATTTAAAAAGTAAATTTGATGTAGAATTCAATTTTACACCTTAAGCGTAACTATTGGAAATGAGAATATGCAATGGAATTGTTCTTTCTGAAAGAGGCAGCCCTGAAGATATGTAGGAACCAAGGTATGAACAGCTTTAAAGGTTAAACCAATGTTTCTTTAACTTTTTTTTCTCTCAAGGCCCCTTCCCACTTTTAAAAATTATGGAGGCCCCAGAGAGCTTTTGTTTCTATTATATATTCATCAATATTTACTGTATTAAACATTAAAATTGATGCATCTGCTGCCTTTACCACTTCTCATACTTGTTTGATGGGATTTTAATACTGTATTATTTTTCAACATAGGCTGGGGAATAATTTTGATTTTGCAGACCCCTAAGAAGGTCTTGGGGGACGCTCAGGGGTCCTAGGACCACACTTCAAGAAACACTGGGTTAAAGCATTTTAAAATGTGCCTAGAAACCTATGAGAATCTCATGAAGTACCCACAGAACTGGTTTTATATGGCTATACAGGTGGTCCTTGTTTAATGACCACTTGTTTAGTGACCATCTGATCTTATTACAGCACTGAACAAGTGCTAGTTATGGCCAGACCTAATACTTACGGCCATTGCAGCGCCCCATGGTCTTCCCACAAGCAAAGTCAATGGGGAAGCTGTCAGGAAGTCAAAAGCTGTGGTCACATGAGATCCCTGTGTAACAACAGCAACTGAGACTGCTGGGACTGCCATCACTAAGCGGCATGGTCATGTGGTTTTTCAACTTACAACCATGTTGCTTAACAACAGAGTTTAGGGTACCAATCAAAGAGAGTACCTGTAGCTCAGGGGAGTTGACGGTCCTAATTAGCATTGTTAAGCAAGGACTACCTGTAATGTCTCTCACCCAACAGTGGATGGGCGGCTACATTTTACCTTTTTTGAGTAGTTTTCAAAAGCAGCCCCAGGTAAAGCAGACAGCAGTAGTCTAACTGCAAGGTGACAGTGGCCTGAGATGATAGTTTCTAAGGCCAACAACCCTACTTTGTTCATGCTGATTTTTTGCTTGTAGATACCTTGGAATGGTACATATCCAGGAACTAAATGTTTTTAATGGGCTTTGTACAAGTACTTTGTACAAAGCTTCAAAGGAAATCCCGAATAGGATATCCCTAATGCAAAAAAAGAAAAGAAAAAAGTGATTATACAGTTGAAGACTGGAGAGGAATTCAAAGGGATGCTTTTGAGCCGTTCTTTAATCATCAAATTCCAACAAAGCAATGGAACTTAGAGGGAGAAACGGTTTTCACAAGTCCCAGGCCAGACAGGAGTCACTGGGCATTATTTTAAATCTTCAAATAATTAATTCCACTCTAAATATATGTATAATGCAGCTTTTTGTGTGTTTTCTTTCCTTTTAAAAACTGCATGTTATTATTTATATTGATCTAGAACTGCATAATATAATGGTATAAAAATAGTGATGCAATCTCAGGTATTATAAAAATGAACGGATGGCTTGCTAGAAACATAAATCAACTTCAGTGCATCCTGCTCAAATGTCAAGACATTCATCCCCATAATGCCTGCTTATTCTCCAAATAGCTTGATTGATTTATGTCTCTATTTGTAGGTAGCTGTGGTCCTCATTTAGCAAAGCCCATTGTCTCTTTATGCAAAAATATTAAAAGCTTAATGCAATAGACTCAAGGCATTGCTTCTGGAATATTGATTTCTGAATTAAAGAAGATGCTACTCACTTCTTACTTAAAGGGCAAGAAGGTTTGAGGGACAAAGCAAGCATGGGGGGCAATGTATCCATGTATTTCTGTCTTCTCAGGGTTAGCTGTGCTTTTTGTAGACCTCTAACTATAGGCTGGCTGTTCACTTATTTCATAAGTCTATTTTTTAAAAATTAGATTTCTTAAGATATATAATTAAATATGCGTAAACTACTAATGCATGTCAAAATTTAGACAGCTAAACAAAGAGAAATAAAGCAAGCATCACAGACCTTTCTTACACCAGATGAGACCATCTGTCCTAACAGCCAGGAAACACGCTGAGACAAGGAACTGGTCTCTAATATTTATTGCTAGTACTTAACAGGAATCCTAACAAACTGAAGAAGCGTGGGAAAACCCAGACATATAACCCCCAAGGGTTAAGGCGGTCCCGATCTGTGTCTCTTTGAATGGCTGACCAATTCCTCAGTGCTACGCTTGCGCTTGACAGTCTGGATGGGAGCCCCCTGCTCGCCATCCTTACTCATGACACCATCCACCAGGGCTTCCCGAGTCTTTTCCTTTACCAGATCAAAAAGAGAGGTCACCCATCAAATCTGAACTTCTTTAATTTTATGTTTGAAATCAATAATAAAGGGAATAAAAGTAATTGCCTGGAGGTGCCAGATTTTATTGAAAAATTCTCCCTATAAACTGTGGTATTGATCCCAATTGAGGAGCCTCTGTGAACAAGGCCCAGGATAGACAAGTATCTGTTTTTCATTTAAGCTGAGACTTGGCTGACTCTCCTACACAATGCCTGGGGCAGATGAGTTCTATACTTACTCCCAGGTAAGTGTTGACTGAGGTGTAGGCAGAAGTTGGCATCATTCTTTTACACCTGTTGCAGCTACTGATTTGCTCACATTCCGGCAACCTCTCCTGGTAGGAATAAGCATGCCATTCCTAGGAAACAGTGGGGGGTGGGGGGTAGTAGAGACATCTTCCTATTGTTTCTTTATCATGGTAGTACCATTAGCAGAACACCAGGATAGTGCCTCTCCTGGACATGGGATTTCATTGCTTTAGAACAATCAGATGCACCCATTTACAGGTAGTCCTCACTGATTGCAATTGCGACTGGCAACTCTGTCGCTAAGCGGTGCAGTCATTAAGGGAAATGTCACGTGACCCCAAACAACTTGAGACACCAGTTCCAGCTGCGGCTGTTAAGCAAATTATCGGCAGTCATTAAGCGCAATGTCACGTGACCACGACTTGCAACTTCCTGCTGGTTTCCCCACTGAGTTTGTTTGTTGATGGTGATCATGTGACCACAGGATGCTGTGACCACCGTAAATGCATATTGGTTGCCAAGCACCCAAATGGTGACCACACTACCCTGGAGGTGCTGCGATGGCCACAACTTTGAGGATCGGCTATACATCTTCTTATTCAGCACTTCATAACTTTGAATGGTTGCTGAATGAGCAGTGGGTAAGCAGGGACTACCTGTAGTTCATTTATATTATTATTATTATTATTATTATTATTATTATTATTATTATTATTATTATTTTATCCCACCTTTACATATATATAACTCAGAGCTGCGAACAAACCTAATATTCCTGCCTCCTCTTTGCCCTGTGAGGTGGGTTGGGCTGAGAGAGATGGACTGGCCCAAGGTCACCTAGCCAGCTTTCATGGCTAAGGTGGGACTAGAACTCTCAGTCTCCTGGTTTCTAGCCCGTTGCCTTAACCACTAGACCAAACTGGCTCTTTTTTGTTCTGTATAGAATAGCAACTTAAAAAAAAAAAAAACCCTCTACAATGGCTGCTATATTAGATTTCTTTCACTTAATTTCTAAATAATTTAGATTCTATTGATAGAATCAACTTGCTTTCCTTGTATAATGCTGTATTTTCTCTCAGTTGACATGCCATTTGAAAAGGAAAAGAACATAAACTTATTAATATTATTAATTACCACTGCAGCAGTGAAGCTGAAGAATTTCTGACAGAATGGTTCCCAAGCAGAGGCTGATATGTACTCTGTGTGTGTGTGTGCGTGTGTTTGTGTGAAAGAGACAAATATATACGCTTCCTTATTCTATTATCTCAGCTGTTTCTTTTAATATTCAGTTTAAGATAACAAATAAAGCATTTGCTATAAATGTTCATGCTAAAGTAGTCACTGGTAAAAATGATGAAATACTTATATTCTCCAACCAATGAGCCTTAGCAGTATGTGTTGCTATTATTAATTGTTACTTTTAAAAGATGCACTTCTGAAACATGACAGACGGCTTCCCTAATCAATTAAGTTATGGCAGCTTTCCCCAATCTAATTTTAATTCTCCAACTTCCCAGTTATTGTTGAGTTGTTGAGAATTCTAGACACGGTAGTTCAAATAGAGTTTTTTCATTAAATCCAACCCCCCCCCCCTTACTTATGAATTTAATGAATCATTTGTCTTCCTTTCTTGAAAATCAAAGGCAATTCTTACCTATTTCTTCTGGCTTAGGGAGTAGAAAGAGACAATGTGGTGTAGTGGATAGACTGTTCAAGTAGAAATAAGGACATCTGCATTCTGGTCCACACTTGTTAGCAGATTTGAGGCCTGTCCCTACTCTCAGAAAATACTACCTCACAAAGCACTGTTGTGTTGAAAAACCGAGGGGAGACCCATACACTCTTAGTGGAAATGTAGTACTAAAATGTAATCAATTGTTTTTCAGTTGCTTCTGATTCTTCAGTGAACATAATTTGGGCAGATCATCTGTCAGTAAATGCTTCTTTGAGTTCTTGGAAGCTCATCCTTCTGTCAAAAGTGATCACATCTAGCCACTTTGTCTTCACTTTGGTTCTTCTTTTATTGATTTTTTGTTTTTTTCCAAGCATTGGAGTCCAAACATAAGCTTTAAACCTTAAGCTTCATCATTAGTACTTCCATTGAAAGTCTGGTTTTATTTGATATAGGATTGGATGATTTGATCTTGTGGGTTTGTTGTTTTCAACCATTTTCTCCAACACCACAATTCAAAGGCTTAAATTTTTCTCTGTTCACGCCTTCTGATGGTTCAGCTTTCACAGCCATACGTTATACCTGGGAACACCATGGCTGTGACAATATACATCTTTGGCTTCTGCACTTTAATATTTTGTCTAGAGCTGTCATAGTCTTTCAAGCAGCAGATGGCCACAGTCATCATCCCTGTGAATTTTTAGCCTAGGAAGCTAAAGTCTGTTATTACTTTGTCTTCCTCTCTGCTTCTTTGCACTGGGTTGGCATTGCCTCTTGATAAAATCCTAGTTTGTTTGCTTTTGTTTAATATTGAGGAAAAATATACATTTTTCCAGAATGGTGACAACCATTCAGGGGCCTATTGGAAACCCATCTTTTTATCCAGTTCTTCCCTATGTGAACAGTATATTAAAAATGAATGGGAGAGAATGTATACATTAAAAATGAATGGGAGAGAAAAACAACATAAAAAGGGTATGTTTATTTGGGTTGTGATTTCCCCCCATTCATTTTTAATGCTCAAATGTTATAGTAAGTATTTTAATGCTGTTGTCTTTTAACTTGGTTGCAAAGCATTTTTAGATATTGCATGTGAAGGAGTATATAAATGTTTTTATCAATGTATGAATTTAAGAATGGGAAGTTTAGGATATAATGTTATACAAAATGGAGATTTTGTTAATGAGTACAAAAGATGAAGTCTGTGGATGACTGTGTCTAAAATAATGCTGTGTAAAAACTGTTGAAATAATTGGAATTTTGGGAGCAGCTCTTAGAAAATAAAAACTGACCCAGGAATAGAATTGGAATATGCAAAAGGGACAGAGATTTATCTGTCCATTTCCTATGGAGATAATTCTCAGCACGTCATAAGTCCATGTGTCCACCTATCCCTTCCCACTCCAGCTTTAACCAACACAATTATTACCATATGAGCACATATACTGAAATCCTCTCCCCTAAAAATAGCCTTTTGAAATACATGTTTCTATATTTTTAAGGATGACAGCCATCTTTCAGATTAGGAAGCCCTTGGAAGATTACAATGCAATCTCACATATGTTGCCTGTGCTGAAAGATCAGAACTGGTTTCCAACTGCCTGCTGGGCACAGCTTAAGATAGCATGGATCCTGACTGTCTGTAGGACCACATCTCCTGCTGGGAACCTGCCTGGTTACTTGGAACAGTAGAAGAGGCCCTTTTGAAGATTCCTCCATTGCAGGACCTTGTCTGTCTGGAATGCGAGAGGGAGCCTTCTCCTATCTCACTTCTAAACTATGGAATGTCACCCCCCAGCATGTTGGGCCCCCACTCTCCCAGCATTTGGGAATATGGCAGAAACTCCTATCTTCTCCCAAAGGCTCAGCGGCCAACTTATCTGATTTTAGTGGCCCTGGTTTTGATTGCAGTAGGTCCTTTTTTTATGCTTTATGACTTCTACTCTTAATTAGTCTAAGCCACCTTGAGTGTTGCATGCACAAAGAATAAATTCACTAAATAAGTACACCTGAGTTGATGCAATATCCTAGCTTGATGCAATATCCTATTGGCAGTATCACCAAATAGGGATTGGGAAAAAATCCAGCTTGAAATCCTTGAGGACTACCTTCAGCATCTCTCAACAGCAGGAAGACTGAGAGCTTGATTTGGTCTAAAGCAGTTTCCCACCTTTGTAAGAAAATGCCACAAAGAAATCTACTAAGAGATGATACAAAAAAAAAAAAAAAGTTACATTTCTAAGCTACTATGCTGGTGCTGGAATGCTGCTTTAACCTGGCGCTCTTGAGGATTTTTACCTCTCAGCCATAATAGGAGAAAAAAAAAGAATACAAAATGAAATAACCCTAAGAACAAGACCCACATATTGCTATTATGAGAGTAGCAATACTACACTATGTTCTCCTATGTTTTTGTTTTGCTGTCGTGCAACTTCAGGAGCCTTTTGGTTTAACTGACACGATTACCTGCCGTGATAGCTGGAGTGGAAAATAGGATTGAGGCAAATCTTTTATTATCTATTTTTCCCCCTTAAAAATGACTTTTTAATAATACAACGAACCTTAATGAGTTCTTGAAATGTCAGGATAGTGCATTTTTAAAGGGGGGGAAATCTATATATTCTTGCTTGGGACTCAGCTCCATTGCACTTAATGGAGCTTACCTTCTCAATAGACACGTACAGGAAGCTATTACTGGCGTTGGCTCACCTAATTACTTTACTTGTTTGTTTGTGTTGGAGTACAGGCAGCCCTTTTCTAAAATTAGAAAGCCCTCCCCTCCCCAAAGTCTTTGTTTCACTGATGGCAAAACCAGTTCATAAATTCCATAGCTCTCTGAAGACTTGTAATATGGCTGTGCAGGAACTATTTCATGGGAAATATTTCATAGCAAGAAAAAGGGAGGCACTATTGCTGATCAGGGCTGGAACTGCAGCAACTGATATGTGACTTTGCATTCATTTCATGCACTATAACACCTAATGCACATGACAAAATGTTGAATATAAAGTTAATTCACAAGAAATCGGGATTTCTAGAGTGATATTGAGAAGAAGGAATGCTGCAATGGCAATGCATTTCCTTCCCTTTTACCTGAATACCTTTTTCAGCTTAGATCTGAAATACAGATCTTAGAATTATACTTGTTCGTAAAATACCTGTTATAGTATATATGAGGCATGCAGTGAAAATATGGAGTGGTACATACCATCACACATCAGCTTAAACCTTTCCCCTTGCTCTGTTTCAAAATTACATAAATACCAATAGTTATTTTCTCCTATAAAGTGGTCTTTGGGGAAATGTCTTCCTATTGATTCAGCAATCACAATAGAAGAATACCAGACTGCCCCAGCAAAAAGAGGTTCTGTTTTTCTGCCTCATGATCAGTGCATTTTAGAAGTCCCTCCATATTTCATTTTATAAGTCTCTGACCATGCTTGGTCAGATTCACTTCTTGTCTTTATCCAACTGTGCTCCATGCCTTCTTATGGCCTTTCATTTCCTAGGGGGTCTCAGAAAACCAAAGTGCCACCAGGAAGAAGCTACACGGGGCATTGATTTCCAGCACCTGGCACACTTCCTCCTGTGTATCAGATAGTGGACAGAACTGCCTGCCAAAGAGCTGGGAAACTCCCCAAAACTCCTGCTGGAAACCAGCTAGATTCATTAGGCATCTGAGGCATTCTCTTATCATGATGGGAAACTGCTTTAGACTGAACTGAGCTCAGTCTTCCTACTGTTGAGAGATGCTGAAGGTAGCCCTCAAGGATTTCAAGCTGGATTTTTTTCCACACTCTATTGGGTGATACTGAATGGGTCCTATTTCCCTACAGAGGCATGGGTGGCTCTGAAAAGATCCAGGTCCCCAAAGAAGCCAGTCCACTCTCAGTTCCAGTCTGTAGAACGGAAGGAAGATGACCATGATGGAGATATGCAAGCTCTGTTACCAAAGCAACCAGGGGTGAAAGGTTCTTAAATCCACAACAGATAATATTTTGAAGAAGCCTGGACAGACACCTCCCTACTTCATTGGAGTACAAGAAGGAGGAAGAGGAGGAAGCACAACACAATCAGACTTCCAAAATTCTGTTATTATAGCCAATTTGAATAAAAGTAGTTTTAGCCTTCCTGTGGAGTTGATTTCCTGGTCTGGTCTCTCCAGCGGGGCTGATACAGTCCAATTAAAATCTGTTGTCTTCTTGCACACGGACTCCCACCAGTCAGTAATGGCAGCCATAGTCAAGTGCCTGGAGAACTGAGATTTACTGCAGTGCCCTAGCATGGACAACACTAATACGATGCTCCCCAAATTTTACTGTGCCATGCAATCCTACACTGTTACTGATTTACCCCTTAAGTGAGGATTTCAGCTGGGTACCCACTTTTTCTTTCTTTCCTGAACCTTCAACCAGATAAGCTCTTGGATGAGCACCACCTTGTTAATCACAAAATGCACACCCATCACCCACCCACTTATACTACTCTACAGAAAATGCTACCGGTATTTCTTTCCTGGTTTGCTTTAATCTCAGCTGTAACCCTGTGATACCACAGGCAATTCTCCTGACTCCACCAGTCCAATTCTTTATGTTGGACAGATAGGTGGCACAGCAGAACAACTTGACATTAGTTCTGTTCCACTTTACACACACTACAAATACGTGTATTTTTCACAAAAAAAGCAGTTGAAATCAATTTAGAGTAATCCATTAGTAGTGCTTAATATTAATGAATGAATGCCCACGCTAATTAAAATCTTCTAATAAGAATCACTGAAATCAGGAGATAGTTCGTAATAGCTTTGTCATGCCTTTATATTATAAATGCCACATCAGGTGTAAATTACATAAGCTTTAAATGTGACACTTTCGGTTTTTACAGCCGTACTTCAGTGAGGCTTTTGATTAAATAATGCATCTACAAAGCAGTAACCTCTAGTAATTTATGCACATTTATATTTCACTCATCGTTTCCCTTGGAATAAAACACCTAAAAAATCTTCACGTTTTTACTGCTGAGTACAAAGATGAAAACTGGAGCAGCACAGATTCTATCTTATTTCCTTACTTTGGGGAGTGGGGTACTATTAAGAACAGGGAGGGATTCAAGAGGCCATATTTTGACATGCTGTGTTAGAATGTTTTGGCCATAATTGAAAAAGCAGAGGGCTCAGGACTGAACATTCCCTGGGATAATGTTGCAGCTTGTGTGTACCAAGCTTTCATGTGATGTAATGTAATTGAACTGCATAAATAGCTCATTTCTATCCCCTCTCCCAAAAAAAACCCAAACAGCTTAATACATCTTTTTATTTAACTAGAAAGTCCTTTCATGAACATTACCAAACTTTTGTGCATTGTGCAACCTGATATCTCAATCACTTTAATCTTAAGGTCTTAAATTATGTAAATGCTCTGGTTTATTTTGAAGTGGGATAAAGGTTAAAGAAGGGTTATCTGGATAGCTTTAAGGGTTCGACTGATGTTATTTGTCTTTAAGGATTTGGATTAAGATTTTTAGGGTAAAAAAATGCTTTGGTTTTGGGTTTATTAAGATTATTAAAATTGTTGTACTATTAAGTACAACAGCACACAATTTATGCACTTTTTAGTTTGATTTTTATTATAGTAGAATGAAATGTATAGAATAGTAGTAGGAAGGGACTAATTAAATAAGTGCTATCTTTTAGGGGGGAAAGTTGTTTAAGAGGTTCATATATATATTTTCTTTATTTCAATATAAGGTGAGGGAGCAACTGTATTTAGTGATTTTCATAATGTGCAAAAGTGGGATGATTTATAGAAATAATGCGGGTTTGGTTTAATATAGAGTAAGAGATTGATTATGGAAAAATTTTGTATATCCTTGCTGTGAAAAGTAAGAAGTCACATCTTTTTGTAATTCTGAAAAAAAAAAAAATCTCTTGTTTTTTCACATCTTTTTAGTTTTTCTTTTTTGGTAGTTTTTGTTTTGTTTTGTTTTTTCAGAGCTTTTATCTTTGTCTTGAAATTTAATAAAATTCTTATAAAAAAATCCTAAGGTCTTAATTATGATCAGTCAATCAATAATATTTATTCAATCAATGACCAGCAAAATGTAAAAGGAGAAAAACAACTAAAACAAAGAAATACAATAATAAACTACCAACTAATAAAATATATCACTTAATAATATAGTATTCACAATTAATTATGATCAGTATTTTACCCTTATTTAAACTCTTCTTCCTACGATGTTACATTGATTTAGGATTTAAATTACAGAGGTAGGCAGGAGTCTAGAAGAAAAAATAGAGAGTATTTGTTTTGTTATATGCACTCTTGGCTCCCGGACACCAGACTCTTGTTCTTTCCTCCAAATGGGACCACATTAGACCAAGGTTTGTCTCACTCTTTCATTTCCTCATAGTAGCTAGGCTCACAAATCACATTAAGACCATTTTCTAACTCAGGCTCTGTGAGATCTGATTCCTCCCCAACATAAGCCACAATAGATGCGTTCACACATTGTACTATGCCAGAAACAAATTAAATACAATGGTGCTTAAAAATTTGTGTACCCTTTTGAATTTTTAATATTTCTGCATAAGTATGAGCTAAAAGGGACGCGGTGGCGCTGCGGGTTAAACCGCTGAGCTGTCGATCGGAAGGTCGGCGGTTCGAAACCGCGCGGCGGGGTGAGCTCCCGTTGCTCGTCCCAGCTTCTGCACACCAAGCAGTTCGAAAACATGCAAATGTGAGTAGATCAATTGGTACCGCTTCGGCGGGAAGGTAACGGCGTTCTGTGAGTCATGCCACATGACCACGGACGGGTCCTTAAGGACAACGCCGGCTCCAAGGCTTAGAAACGGAGATGAGCACCGCCCCCTAGAGTCGGACACGACTGGACTTTACGTCAAGGGAAACCTTTACCTTTACTTATGAGCTAAAAAGTGATCTGTCCTCCACAGAAGTCCTAAAAGTAGAAAAAAGAGCCCAATTAAAGCAATGACTCAAAAACTTTATATTTCTTCATTTATTTATTGAAGAACATTGAAGAAAAGCCCTTCGTGGCTTGGGGCCGGGTTACCTAAGGGACCGCCTTCTCCCAGTTGTTTCTGCCCGTCCAATTCGATCTAGGAGGTTGGGCATGCTGTGGGTCCCGTCAGCCAGGGAGTGTCAGTTGGCGGGAACTAGAAGGAGTGCCTTCTCTTCCGTAGCGCCTGCCCTCTGGAACATCCTCCCTCCAGAAATTAGGATGTCCCCGACCCTGTTGGCCTTTCGTAAGGCCGTGAAGTCCTGGCTTTGTGCCCAGGCCTGGGGCCTCGAGTGTGTGGATGGTCCCGCCTCTTGGCTATTTTAGCATCCACGCATTGCTCACTTGGCAGCCATGTATATTTATTTTGTATTTATTTTATATTTTAACTGTTTTAATTGTAATTGTTTTAATTGTTTTATAGTTTTATTGTTGTAAGCTGCCCAGAGTTACTCGCTGAGATGGGCGGCTACAGAAATCAAACAAACAAACAAACAAACAAACAAATAAATAAAATGAGTGATGTTCTTAAGGGGCAAAGTACATAGAGAAAATAAATCTCACATCAATCCCCCAAGTAGGGCTTCAATAGACTTATTTTCTGTCTTTACTCACTCTCATTCAGTTTAGTGGAACCAACATTGCTTCTGAAATCTTTTTTCAAAGGAGGAGAACATTTGCAGAAGAAAATACATTACTATAGGTAAGAAGCAGAATTCTAGCATCTAATTTAGTTACCAGTGGTTGAGAAGTACTGTACATCAAAGTAATACATATATCTATATCTATATCTATATCTATATCTATATCTATATCTATATCTATATCTATATCTATGAGGGATGTGGTGGCGCTGTGGGTTAAACCGCTGAGCTGCTGAGCTTGCCGATCGGAAGGTCGGCGGTTTGAATCCGCGTGACGGGGTGAGCGCCCGTTGCTAGTCCCAGCTCCTGCCAACCTAGCAGTTCGAAAACATGCAAATGTGAGTCGATTAATAGGTACCGCTTCGGCGGGAAGGTAACGGCGTTCTGTGTAGTCATGCCGGCCACATGACCACAGAGGAAGTGTCTTCGGACAAACGCCAGCTCTTCGGCTTTGAAACGGAGATGAGCACCGCCCCCTAGAGTCGGACACGACTGGACTTAATGCCAAGGGAAACCTTTACCTTATATATATATATATATATATATATATATATATATATATATATATACAGTTTATGTATGTATGTATGTTTGTATATATATATATATACACACACACACATACACAATACACACAATACAGTATACACACACACACCATGTGTGTGTGTATATATACTGTATGTATGTATGTGTGTGTGTGTCTGTGTATACACAGACACACACACACGTTTGTGTGTCTCTGTGTAGATGTAGATGATGTAGTAGATGTAGATGTATCCAACAGTCTATAACCTTTCTGGCTGCCCACACACAGAAATCAGGAGAGATTCTTCTATTGATTTTATTTTATTTAATTAATTAATTGATTGATTGATTTGGGAAGCAGGGGAAGCCAAGGAGGTGAAGGAGTAATGGAAACATATGTAACAGAAAATAATAATAATAATAATAATAATAATAATAATAATAATAATAATATGAAACATCTGGAGCACTACTTGAACACCATCAGCATTGACAAAATCACCGTCAGTCTACTGCAAAAGGCAGCTTTGCTTGAAGCAGCTGACATCCTGTGATGATACCTTTATATTATTAAACAACATCTGCCTATCCCAGGTCCTTGGGAAGGACTTGATAGGTGGACAAAAATGCCAAATCCAGTCTAAACATCTGGCTGACTATGCAATCAACCATAATGCAGCTTTATCAGTAACTGCAACAATAATAGAAATCCAAACATATAATCAAAATAAATTGGAAAGAAATGAGAAGAAAAAGCCCCCTTCACGGAGGGATTTTCAAGAAAATGGAGAACAGATTTCAGCATCATATTAATGAAAATATTTTGTCCCAATAGATTGTCAGTAGCAGACTGGGATCTAAATATAGCAAGAAATCTAAATTATTAGGTGGGGGAAATGAAAGTACAAAACCTACAAGCTTTCTGAGGAATGTTCCCAGCATGATTTTGAGTGAAGAAATCTTCAGGGATATTTAGCACCAGAAAAGGTAATACATAATCCAAACTTCAGTACAGTGCTTGCTTGTAATACATTTTTCATACTGGAGGGAGGGCCTCTTTGTCTTAAATGGAAAGGGATGAGATGCTGGAAACACAGCTCAGTCACTGATCATTCCCAACCACATTAAATCTGAATCACTCCAGAGGAAACTAAGCTGAATAGTTCATGCAACATAGTACTGTTACCAGATGAATTTTTTTTGCTGGAAAAGGACTCAAAAGGAAGTGCAACCACCCCACTCCCAGTAGGAGAAATCAAGCTTTTGCCATTATATGTAGGAAGAGCAGCTTATGGGAATTGTTCTGCAGGTGTTCCAGAGAAGGGATCAAGATGTGTGTAGCAATGAGGCTATAAATGCAAACTCCATTTTCCTTGTCTCAACCTTCTCCCCTTGAGCAGAGACCCGGGTCAGAATTCTACTAACATCCATTTTCATGTAATTATAGACTCCGTTTTTACAGACCATTATAAGGACAGAGAAGGAGATGGTTGGTTCCTTTCTGTGACTTTGGAAAGTTTTGGGGCTGCTGTGAAGATCTGCCTGCATGCAATTGCAGTGAGAAAGAAAACATAACAGAAATTAGGGTGCCTGAGCTCAGGGAAATTCAACTTCTTACACAAAGAATTACATGTTAGATGTGTAGCCACTTAGGATGCATCAAGCTTTTGATGGGGACATTTGCAAAGTACACTGGCAAGAGTAAAAACACCCCTTCGAAGATGGTTGAGGTAGCCCTTTCCCCCAGGAGGCTCTGCTCAACGGCTTCAAGGACTTTGACAGGTTGTCTGCACATGTGTATGCATGCAAAGAAAAAGGACACCTGCAGGGTCTGCCAGAGATGTGAAGGACCTACGGAAAACACCTCTCTTAATGCTAACTCTCAAGCAGCCAAGAAATGTGCCACAGGCTAGCACTCGGTAGGGCAGCCATGAAGGCCTTGGAAAAGATATTCAAATCTTGTGATGTGTCTACGGCTTCAAAGACCAGAACTGTGCAAGCTACGGTATTCCCCATGACACTCTATGAAAGCAGAAGTTGGACTTTGAAGGAGCAGGATAGGAAGAGTATTGATGCCTTTGAACTTTGACGTTGGAGAAGACTCCTGGGAACACCGTGGACAGCCAAGAAAACAAACTGATGGCTCACTGAACAATCCAACCCAGAGTTCTCACTCGAGGCAAAATGACCAGGCTTAAATTATACTACTTCAGACACATTATGGGAAGACCCAGCTCTCTGGAAAAGGCTTTAATGCTGGGTAAGGTGGAAGGAAAGAGAAGAAGAGGAGGACCAGCAGGAAGGGGGATGGACTCAATTACAATGGCAATGGGAGACTTGAAAGAAGAGGTTAGGGATAGATTGTCATGGAAAAGATCTATGTATGTGGTCACCAGGAGTTGAAAACAACTTAATGGCACATAATCAACTAATTAATCAATCAACACTAACTCTAATACCTGATTAGATAATACCGTACCTATAGTTGATTACACAAGATTTGTGCAAAGCAAGGTAGAAAACAACCAGCACTGTCACATCTTCACCAAATTAATATGGGCTGTTTAGAATATTAAGTAGGGAATTCCCTTTTCAGTTACTCCCATATCTTTTAAGGAGCAGTCCTTTAAATAGATGGCTGCTTCTTGAAAAGAAGCCATTCATTGCAGAATCAAAACAACATGATCTGACCAGAACTGTAAGAAAAAAAACCTAATCATCAGGAGTGAGCTGATTAACACTCGATGACCGCATGTGTATGTTGTATTTCATTTGGTATCTGAGTTACTCAATGCTAGATGTTTTATTAATGTATGTTCTAAGGATCTTCGGGTTTTCGGGATAAAACGATAAGAAGGAAAACACAGAGGAGGCCTAGCACTGTTCATGATACTTCTGAGAACCACTATTGCAATGCATCCAGAATTCTGGAATTAAAAAGGGGGGGGGGAACCCTCCACTGTTGCTTTTTAGAGAAAAATATAATGGCTAAATTGGATACAGAGCTGGACTGTTAATATTTACAGAGAATTTTTTAAAAATAAACATAGATTAAAATTTTGGGACTCATTTTTTCCCTTTTCTGACATCCATTCATAAAGGCACCATTCCAAAGGTCTGACATAGGAAAGGTTAACAATTTATATATTGCCTTTCAACAAAAATTCTGAACGAGTTTACTGAGCAACACTTGGTAGGAATTAAGATATCTGTGGTAATAGCTAAATCTTCATTACTCTCTCATCTGTACACTTTCCTTCAATCTTCTAGGTCTCATCAGCAGAAGCGGTATGCAATTCATTTCATTAATACAGTATTTTAAAAAGAATATTCACAAGACATTTTTTGGAATTTTTCAATACAGTTTTCAAAAATAGGATCAAAACTGGACGCATGAGGCAAAAATATGTGCACATGCTTGTATTTAGTAGACATGAGGCATGTCTTGATTTGATCTAATGGTGTGCCATCAAATCAGTGTCGACTCTTAGCGACCACATCAATTTTCTCCATGACAGCTTGGGACGCGCCCAAACTACATTACAGGCTTTGAAACCAATGCTGAAAAAAAAGAGACAAAAGTAGAGAAACCTTAAGAGCAATCACTTTATCCCAGATTTCCTTAAAGCAATACATTATCAACTGGGGACTTAACACCATGCCCTGTATCTCCCCTCCATTTCAGCCCACATGGAATATGTCAGGTGTAAATGATATTAACTGTACTGAACAAGTGAAATCATAATAAACTTTGAAACTATATAACATTATGAAACAAGACTATGAAACTATGCTCCTCTAGACAATGTAGGTCAATCCTGCCCAACAAAACAAAACAAAACCAAACAAAACAACCTGGTTCTGCTAGCAGATGAAGAATCCAGTCCTGCTGGATGTTGGGTAAGTTCCCTTAAATCAAAACAGAACAACTGCCATTAATTAGCTGCAATGGGAGCATTACACATAGACAACATACAGCAGGTAAAATGGAGAACTTGTCATCACTCCTTAAAGGAGATGTATGGTGGAAGCTAAAATAGATTGGTTAATATCTCATAAAGTTGGGCTACCAGATCTGGGCTGCTGAAGTCCAGATGTTGACTAGATGCAACAAAGTAAGGCAGAACACCCTCCTTACTGCCCTCTAGCGGTCATCTTTTTTCTTTTAAAGTCTAGATCACGTAGCCCTACTTAAACAGACTCAAAAGTCAAGTCTATAGCACAGGTTTAACAATTCCATTATTATCCTGTGAAATCAATTCTGGGGGAGTTCAAACATAAATAGCTGAAGCGTAGATGAAGTATGACAGACTGAAGAGCCACAGCTGTCCCTGACTCAAGGCAGAACATTTCTTAGCATATTTCAGAGGAAAGCAGAATGCAACTCAACAACATATGCTCATTATTATTTTAGACAACCTGATAGCATTTCACTGTTGAAAGTAGTAGCTGTACCATTTGGTGAAGTGAAGCAGAACACCTGTGAATTGGCACCATATTTCTTACAGATAACATCCCAGTGACTCTCACAAAATATCTATTTTGGCTGCACAAAAAAGGAAAAAGAAGACTGAGCAGTTTAAAGAGTTTATTGATCTTCCCCCATGCCTGCCACTGTTTATTAAACAAGGAAGTGCAAGTTGAGGCAGTAAATGTGGAGTGCAGCTCCATCTGCATGCATTATGTGAAGGGAACATGCATGTCCTCCTCTAAACTGTAGCAGGGATGGCAAATGTACTATCCTGTGCCCCCCACATCCCAGACATTGGTGTTCTTGCTTGGAGTGATCAATGATTTTATTAGGGCTCATTGTTATGATCAGGCACATTTGCAAGAAGGGTTGGTACCACTGTCTCTCATTGTCCAGAATAATGAATGTAACCTGCATTAACCATGCTGTTTACTATCTCCATTTCTTATGAAACACCCAGCCTAATTCTTGGATTTTCTCCATCCTTCCTCTTTTCCTGCCCTTTTTTATTTTTTGGTTCTAAACTGCCTGATAAAGAACTCTGAGGAACTTGAAACTTGCTCATTATTTCCTGCCATTTTGGCTGATATTAAGAGGCTGCCCTAGTATTGATACTGGAATTAGAGTTCTTCCTGGATCAACACACCTATTCCATTCTCTCTCTTAGATGAGGTGTCCTCATCTCGGCTTCAAACACGTTTCTCCTCTAAAATTTCTTTGTTGCAAAAGGCACAGTTGACATTTTGGAATCAGACACTTTTAGATGGGTTAATGGGAACAATGATTAACCACTAAGGTTCTCTTCTGCTCCCATTTTACTATCTTTAGTATAACTCATGGCTGTCTGTGGGGGAGGGGAGCAGTGATGTCACATTTGTCATGTTACCATGGACATGTTGCCAAATTACATCACAACACAGAAGGGATTAATTGCCCTGAGAAATAGCTACTGAAATGCTCATTTTGCTAAGGGATGTTGGAAATTTGCTTGACTAGGTACTGTAATTTTGAAATATACTGCAGCTTTATATTTTATATGTTACATTTGTATATTTATGTATATTTATATTTTATAATGAACCTTTTATTCTCTTACCCATTTGTAAACTGCCCAGAGTCGTCGCAACCCCAGATGGGCGGTGAAGAAATATGATTGATAGATAGATAGATAGATAGATAGATAGATAGATAGATAGATAGATAGATAGATAGATAGAGATAGATAAAATGTTCTGTTGGGTGCAGGGGAGGGAAGGTGAACTGCTAACTATGAGCAAGCCTCTGAGGATGCAGGGAGATGCACCCCACTAAGTTTACCATAATTATTATCAGCAATTGTTTATAGTTATTTCTGTACCTGTCATACTATCCGTTGTTGTTTTTCTTAGCATTAGTTACAAATGGTTGCAGTATCTCCTCTCTTTTACATGAGGAATCAGCAACTTAAACTCAGGACCAGATTCCATGTTACAACCTGGGCTATCCAAGTACAGAAGTCACATCATTTGTGCAATAATGTCATCAGGAACACAACATCCCTTTGAAGCGATCGAAGCTCCACAGATCTTGACTTTCCTTATTCTACCCTGCAGAAACCCCTGCTAGCTACCTTACATCAGTTGGCTGTTTGTATGTAACTTGGTAGCTTCTTGCTATGTGTAAAAAGGTGAAAGTTGGCCTCTCCCTAAATGGTCTTTGAGATTCAGTGTTCTAGGAGGCAATAAAACAAAAGATCAGAGATGTAGATCAACAGGGTGATACGGAGCTAACCAGTTGGTTTCTCTGTTTTAAAACTTGATCCTGCATCAAGATCCAGCTTATCTTTACTCTCTAGAGTCCCAGAAATGAAGAACATTATTCACATGGACACATTTTGATCTGTTGCTAATAGCAGGGTGGCAAGTCTTCCCAAAGAATATCAATGCTAGTCTGTATCTGACCTCCCAAGTTTGATCTAGAAGAATCAAGCCCACAGACTTCTATACTGCTCTTAGTACAATGATAGTAGGTCTATAGCTGTTCCCTTGTTACCATAACACTAGGGACAAACTGAAAATTTAATATATTTCATTTCTTAACAGATAGAAACATCCATTACATACACACTGTTGCTAGGTGTTATGATAGCTTGTTAAATTAGAAGGTTAATGATAGCTCAGTGGTTCTGGGTTGTCACAATTTGTATCTTACTTTTAATTCAGTCTCAATTTTTATACCTTCTGTTTTCTCTCCCTTTAAAGCTTGAACACTCATTTGTATGTTGGTTCACTCACTCTGTTAAACCATAATAGAACTTGATTTTGGCTTTGTGCAGTGTGCAAACTCAGCTACTATGGTTTATAAACCATGATACCTGGCTTAGTATATGATAGCAAATTAAGTCAATTAGAATACTGTAAATAAAAATGAGCATAGCTTAACACAATTATGTTCGTTGGGGTTTGTGTCCCAGTAAGTAAACCAAATATTGCAGCTAATGCACATATGACTGCCTACTAAGTCATTTTTTATTAGATTTCACAGAATTAAATAAGTGAAAATAATGTTTCTCAAGTGTTACTGTAAAATGGAATTCTTCAGCAGCTCTCCTAGCAGGTCTTGAAGATCTTGAAGGGCCATTTAAAAAGTGATCACTGCTGTGATACTCAGAATATATTAATTTACAAGATTGAGTTTTTCTCTTATACCTATCCATATAGCTACACAGATCCCTACACTTTTTTTTCTTACAAATTCAGAAAGCAATTACTACGCACTATCTGAATGAAGAAATCCAGCTTAATTTATTATAATTTATAATTCAGGAGTGAGTGTCCTCAAGGTAATCATGTTTGGTAGCACAGAATGATCGCAATGCACAAAAAAAACCCCAACAACACTAATTTGGTCATTTATCAAGAAGTAAAGTGACCAAAATTTATGACAATTGGTCTTTTCCTCCCTACTAACAAACAGCACTCTCCTCAAAGAGATATTTTATTTAGAAGAAGGTGTTATGAACAGCTCCTTAAAACTAGATACGGATTCTCAAAGGCAATTTACAATTCTCTCATTTGGGAAAGAGCAACCCCGGTTGTTAAAAATCCATGTCTGTGTTGCCAAACTTGTTTAATGAATTAACCCTGGATTTGCATAATACATTGGATCATCAATCAAATGAATTCACATGACAAATTAAAACACAAACATTATAAAGATTAAAGCATGATATACAAATGCAGCAGCTTGGTTTGTAACTGATCTGGTGAAAAGAGTTGTGCAAACACAGCTAGTTGTTAGTCAACCATGGTTTATGGCTTAAAATGAGGTTTAAACCCAGCCAATTGTTTGGATAGTGAATCAACCATAGTTATTGAAACAGAGTCATGTGGGAAAATTATCCTGCACTCTTTTTATCAGTTCTCATTCAACATGATGGGATATCATTTGCCCTTGAAATTTCTCTCAAAGAAGGACATTTTGGTAAAGTTTGGTTACTGGAATAGTGAGGTTTTGTGGGAATGTCCTGTTTTTTATTATACCATAATTTTTCCCAGAGTCTGCAGCTTCTCTACTTCTCCTCATCTGAGGGTTTTTTTCTTCCCCTCATGGAATGCCTTGAAAGAAGTCCCCTGAACACTGAGAAGAGGCTTATTCCAGAGACAGGCTAGCTGGATTTTTACAGAAGCTTTTTAGCCTCCATGCTGGACCTTGCTAAGCCTCATTCAGTATGGTTCCCTAGAGCAATCCTGGAGTCAAACTCAGCGAGACCTTCAGAAATCAACAGGAAAGCTGGTCTGTCTACTAGTGTCAGCCCTATAAGGTAGACCAGATGAAGAAATCAATGCCATATAGGTCAGGATTACTTTAATTGTAATAGCTACAGTAACAGAACCTTGCAAGTCTGAATGTGCTTCCCTCTCTCTCCCTTTATTTTTATTTATTTATATTTCAAATTTCTGTCACCGCCCATCTCCCCCAAAGGGGGACTCTGGGAGGTTTACAACAAAATAAATTAAAACCACAAAACGTAAAATACAGACCATCATTATAAATAGATACATATAAGATCCTTGTGGCAAAAAGCTCTCATTCAATGGGGAGGGCACTACGGTGCCAGCCACCCCTACGAAGAGCTGTTGCCCTTCCCATCCCAAGCAAGGTGGCAGAACCAGGTCTTCAAATTCTTCCGGAAGGCCGGGAGCAAAGGTGCCTGCCTCAGCTCCGGGGGTAGAATGTTCCAGAGGGTGGGCGCCACTGCAGAGAAGGCTCGCCTCCTGGACCCCGCCAGATGGAATTCCCTCAATTTACCTAGGTAGGGGCTTGTCTGAGATATTTTCTCAAGTTATTTTTGGGGCCCAGGCTCCAGTCCTGCTTATCTGGCCATTGCCTTGCTAACTGTTCTTCCTCCAGTCCTTCAAGGCCTTTCCCTATGCCCTCTGTCATTAGGGAATTCTATTGTAGGGGATTTACTTGGGAAAAGATGCCTGAAGAAAAGGAAGGGAAAGACCCAGATAGTTAATGCCATAATCAGATTATCTCTGTTATATTCACAATATATTTAATGTTAATGCTAAAATCGCCCAGAGTCATTGAGAGTCTGCTGGCATACAAGTTTAATAAATTATTATTATCATTATCATTGTTGTTGTTGTTACATTAATGACAATGCTAGAGTGCTAAGGATGGACCAGGGTGAAGGACTTAAAATATATATGCAGACTCTGAGTTTCTTTCAAGTCTTTGCTGGGCGAGAACCCTCCATGCTGTTCCAGATGATTATGAGTGTGTGTCATTTGCACTGAAGACCACTATTTCTATGCACAATAGCATTAGAGTCATACAGCTTTCATGTTACTCACAAATAGTTTTTTGTAATTAGATCAGTCAGCCACATGGTTATAAAAAGGACCTCATCTTTCTTCTGTTTGATCTCTCTTCAAGCAAAGTTCTGATTTCACAAAGTGCAACAGTTTTACATTCTTTCTGGTGTCTGTATGAATGATTTAATTTGGAAAACTGCTCCCTCCACCTTCACCACAGGGGGTCATCAGCCAAACAAAAAGAACCAGCTTGAGGGAAGCTATCTTCTTCTTCGGTAATTGTATAGGTTAAGCCATTCCTGCTAGCTATCTTTTTGTTTTATGGTTTTCTTTTAAAGAATTAAGTTCCCTTAGCCATTTAAAAACAAACAAAAACCACAACACATTAACTTTATAGCAGGCGGGTGTCCTGTTTCTGTTGAGAAAGTCACCAGTTACGCCAAGTGGCACTGTGCAACATTGAGGGCATCCTTTGCATTTGATACAGACACGGAAATCCTGCCTGTTGCCGGAGTCTTTTTAGCCTCTTTAGCTGAGCAATTCATCCTCCAGGGCTTAGAATTAATCATTGGAATATACAAAGAATCTGCTAAGTTTAATGAAAATTGGTGAAGACTTAGTTTAATTGGCCACTAATATATTCCCTTTTAATCAAAGAGAAACAAGGCACAAGCTCCAGAATGTGACTCCTAAAGGGCTGGGGGAAAGTTGTGTTTTACATCTATCTGACTGAAAACTGACTTGCTGATTGGTCCTACAAAACAACTCCTACTCTACCTGGGAAGAGGGACTTGAAAGTAAATTTGCAACCAATGGGTCACCATGGGAGACGGGGATGGATTAAGTCTGCAATCAGCTACTTTTTGATTGATTGATTAATTGACTGATTGATTTACAAGCACTATCATCCCTCATTCTCTACCTTCACACGTTTTCTACTTTGTAAGCTGAGAAATTTGTATTTGTCTCAACTTGCATTTTCTCCATTTCAGCCAGTTTCTCTACTCTATCAATATCACACTGAATATTATTTCTGTCTTCTAGTAATTAGCCATCCCACCTAATGTTGTGTTACCTGCAAATTTGATAAGCGTTCCTTCCACCTGTTCATCCAAGTCATTAATAAAAAGTGTTGGAGGGATGGATATGCCAACATAAATTACAATGTTCATTTCAAGTTTTTCCTCACATATTACTCTGTTTACTCTGATGAACAATTCTATTAAAATTGATTGATAACATCTACTGATAAAGACTATTCTGATTTCAAATTGCTAGCCTACAATACTTCTATTGATGTGGTTTTTAACATTCTTAAAGGTAGGATCACTACTTTGTTTTGACTGTTTTTTGAAGATGAAATTTGTTTTTTCACAGCTATCAGAATTATAAAAGAGTTCTGAATTCAAACCCTACTGCTCCATCTTCTATGGCCATGATACATAGAAGGACACAAACCAACAGCGATAAGCTAAATGTTATTATTCCCTACCTCCTAAAAACAGATGGTGACAACTAGAAAATAGCCTTTTGTATGAACAATGGTGTCCAGATTACAGAACACTCTCCCTAGATACTTCCATAACATACTTGGTTATGCATACATACAATTAACCATAATGTGGTTAATGGTATGCTTGGATGTAGCACATGTGTGAAAGCAATCACTGTCAGTTGTAAACCATGGTTTAGTCCAATATATGAACCTAGGACATACTTCAGATTTTTTTAGGAATGAGGCTAATATGTCCAACTCTTTTGCACCTTCAGTTTTTCTTGAAGACCTCCCAACAATACTAGATGTTATCAGTATCTTTTGATCTGTCCTTTTGATCTGTCCTTTTTATTAAAGAAAGTCTCCTTTGACTCAGGCTCAGTTCCTGCTGATTTTTCAAGCACATTCATATTATTTTCTTGGCAACAAAATGGGAGTGATTTTTTTGTTTGTTCGTTTGTTTTAATTGCTTTCTTCTTTTTGTTTCTACTTCCAAGTCTAACCTGCAGACCTATTTCCGAGGGATAATTAAGTCAAACCAAGCAGAGAGATCAGCTAAAGATGGTGAGCTATTGCCTCATAACTAGGCCCAAGGACACTGGACCATAAGTTATTCTCCATAGATTTCTGAAATTTCCTTGTGAAGTTTTCTAAATAGGTAGCTGTTTAATTTATTCAATTTAGGTGCCACCCAACTCCAAAACAACTCTGAGTGGCTCACAGTATGGCAAAGAGAATAAAATACAATACATTTCAAAAAGACAAAATCAACAAAAACAAATAGGATAAGGACAAAATAAAGAACAAGATGGTGAATTTGGCCAACAACATCTCCATCTCCATCTCCATCATCTCCATCATCTCCATCATCTCCATCTCCATCTATATCTATATCTATATCTATATCTATATCTCCATCTATATCTATATCTATATCTATATCTATATCTATATCTAAATCTATATCTATCTACCAACAAAACTCGCAAGGGCCTCTAATAAATATCTTAACCCAAAGCCTTTAAATGTCATATTCATTTAAATATGTGCCAGGTGAATAAACATGTTCTTTTTTTCTTTTCTGAAACTCCCCCTAATCAATGGTGATCAATCTGTTTTGACACTACATTTTTATTGTCATTGATTTAAAAGCAGTCAGGAGACCTTTGCAGTGAAAAGTGCAATGCAAGCCCTATAAATCAATAATTCTTCTGCAGCCACAGCCCATGTTGTCAATGAAGAAAGCTGTTGTTTACATGAAGAATGTTAATTGAACTCGGCTTTGGACCACACTATCCATGGGGCGAATCCCTACATTTTACAGAGCTGGTAGAGCTTCAGCCCTTCCCTTCCACTTGGGATGAGAGATTCCCCACTTCACATTGACCCAAGACTGGGCCTCTGTTTTCCAAATTCCAACTGCTTGACATTTCTTGAGATCCTTTAGGGACTAGGGCATTCTTCATAGGGGAGCTTTTGTAGATTTGGTTGGAGGCCACGTTTGAGGACCTTATTGTTTTAGAACAAGAGTATGAGGGAATTCCAGAGCTGTTAGCTAGACTGGGAAGCAAAAAAAGTAAAAATAAAATAAAAATCCAACAAGATGACAGTATGACAGCCCCTCTAGGTAGACCAGACCAAGAAATCAGCTCTCCTGTGGGGATTGATGGTAGACTTGCTCTAGAGAGAATTTCAGTGTCTTGTACTATCTAGCCATCTGATGCCTAACATTCTGTGAAGACAAGTCATGTGGAAATGGTTGAGCTGTCTTGCATGTCTTTGATACACAGTCCATATTTCACAGGCGTACAGAAGGTCAGTGAGTACCACAGCACTGTAGACCTTCAATTTTGTTGCTGGACTAATTCCTTGACGTTCCCACACAGTGGAACAGAGTCTACTGGAAGCAGAACTTGCCTTTGATAGTCTGCAGTTAACTTCTGTGTCAATGGTCACTGCTTGGAAGAGGGTGCTGCCAAGGTAATCAAACTGGTCCACTGCCTGTAGTTTCTGCCTTTGGATTGTGATTTTGGGTTCTGTGTATGGTGCATGAGGAGCAGCCTGGTGCATGACTCTGCTCTTTTGAATATTGATGGTGAGTCCAAAGTTGTCACAAGCCATAGAGAATTCGTCCATACTGACTTGCATCTCTGGCTCTGAGCCGGCATTCACGGCACAGTCATTGGCAAAGAGGAAGTCTCTCAGATCAGTTTCCTTCACTTTGGTAACAGTGGGACTCCAACAGTTGGAGATGGGACTAGGAGCAGTGGATGACCAGGATGTCTTCTGTGCCTTGTCCTGCTCTTTGCATTCCATGATGCTTGCAGAGACCACCTTCATGACCATCAGGCCTACCAATGGTGTCATCCACTCAATCCACTGGAGTCTGTCTTCACATGCTGGGATAGGCAGCTGCCTGTCTCACTGAGTGTTTAAGACCTGTCGGCTACCCACAACTGGTTTAGCCAGCTTGTTGAAGCCATTGCCTGAGGTGTGGCCACTGTCGCATAAAGCTACGGGGAGCCCAAGGTGAGAGCTGAGTGCCAAGTGGGGACCAAAGGTAGGGAAACTGCCCAGAAATGTGACGTGTTCCCCTGCCAAGGTGCTATCCTCCATGACACCCCATACACCCCAGTATAGGTATAGGTATATATACCTAAACCTATACAGTCCGTCCAGTGGGAGGAGATGGGTGGTGACAAATTTGATAAATAAATTAAAATAAAATAGGTATAGGTATAGGTATCTCTATCTCTATCATCTCTATCTCCATATCTACAAAGTCTATATTCATTCATTCATTCTCTTGGTTTTTAGACATTCATCTTGTAGGGATTCTTGTATTAAAGAGAATTAATAGTGACTCATGAACTAGTCACCTCCAGATTGGACTACTGTAATGCAGTCTACATGGGGCTGCTCTTGAAGAGTATTCAGAAGCTTCAACTGGTGCAGAATGCAGTAGCACGGGCAGTTATATGCTTCCAGAACAGCACATGTCACATCTCTGCTCCATGAACTGCACTCGTTGCCAGTTTGCTTCCAGGTCCAATTCAAGGTGCTGGTTTTGACCTTTAAAGCCCTTCATGGCATGGGGCCAGGTTACTGAGGGACCTCCTCTCCCCGATTATATCTGCCTGTCCCATTAGATCTGGCAGAGAAGGCATGCTGTGGGTACCATCTGCTAGAAACTTTCATTTAGTGGGTCTCAGGAGGTGGGCCTTCTCTGCCATGGCACCTGCCTTATAGAACATCCTCCCCCTGATGTGAGGTTAGCTCCATCCTGTTCCAGAAGTCCCTCAAGACTTGACTATGTCATCAGGCAAGGTGGTCCCAGGGAACCGGTGACACTCTCAGATGGCTCATTGTGGCTAATATTCACTCTTTGTGAATACTGTGGCCTTGTGGTTTTAATATTTTGATATTTTAATAATTGCTTTATATTTTTAATAATTACTGTTTTTATACTTTTATTGTTTTACTTAATTCTTGTACACCACCCAAAGCCACTTTGTGAGATGGGCAGCCATATAAATTTGATAGATAGATAGATAGATAGATAGATAGATAGATAGATAGATAGATAGAATTAAAACCTATTAACACTTCTGAGGTCACTAGTGCTATATTCCAGTATATTCAATTGCCTTTCCCCCCACATGTATAGATCAGACCTTATCTTGCAAATCCAAGGTATAGTCCTCTCTTTAGCAGCTGATAACTGTACTAATAACACACAAAGATGTTGCTTTAATATTGTGTGATGGGGAGGAAGAAAGAGACAGAATTGATTAAAAAAAAACAATGCTGGCATTCATTCTAAGTGAAATCAGCTCTGTATATGATTGATGCAATTATTAGTATATGATTTAATACAATTAGCGCAACAAGGGATGCAAACATTGGAACAGTCAGGCATTTGGCGCAAGATAGAACAGCATTTCGTTCTGTTATACGTAGGGTTGCCATGAGTCATAAAGGACTCAACAGCAACTAACAACAACAATGATGCAATAAATGCTTTCTTAAAGTCAAAAATTGTTATGTTATGCTAAATAATGTGTTAAGTTGCGTTATGTCATATTGTGTTATTTATTAAGGCTTCTTTGCTGCTATATTCCCATAGGCTCCAAGCAGAACACCAAAATGTAGGCTGTATTAAATATGGCAATATTATTCTTTTAGTATTTCAGATGAGTTAAAAATGGTTATGTGTTTCACTTTTAATTGTGGAGGGGGAAAAAAAGTTGTATACTAATGTACAGACACAGTAAGAGATTGTCATTTGAATATGATAAAAGAGGGAAAGACTCTCAGGAACACCCATAAAACAATCCTGCTGAACAATATACTTTTCCCTTCTGCATTTCATAAATAATAAATAAGGGAAAATAGCCACTAGTTACACATCCCACAATGCACTAGCTATGCAAGCAGACTCTAAAAATAAGGATCGGAACATGTGAAAAAAATTTAATTTGGTAGCATTTTTTAAAGCAAAAAATTCAATTTGTGTGGCAGTCTGCAATAATTTCCCCCTCACAGCTACACTTATAACTGGATTTATTTTAAGCTCCAGAAAACAAAAGGCTTTTCAATACAGTAAAAAGGGGAAGAAGCATCCAAACTGCTTAGGATAATAAAGAAAGTGTTTCCAATGTAATGTTGGAAAAATGTTTTCCAATACTAACCCATTTCCTCCTCTGTTTTTATCTCTCTCTTTGTGTTCATCTCCTGAAGGCAGTACACAGTATGCTTAGTTAAAACACTTTTGTAAATTAAAAGGTGTGACTTAATTTTCATATTGAAAATTCATGAGAAAATTGTTGTTTCCTAAGGGGAACATTGTTTAAAACATCATGCATGCACTGTAGAATTTCAAGAAATATAAAGAAATTTCCTCTATAGTTCTACCTTCTACTCAGAAGTAATAGAGGGGAGCATTTGAATGCTAGATTAAAATTATAATTGAAGAACTCTTAGTTCTTTTCTTCAAAATCCATAGTTTTTTTTTCCAGAACAAGGAACACTTAAATTCAAAGATACACTGATTGATGCAATCCAGTTGGTATCAACTCTTAGTGACCCCATAGATACATTTTCTCCATGATCTGTCCCTAAACTGATTTTTCAGGTCTTCCAATGATGCACCCATGACTGCTGTAACTAAATCCATCCACTTTGCTGTTGGTCATTGCTGTTCAAAGATAATGTTGTTACGAGTTTTCTCAGGAGTTTTCACAGGATTAGCAACCCTTTATTCTGTAGTAATTCATCTGATGTCATTTGAGGACATCAAAAATGGGATGCCAATTTTGTCATCTGGATTGAAATTTTCCTTTACATACAGAAGCGTCAAACTGCCAAGGCTTTAAACACCACCACCACCACTCTAAATTAGCTATAAAATCAGACTGGAAGCAAATGCTGCTTCCAACAGACTACTTATTACCAATCCCAGTTAGTAATCAATTATCCCTATTCTGTCTGTATCCCTGGATGCAACCAAAAGATACAAAGGAATTATCTGAAGCAAGTGGGTTTCATCTGTAACTGTCCTCTTGCGGGCTGGCTGGGCTGTCGAACAATTTTGGTCTAAAATTACAGTAAATACAATTTTCATCCAACAGCAGGAAGAACTGAATTCAGAAGTACTTACAAATCAGAGGAAAGAGCCCATCAAAAAGAATGAATGAAAGGGAAAGCTGTATTAGACAGACTTGTCACTCCACAGACAAGAACCAACGGAAAAGCCCAAGGACAGAGGTATATGATAAAATGCTGCAACAAACCAACAACAGCAACAAACTAAGAAGTAATTGCAAAAAGAAAAGGAGACAAACTTTTTTACCCTCTCTGAAAGTCGGTTCCTGTTCCCTAGAAGAAAAAGGCATAAAAGCACAAGGTATTTGAAGTAGCAATATAAAATTCATATAAGCGTTCTTTAAATTGTCAACATGTCAAGATATAATTGCCCTACCTTCCCCCCCCCCCCCTGATATACAAAGGGGGAACAAGAAACAGCTGAAAAGCTGTTTTAAGCCAAAATGTGGTGGTGTGAAAATATTAAATATTGCACACATATACCCTCATGAACCACTTGGATAGAATTATAGAGAAAGAAAGCCTAAAATGATAAAGGACAAATCAATTTATACGAACTTAGAACAGATGAATTCTTCTGACAGGTGAGCTTTCTGCCTGGGCCTAGAAATACTGTACTGTCTACTAGATTCGACTTGACTCTATTCATACTAAAGAGATTTCCTTGCTTTTACATTTGAACCAAATGATATCTGCATATTTCTGTTACAAGTGTGACAGAAGTATACTATTTTTGTGTAGGACCATCCCTGCCAGTGAGGTCCATCAAGGCCAAGTTACACATCCCTTTATTATCAGAAATTTGGTAAGCTGGGAGGTTCACAGAAAGGTTACCATGATCGATCTCTCCCTCTCTCTCTCTCTCTCTCTGTCTGTCTTTTGCCTTTAGGTAAATAGGGAAAGACATTCTGTTTTCCAGGTGTCTGACTATCTTCACAATGAATTTTCTTCCTGCTGATATGCAGGACATTATAGTTACTGCTGGAGGAGGGGACAAAGCCCTAAAACAAAAACATCATTATGAAAAAGAGAGGAAATTTACCCTCATTAACCTCTGAGTTTCTTTTAGCAATGATAGAAATCTTTGCACAACAACACCCAGTGGCACCATTCATTTAGTGTGCAAACTTTCAACTTTGTAAATGCCATACTGCCACGGATTCCTGAATTTCACTTTGATTCTCTGCATGACACTAACACCTAAATAGAATATTAGTTAGCCAAGTTCTTACTTCTCATTTCCCTCTTTATAAAATGTTTATGTTCCAGATAATTAGCTTTATTGTTTATATCTATCTATCTATCTATCTATCTATCTATCTATCTATCTATCTATCTATCTATCTTAAGCAAAAGGTTCAGGGTTTATTTTGCCCAACTGCTCCATAAGAAGAAAGTTTACTTGTACCTTCCAGCATTATAATTAATGAGTAGAAATAAGTCTTATGATTGATTTGCACTTGACTACATACAATCTTAGTTAATAGAAGAAGGGACAGATCTTAGCAAAAGTCACAGAATAACAGCCTGTCCTCTTGTTCTATATCAAACATAAGGTGTTAACATTAAGGTGGGAAAAATTCTGGGTTTATTATTCACTTGGTTCTGTAGGGCATATTGTAGTTTGCCTTTTCTTGATTGGTTATTTTTATTATTTCCAAATTTCATTCATCACTGTACCATGAAACATAGGTTTTTTCTAATAGAATCATATGATCGAATGATCTAAATGGTCCCTTTCAATCATATGATTCTATTAGAAAAATCCCCTCCCCCACCAATATCTCCAAAAATAGCTTCTTTGGAGGTCATATTTCTATTGACAAAAGCTAGAAAAGTTATTTCTCTTTTTGGCATTCCTGTTACACTGCAGACTCATATTCAGCTTGAACTCAAATACAAGTCTTGAGGTCTTTTTGGTGTGTACTATTACCAAGCCATGGATCTCCTGTCTTAAATCTGTGCATTTGATTTCTTTTTTTCCTAGGTGAAAAACTTTGCTTTCTTTTCTTCCCAGTCCATTCCTCTACCCTACCAAAATCATTTTGAGTTAATTTTTGTAGGAAGCTACTGTATGATACATTTCATGCTACTGGACCAGATACGGCAGTATTTGTGACATGGACATGGCAGTAATTCTTTAGATTTCAGGTAGCGACTTATCTGTAGATGCTGAGACTGAATATGGAAACTTTTCCTTGCAAAGCATGAGCTTTTTCACTAGACTACGGTATGTTTTCTCCCTAAGAGGTGATGATGAATGATGATGAATAAAGAAATTTATACACACTTGTTCTCAACATTTCTAATGTTTCATACAAAATGTTTTCTAAAGAACCAGCCAAGGTATTTTAGGTCCTTTGAGGGCATTGATTAACAAGTGATGCTTATTCACTAGCCATACCTAAAAACAGATTAATTAAAGTGATTTCTCTGTTCCTAAGATTAATAAAAACACACCAGCCACATAACCTTTGTGGACAGGCTGAATTAGATCTAGGGTCATCTTAAATGTTTATCAAGAGTCCATTAATATCCCAGATTAAACTAAACCAATACCAGAGTAATGTGCACTCTAAGGTAATCTCATTAAAAGTGAAGGAGCGGAAGGAAAAATCCATAAATAAATAGACCAACATTATTTATATATATATTATAGTAAGAGAACATAATACAGAAACAAAAATAAGATAAAATAAAATAAATGAAAATTTCCTTCGTAAGTAGATCCTTTTTCCAGTGAAAAATTAAAATAGCTATTCTGGCTGGGGGGATGTATCATCTAGCAATCATTTCTGTCACTGTCACAGGCTTTCATATTTTCCCTTCTTCTACAAGTTGTATAAAATCTATATTTATATTTGTATCTATGTCACGGCTTGCATCACTTTCTTTTAGACACAGTTTTGTAGGGAACTTTTCCTTGTGCATAATGCACCTAAACCTAGTATGCTTTTTGTGCTACTTTCCCAAAGACACATTCCTTTTCAAATAAATGTAGCCTTCTTTTGCCTGTGTATGTCAGACCTTCAAGGTAGACCAGACTAAAAAGCCAATGCCATGAAAGTCAGTACTACTTTTATAGTAGTATAGTAACAGCATCTTGCAAGTCTGAATGCACTTCCCCTTCCTTCACTTTATTTTTGTGTGAACTAGGGAGGGACTTAATGAAGACGTTTTCTCAAGTTACTTTCCTGGTCCAGGCTCAATCCCTCTGCCCTCTAGAGCAGCTTCTCTCAGCCTTTTGACCCTCGAGGAACCCTTGAAATATTTTTCAGGCCTCGGGGAACCCCAGCACAGTCAGGCTCAATTAGAGGCCAGGAGCTTCAAAATTATT
Organism: Candoia aspera; assembly: GCF_035149785.1. Lineage (NCBI taxonomy): Eukaryota > Metazoa > Chordata > Lepidosauria > Squamata > Candoiidae > Candoia > Candoia aspera. The sequence goes on along the minus strand of NC_086166.1, from coordinate 13,928,162 downwards.
ATATTCATTTCATGGGTAGGTCTGTCTATATGCACTCATTATGTGTTCCTAAACTAAGAATAGAGAATGAAACTTACTTCTTTCATGTGAAGTTGCCTGAATTTGGAATAATTTTTTAAATAAATCGTGATCTCCCAGGGAACCCCTAGTGACCTCTCATGGAACCCTAGGGTGTCATGGGACCCTGGTTGAGAAACCCTGATCTAGAGTGTACAGAACTCTGGTCAAGTAAAATCTATTTGTATTTACCTTTCTAGGATAAAATGGCTGATGGACTGTCTCTTTGGCAACGTGGAAAGGGCCTTACCTGCTGCAACCAAACTATCAAGACTGTGCAAAGATCACTGTGCAAGCAAGGCACCAGAACCATTGAGATGAGTGTTATCCCATACTTTTCAGTGGAACATAAGAAACATTGCAAGTTAAGAGCATACCATGTATCCTATCCCATACAATATTAGTACGGGAATAACATAGCATTTATACCAGGTCAGAGTATGTATCCAAAAAGCCTAGGATTGCGTATTCTGACTGGCAGTGGTTTTGCAGGCTGTCCAGAACAGGATATTTTCCCCCCATCCTCTTGGACTCATTCCTTTAAAAGAGATCAGACTTCGTCCCTTCTTTGTGAAAGGCAGATATTCTACCATGACGCTGTAGTTCCCTGAATATAATGTATGGCAAGGATGAAGAGGTGGTTGTGACGGCAACACTAATGTAGGCAGCCACTGTGCAAATTGTGTATTCTGTCTTCTGGAACTCAAGTTGGAGAGATGTATCCTTGGATGGTAGTGACAGAGGTGGTAAACGTTACTTTGTTCCATTACTTTTACTCAGTTTCAGCATGTGGTTAGCAGAATGAAATTCTAAATAAACAATTCCAATTTTGTATATACAGTACTTTTTGCACAAACCCTTAGTAGATCCTTCTCCAGAAAAGAAGTGCCGGAAGAGAAATTGCTATTAAGTAAGGTTAGCAAAATGCTGTTTTGATCCTGGGAGATTAAAGGTTCTCCTGGAAAGGCAAGATAATAAAATCTAATAAATAAAAACCTTCCTGTTACATTATGGAAAGATGCAGTGACAAATATTTGCATTTTATAAATTCTGTGTGTCACCTTTAATCTATTTTGTGTAATAGATCTCCTCCCAGGAGAAGACCCCAGTTCAAGTATTGATTTACTATATTTTAAAGTTTCATTTTTAAAGCAAAATCCAATATAGATAAGCATTATTAATCAGTCTGAAGTCATAGAAATAATTAATAAAATTATAGGTCTGAACCGTTCTGTGCATGAAAAAGATATTGATTTGCAAATCAGCTATATTCTTTATAAATGATGTAAACTTATAATTCATTATATGATGCTTATAAATTCAGCATACAACCTAGAAATCAGTAATGGTAGGTATAAATCCAGACAGTGGGTATAAATGAGGAATTGCAAAAAGCTGGGTATAAATTAGACCCATAAATATAGTTTAGAGTGCCAACCTATTCTTAATTTATAAACCCTTCTGAAACGAAACCATGTCAGTTTTTGTTTTTTTTAAAATATTTTTAAGGGGGGAAAAAACTTTCCATTTTCTAAAAGCAGATCATTTTTGCAGTATATCTATACTACTGCAAAGATTTTTGGAGCACCCAGTGAGTTTAGTTTTCATGACTAATATCAATTATAGTGCAAAAAGCCAGAAGCTGAAATCAAAATTAGGAAATCATTTTTGTCTTGAACTAGTATTGATATCAAACAGGGATGGGTACAATTTTTTGTTTATATATATATATATATATATATATATATATATATATATATATATATATATAAATAAATAAATAAATAAATATAAATAAAAGACATTTGGTAAACAGATAATTTCAAAAATCATGTTAAGAAAATCAAATATGTGGATACAGAAACAGTAGGATTTGCCCATCAGGATTGTTTAGCTTTCAATTTGATACCATAGTAATACTAACAACGGAGAGCTCGTGAGCGTGGAAAATAAATTTCCAAGTCTGTTGTGTTTCTCAGTCCACTAACGATAAGAAGCATCAGGTCGGTATAATAGTTGAATGTCTTCCAAATTCTGGCTTATGAAATCAGAAACTGTATGTATTTGACATGACATTAAAGAATACTCATTTCCTAGGTGAAAGGTGAAAGGTCCCCTGTGCAAGCACCGAGTCATGTCTGGCCCTCCGGGGGGATGCTGCTTTCGTGACATTTTCTTGGCAGATTATGGCGGGGTGGTTTGCCATTGCCTTCCCCAGTCGTCCCCTTCCCCAGCAAGCCGGGTGCTCATTTGACCGACCTCGGAAGGGTGGAAGGCTGAGTCGACCTGAGCCGGCCGCCCAGAGAGAACCCAGCTTCCGCCGGGATCGAACTTGGGTCAGAGTTTTGGTTGCAGTACGGCCGCCTACCGCTCTGTGCCACACTAGACCTCCTTCAAATTCCTGAGGATTTCTTGAAGCTTATTCTTATACATTTCTGCTCAAAGTTCATTTTTCAGAGTGTAGCAGAATTATTCACAAAGAAATATGGATCACATTGCTTCCAATCTTTGCAGCTTTCATAAATGGAGTAGGGTGAGAGGTAGTTACTAATTTCCAGTTTCTTCTCCAGAATCTGCCAATGACATGGATATGCTCAACACCACATTAAGCCATCATGCTGCCTGCTTAGTTTTGGATTATGATGTTGTATGAAAGCAACAGCTAGGTGAACCTAGCCAACTAGAGTGATTCAACAAACCATGTTTTAGCAGTGGATGTGAATCCAGCAATATAAAGTGGATATGTTGCAGCTTCAATACCACTGATTAAATGGATTCATGCATCATGCTAAGCCATAATGTGATTTGTTTGGTTTGACTTAATATGTAGCATGAAGCTTACCATAGTGATTTGTAATCCTTAGCTTGTGTCTTGTATGAACCATGGTTCTTTGCAAACACGTGGCTTCTTTCATAAGCCAAGTTTAAAACAAAAAATAACGACTTAAGGTAAATCCAGATGAGAGCCAGTTTGGTCTAGAGGTTAAGGTGCTGGGCTAGAAACCAGAAGACTGAATTCTAGTCCCACCTTAGGCCTGAAAACCGGCTGGGTGACCTTCGACCAGTCACGCTTTCTCAGCCCAAGAGCCAATCAGGCATGGTATGAGGGTTCTAGTCCCGCCTTAGGCCTGAAAGCCAGCTGGGTGACCTTGGGCCAGTCCCTCTCTCTCAGCTCAACCCACCTCACAGGGTTGTTGTTGTGGGGAAAAGAGGAGGAGGAAGGAGTAATAGGTATGTTCCCCGCCTAGAGTTATTTATAAAAATAATAAAGGCGGGATAAGAATTAAATAAATAAATAAATAAAATCCAAAAGCTTAAGTTCAAGTCCTCTGCGGCCAGTAACTTCTCTGAACCTTAGAGAATACTAGAGCCTGGGATCAGTCTAGGCCCCTGTCCTACTCACAGAGCAACTGCAGGTACCACAGTGAATATGAGCTCATGGTCTAACGGTGCAATGCAAATCTTCAGGCCACAGGAATCCCATAAAAGGTCATGGATCATGAAACAGGCACTCAGTCCAATTACTGGTCTGGTTTCTGTTCTCTGTCCAAGGTCCTGAAAGGTCTATAACCAGCCTCTCACTTTTAGTTTTTCAGAAGTAGTCCCTTTCATAGGTTCTAAATCTTCTTGCATTTTGCTTCAGTGTGTGACCCCCCACCCTGCCACCTTCTAATACAATGACACAAGGTTAATTCTTCCCCCACTCTTCTTGCCCACACCATGCATAATTACTCTTATTGCATCTTTCTGTCTTTATCTCTTGTCTCACACGCACGCACACACCCACATGTAACCAATCACTTTAGAATTATGAAATCATAAGGTCTTCCTTTAAAGCAGTGTTTCTTAAGCTTTTTTCTCTCATTTTTAAAAATCACGGAGGACCCTTAAAATCTTGTTTGCATGGGTTATATTTATCGATATTTACTGTATTAAAAAATTAAATTGATACATTGTCTGCCACTACCACTTCTCATGATTGTTTGATGGGATTTTGATATGTATTATTTTTCAACATAGGCTAGCAACTAATTCTGATTTTCTGAACCCTTGAAAGGGTCTTGGGGAACTCCCAGGAGTCCTAGGACCACACTTTAAGAAACACTACTTTAGAACAGTGTTTCTCAACCTGAGCAACTTTAAGATGTATGCTGGCTGGGGAATTCTGGAAGTGGAAGTCCACACCTCTTAAAGTTCCTCAGGTTGAGGAACACTGTTTTAAAGAAGTGTTTATTCTCAGCAGTATAATGACCACATGACATATTGGGGGAATCAGTTTGAGTAGGTCAGCTTTACTGACAGCTGAGAGAAAGTAAAACACAAATGGTCTTTCAGACAAAAGAATGGGAAGGTGCTCTGCCTCTCTTCTCTATGAGTGTGATTGTGGTGCGATTTGATCTGGAAAACCTCCAACTTCCATTCTCAACCCTAAGACTACACTAAATCTTTACGATCACTTCATCCCAATGCATCTGGATGAAGCTCTATTTTATATTTCATTCCGTATACCATATATTATATAATTATATTATATAATTTCTTAAGGGCCAAGGGATGTTTGCTATAATGTCTGTTCTCCTCCTGTTGCATTGCTTACACTGTATATTTATGAGCACCAATGCTATTACAGAGTTCTCAATTATCATTGGTCGTGTCTGCAACATAACTGAATACAATTTTATTACCCGAGCAGGCAGATATAAATATTTAATTCATGTGCACCACATGATGGGGAGAATTCTTAAAGCCAATAAATCTTTTTTATTGTTTTGCTCTTGAAACACCATACCTTCTGCTGGGCATGGGAATATCTGCTCTAAATTCTTTATGAAGTTCTAAAATCCTAGAAATTCATTTTGTTTTACCTTAAAAAAAAGTAGTTACTCTTACTTATTTTTTTAAAATTTATATAGTAAGTGAATTGTAATGTAATTGTAAGCACTGATTGAGTTCATACATCATGTAAAGCATTACCTTTATTTTAACCAGGACTAGGTATCTAGCCCAATGCTAAGCCTGAATCATGGTTTACAAAGCATTAACAGCTGAATTCACACTATGCTAAAACCAAAGGAACAACATAATGGTTTGCAATAGTGAGTAAATTCAGCTATTCTATCTATATTTTTATTGTTATTTGTAATTATATTTATAGTAAAGGTAAAGGTTTCCCTTGACATTAAGTCCAGTCATCTCCGACTCTAGGGGGCGGTGCTCATCTCCATTTTAAAGCCGAAGAGCCAGCGTTTGTCCATAGACACTTCCGTGGTCATGTGGCTGGCATGACTACACGGAACGCTGTTACCTGCCCGCCAAAGCGGTGCCTATTAATCTACTCACATTTGCATGTTTTCCAACTGCTAGGTTGGCAGGAGCTGGGACTAGCAATGGGAGCTCACCCCGCCATGCGGATTTGAACCGCCGACCTTCCGATCGGCAAGCTCAGCAGCTCAGCGGTTTAACCTGCAGCACCACCGCGTCCCTAATTATATTTATACTTATTGGATTATTAACCTATTTTGAATTTTACTCTAGTTTTATTGTAAACTGGCCAGAGTCCCCCCTTCAGGGAAGATGGGCGGTGATTAAAATTTAACAAATAAATATAAATAAATAAATATATATATATATTAAAGTACAATTCATGTCAATCATTATTTAAAGCCCAGATAATTTTTGGTGTTCAACCTCTATCAGTAGACCATGGTTAGGAGCTGCTTCAGTGCTTGAAGGTCCCTTTCTCTCAGTACTCAGATTCATAACCACACTCTGATTTCATAATGCTTCATCTTCTGGTGGTAATGATTTAACTTCTCATTAATGAAGAAAACTCTGACTGCCTTTGATATGCTAATAACCAACTTTCCTTTGGCAGATGGGGGCATCCAGAGAGATTTGGTCCCCACTGTTTTTGTTTATACAGCAAATTATTGTTTTGTACTCTAAGGGGACGCAAAAGAGGGAATTGGAAAGGAAGGCCAATCTAGAGAAAACCTCTTACCAAATTAACTGCTCTAATTTGTTTATGTTGAATTCATGTAGCTGGAGCAAGACAAGAGACACTTTCTCCCTTTCAGGCTCCTTTGGGGGGTCGGTGCGGGGAGCTGTGTGTGTGTGTGATGTGTGTCTGTGTCTGTGTATCTGTCTGTCTGTCTCTCTGTGTGTGTATGTACATGTACATGTACATATACATATACATATATATATATGTGTGCTAGTATGTATGTATATGTGTGTGTGCATGTATGTGTTTGTGTGTGTGTATGTATATGTATGTATGTGTATGTATATGTATGTATGTGTATGTATATATATATAAGAAATTCTTGCAGAACACCTACAGCATATCATACGTCTGTGTGTCTATGTGTGGAGAGAGAGAGAGAGAGAATCCAAGTCAAAACTGTAATTCAGTTTTCAAGAAGCAAAACACTCGCATCTCTGCAGCAGTAACATGATCGTTTGAAAATACAAATATACAGTAGCTACATTAAGCATACATGCTAGGTTTCTATCAGTTCAGTTGCGCTTTCTATCAAAGAACTCTTAAGCAAAATTAGACATTGGGGGTGCAGATCCTCTGTTACTAATCCCAATCTCTAATCCCAGATACTAAAAATCCTTGGGCAAAGGCAATGAAGAATAAAGGAAGTTCTCTTGTGGGTATAGATATGTCCTTATTAGAAGGGATGGGCCTAACAACCAGTTTTCTCCCTCTCACCTTTGAGTGTAAGGTAAAGGTAAAGGTTTCCCTTGACGTAAAGTCCAGTCGTGTCCGACTCTAGGGGGCGGTGCTCATCTCCATTTCAAAGCCTTGGAGCCGGCGTTGTCCATAGGACACTTCCGGGTCATGTGGCCAGCATGACTCACGGAACGCCGTTACCTTCCCACCGAAGCGGTACCAATTAATCATCTGTGTGTACACAATACACACATGGATGGGTGTGTAAATGTACACACTTTAACACTCATTTTACATGCATTTTTAAAATAGTTTTGTCAAAAATCTGAATTTCTAAGCATACTTTTTTTCAAAATGCACATTTCTATACTTACTTCCCCTGGAAACAAACATTTTAAATGCAAGTTGATGGGGTTTAAGAATTTTTTAAGAATCTTTTGGTTGCATCAAAAGATTCAAGAAATATGACATATGAACACTAACTGCTGTACAGTCATATGTGCACATTACATGGATTACATCAGTGGTGGCTGGAATTTGTAATTGAGCAAACTGGTTTATATTTTTCTTCCTGTCTCACAATGTCTCAAGGGAAAACTTCATCCTGGCTCATCTATTTATCCCAGTCTAGAAATTAAGCTTTTGCTTCTGATTCTTGCCATGAATATGCTGGAAGGTTATAGAAATACTTGCTATTAACTCTAGCATGCATCAGAATCAATCTTATATTCTGTAAGTATGTTAATACAGTATACTGAATGTGTTGTAATCATCATGGCACTCTGTGCTTTCTTTTTTTACCACAAAAAATTACTCATCTGATGGACAGTATTTGACAAGGACTATACTCTAAATCTGGGCAGGCCAGAGCCCTTTTTCAAAGGAGGGATCAAGACTTTTTGGAGTGGAAATAGGTCCCTTAGACATCTGCAAGATTAAGTATTTAAGTCACTGAATCTCCCAGAAATGGTTTTTTTTTTTTTTTTTTACCTTCATCCACTCTGATCTGGGCTCTGGAGTGATGCTGGCAGATTTGTGGCCCGCAGACTGTAGTTTCTGCACCCCTGGTTTATGGCTTTGTGTTACTTGCAAATCTAACTGTGTCTTAATCAGATAAAATTAAGCGCATCATGCAATGTCTGAACCAGATCACGTGCTAGATGGGATGAATGGATCAATGCTGAGAACTGGCAGACTTTTGACTCAGCATGCTACTTCAATCTCTTTCCTAAAAGTTCCTTTCCTGCTAGTAAAATCAGAATGTTTATGTGACTGGCTTGCTTATTTGTCTGTCTGTCCTGGCTACTACGGTTGGGTTTGGTTTTTTGTCAGAGAGTATCCATCTCAGAAGTTTAATTTAGTTTATTAAAGTATATGGTCGGAGACAAATGATCGAATTTTTTTTTTAAACAACAACAACAACAACAACACAGAGGCTCATCAAAAGCCATGTCTGAGCTAAACGGAGTTGGGATATTGATCAAGTCCAGAAACTTCTAATTGGCATTGCTATAGTACAAAATTTGACTTCCCAAAGTGGTTATTTAGTAGGTAGAGCAATCATTACCTTGTGAGAACAATCTAAAGAGTGTGTAATAAGAGGGAAGATTAATTCCATTCTCCAAGGGTGGTAGATAGAGCAATTCAGAAGTGTGTGTGCTATTGTTTTAATTTCAGAATCTGAATGATTCATAAGCACTATTGATAAGGAATACTGTTCAATCTACTCAACAGTACCATTGAGGGGAGAGCATCCAAACATGCCATATGGAACCTCTCCTATGGGATGAGACTAATAAATGGTACAGATATTGGGAACAGTGAAGGGAGGGTGCGTGACCTCATCATTGCAGAATGAAAAATATTGACTCTATCCCTTTGTAAATCGAGATGATCTCAGAGGTCATAATCAGAACTCAGTCTAATCAAGTTTACCAAGGGATCTCTCTAAACCAGTTTATGCTAACTGTTAGAGAAGCTACAGAACACTTACAGTAGAAGTTCCCAGCTCTGTACTGTTCAAAACCAGGTAACTACTAAATAGCAGCAAAAAGATAAAGTTTTCTGTCTTGCTTTGTGGCCACTTTAGTGGCCATCCTGAATTTTGCAGCACAGATCTGGTTGCATTAAAAAGCTAAGTGTTTTTCTTTTTTTCAAAGCATGCCAGGAATCTCATCCCACTTATTGGGATCTACATGCAGAGTTGGAAAGGGGACCTCCCTTAGACTTCCAGCAAATTATTTGTTACCACTCCCTGAAACTAGCTTGCATTTTAAAGTCACTGAATTATGATTACAAAAAACTGTGTTAGGTAAGGGTGAAACATCATGGGAGGAGGAGGAGTTTTACTCCTATTGGACAATATGGAGCCTGGCAGAACCTTTTCTGACTAACAAATTCTATTGTTTTTTTTTTATTTCTAAATTAAATTTATTAAATGTAATAAATTTTATTAAGATTTGTTAAAATTTCATGAGCTGCAACTTACAAACCCTTAGGCCTTTTAATAAAAATGTATAAGCTGAAAAAGCTGCTACTAGACTCCTGATTTTTTGGCACCATAGACTAACCCAGATATCCTCCTACAATGTCAACCATTCCTACCAGGATAGATGGCCTGTGTGTTCTCTTTTCCTCTCATTTCCAATCCATTAACATAGAGGAATGCTTATATGCTGAAAACAAGAACATTATTTTTTTTATTTAACTCAAATTTCCTTTCTATGACCAATTAATCCATATATATTGCATCCTTCATTAACACTCAGTACCTGTGCTCGAAGTGTACCGGATGGCAATAAAGTGGCCAATCAGGTTCAAGGTCATTTGAAATGTGTTCTTTTGGAATCTTCCTGGCTGTCATTGCATAACTGATCAAATTCTTATTTCTTCACCCTCAGTCCTTCTAAGGGGGGCCACAGTGGCTCAAGTGGTTAAGATGCTGAGTCAGAGGACCATTAAGGTCGGCAGCTCGAAACAGAAGAGTGCGAGCCACGTGACGGGGTGAGGTCCCGTCAACTTGTCCCAGCTCCTGCTAACCTAGCAGTTCGAAAGCACGCAAATACAAGTAGATCAATAGGTACCACTTTGGTGCGAAAATAACTATTTGCTTGAGTCCTTATGAGAGGAACCCCCTCAGGGGTCCCCCAGGCAAAGGTGACATCACCAGCAAATCCTCTCAATAGAAAAAAATTTCTAAGAAAGCAGAAGTCATAGAGCAGAAGAACATAAGCCCTGCCCTGCTGATTTGTATCCCTGGCTAGCAGTCTGTTCTTATAGTGGTGAGCCAACTGCCCAAAGAAGCCCACTAGTCTCCCAGCAGAAGGCCTTCAGAGACAGTTACACTGCCTTCAGGGCTAACAGACATTGATCCCAGGACTTCCATGAATTTGTCTAACATTCTTTGAAGCCACCTGAGCTGGTGGCCAACACCCCATCTCATGGCCACCCTTCACCTACAGAACCTCTACCTTAATTTGGTCTACCTTTTCCCAGTGCAGACAATGAAAGCCCACATTACTTTGTATAGATCACAGCAGTGTATATTTTCAAGTAATCATGGAACAATTGCCTTGTTTTCAGCTTTCTTCCTCCTCCCCCCCATTTCACCAAAACAAAAAAGAAACCCCAAGCTGTCTAAAATGAAAGATGATCAAATCCTCGGCAATGTATTTAGACAAGACTCGAAGAAATAGTTTTCCGTATCACTTTGGTACTGAGAGTGCAATTTTCATGACATGAAAAAAGGTTTTACTGAACAGCCAGATGGTAAATAAACCACACTTCATCACTTAGGTTCATGCCGCACATTACCTCGCATTTTTCATCAATTCCCACTTTAAACCTAACACAGTGAATTCAACAGCAAAATCACATCTTTCTTCTGCGCGCTATCAATCCAAGCCATGAATATTAATCTCTTTTGTATCTGCAGAAGTAATTACTTCTAATAAGCCAAAGAGTTTCTACTCAGTAAGTAAAAACTAGGAGGGGGAAAAAAGTATTGTATACAAATTTCCAGCCTATTTGCTCGAGTTCTTAGAAATGCTGAAATCTGTCTTCTAATTTTCGAAAAGTTAGCTTCTGCTATGAAAGAGGTTACGACTTTTCTGCTTCATTCTTGAGCAGAACATTTATTTTGGTTGTGTTTCTGAGCTTATTGTTTGAACGGGGCCAGAGATGCTGGTTTTGCAGTTTTCGGTTACACATCACACCACCTTCACAATGTCCAGGCTGTTCCTGCTTTGGTGTCTCTTTATGCGCCTGCTTCTTGGTTTGCAAAAGCTGCACTGAAGGAATTCCCAACCAGTATCTTCTTTTACCTTGGCATTTAATGAAACTGTGGGAAGTAGGAGGCTGGGGGTTTCTGAAGAGAGGAATGGGCTATAAAATATAGGATACTCACCACACTTCCAAGCACTTCATCATGAATGCAAATATAAGTCTTAGGAGAATCTCAGTAATCCAGGGTTCTTGGTATTTTCTGAACCTGCTTCTTTTCCTGCTGTTATGGTGTTACCAGCCCTGGTAAGAAAACTTCTGCAGGAAGAGAAGCAAGCTCAGAGAACATCAAGAACCCATTAATTCAACTCAGAGTTATGTACCTTCTCCACTATGGGAATTGGTAATGTCTTCTCCTTTGAGGGATATTTGTAAAACATTTTTCTCTATTAAATAAAAGGGGAATTATTTAAAATGATGGATAATTCTTCAGTACAACACTCATATAAATATCATGACCATATTTTCAGACACTTTGCTCAATTTTTTACTTGCTTACTAGTACAGGGGCAGGGAGGACTAGAGATCATGGACAGAAGCAAGTGGTTGTGTCTGCACCAGACTAGGTTCCATGGCTCGGGACTTATAGGAAGTTCTGAACTGGGGCCAGTTCATGAAGCTCTCGGCGAAGAAAATCATGGAAGTAAATCCAGCTGTGGAAAAGATTTTGCACCAAATTTCTAATGACCTTCCTTCTTGTTGGAGATAATAAAAGATGTTACAGGATCACACTACTGGTTTTAGGGCAAAAGTTTTTTATTGCAGACTGGACCAATGCAATTAAAGCTTGTGAATGATCAGTTAACTACAGACTTCCTACTGCCATTGGGGACATACTTCCTTGTTTCATTTCCCATTAGTGTCTAACCTTGTCCACTGCTGAACTAAAAGGAAGAAAAGGTTCACTTTTGTAATATTTTAGGGTACATACTATGGGACGCGGTGGCGCTGCGGGTTAAACCGCTGAGCTGTCGATCGGAAGGTCGGCGGTTCGAAACCGCGCGGCGGGGTGAGCTCCCGTTGCTCGTCCCAGCTTCTGCACACCAAGCAGTTCGAAAACATGCAAATGTGAGTAGATTAATTGGTACCGCTACGGCGGGAAGGTAACGGCGTTCCGTGAGTCATACTGGCCACATGACCCGGAAGTGTCCTATGGACAACGCCGGCTCCAAGGCTTTGAAACGGAGATGAGCACCGCCCCCTAGAGTCGGACACGACTGGACTTTACGTCAAGGGAAACCATACTACTCAACTAAAGCAGGGTTTGAAAATCTGTGGCTGTTGACCTAATTTCACAAGCTTTATGCCAGAGATCTGGTAAGACTGATCTGGTTTTTTCCTGCAATTCAATGATTGGGAAAAAGAAAAACAACATATCAAATGGGAAAGAGACTGAAAAAATGTGTAAGTTAGGGGGGGGGAAAGTAAGTAAGAAAATGGGTATCTCTACTTATTCCTTGCCACAGTCCTGCTTCCTACACAGCCCTGAAAGGAAACATGATCCTTAACAGAATGAAAGTGCCCATTCTGCATGAAAGAAATCGTATATTTTTATTTCAGCCATCGCATTCTTGGACCCTCAACAGTATTCTGCCAATACTAAGGCTGAGTGACTGATATCTGAGCTTCTGGGAGGCATGGTTTAATAGAATAAGGGAGAAAAATCAACCCAACCACAGTTTATTGAGCCAGAGTACAAAGAAGTCTTCAAACTAACCTACTACCACATTGAAATACTGTTTCATGTAACCATTTCATTTTTATGCAACCATTTATAGTGATCACTAATGGATGCAGAAAGTGGAAATAATGAACTTCAGAGCTGGTGGAAAAAAACAATCTCAATGGAATCATGTCTGTTGAGTAAGTAAGATAACAATGAAGAGTAACAAGGATAGTTAGTAGCACAGTGGAAAGTCAAAAGTCAGACTAAAAAGATTTATTCAGTTCAAGCTGGAGTTAAGGTATAACACAAAACCGGAGACCAAAGTCACTCAAAGACAGGAAGCAAGGTTCCAATAGACAAGGCTAAATCAGAACCACAGCCCAGTCTAAAGCTGTCAATCTTGTTTTCTGGCCAAGCCATAGCACCTGGGATTTTATGTATGCTTCTTGCTGCCATTAACCCCATCCTAATAATGTCCTTATCTGCATCTTGTGGCCTGAATCCCAAAATATCTATCTTCCCTAGAGCTTGATAGGGAGTTGGGCTCTCCTACCAACACCAATAAAGGACTCACTGTAATCTAAGGCTAGATATGAACATCACAAGGTCTCTAGCCTAAGTTTTTAAGATAAGCAAGACCATAACTCACCCTCACTTTCTTATGACGTTACCTTCTAAGGAAACCATATCTCTAATTTAAAGATCAGGATTTGTGTTTGCACAATATATTAACCCATATTTTACTTACTATTGGATTACTGAATTAATCCCATTGACTGAGATGTCAAAACACACTGAATCATAAAATGTCCACATTGTTCGGTTCACAATGAGCCACACACCAGCCAATCATATTTTAGTCTAGTGGTATTGCGTTAACCCACCTGATAAGAAAGCGCTGTCTAAAAGTCTCACAGCACAGAAAATCTCTGCATATACACATGCTGAGGAGAAATCTGTTTGCTTTTCATATGAGCTGTTGGGATCGGGGGAAGAATTGTTACAAGAATCCTTTACATGGTTTCATATTCCCCCTTGTTTCTTTCAGTGTGAAGGGAGGGTCATGTTGACTGTCCAACTAGTATTAAACATCCAGCCAAGAGTTAGCATCATACCAACAATTTAGGTGGCAACAAGAATTGGAAGCTTCAGTATCACTCCATTTTATCATTCTGGATGCTGCCATGGTATGTGGCTTCCGCAGACATAAAAGTCAGCCACATCTATTCAAAAGAAATAAACTAGAAGCTACAAATCTTATTGACATATCTTGTTAAATCAAAGCCCAAACAATTATACATTGGATTAGAATAATGTGTGAATCCAAGCTTTGAGCTGAAAAGTTCTGAGTAACCAGGGAACAAGTAATCAGGTGAAAAATGTGAAGTAACCTGAACCCATCTAAACACTGAATAGGCACTCTACAAAATCAGAATTTCAGGATTTGCCAAAATTTTACTTGATATTCCTAGCTGCAAACCCCTTCTAACTACTCACAAAATTGTATATTTTGAGTTTTTGATTAACTGGACTTGCCATCTTTGCAAATTTTGGACCTGTGAAACAATTACTGCCAGATTTTAGTAAAAGAGTCCCCAAACCCCTGCACCATTTCTTAAACCTACTCTTCCTCCTAAAATAACAAGTTAAGTTGGTTTTAAAGGAATGTATTCAACATCCCTCATGCACTCTTGCATGGAAGCTGGTTCTACTGGATTCAGCCTGACTTACTTCAGATATTACTCTGCAATATCCCAGAAGCTACTCTTCAGCCAAAGATGGGACATCCAATTTCTTTCTGCCAAGCTGGACAGGCCCCACAGCTCATTGTTTATGGAGGAGAGTGTCTGTGCACGTGTCTCTTCTTTAAACATTGGATCAGGGTTGATCCTGGCAGGATTACAACTCTGATAGTAAGCATTTTCCTTGCTCTGGTTATCATCTGGCTCTGTTCAAAGCCACCATCTTAATTATAAGCTCACAGCATTCAAGAAAGATGTGATGGACTTGGACAAGCTCAGACATTCCAAGGAGAAAGAAGTTCACCCCAAAGAGAAGGCTCTATTTTCCTTGTATATCCCACAGCTATAATTACCAGTGTCACAGCTGCAGGTATATTATCAAAGTATTATAATTTATTTAACCCACATTCATGAGTTAAGCTGTTAGCTGTGAAACAGGTGGTAGTGAACTGATTAATTTTTTTTTCCTTTACATTATTCAAAGTAATTTGAAGAGGCTTTGATGCTTGTGGCAACCAAACACTGTATTCTGCTTCTGGTAAACTAGATTTTTGGAGTGCAGGGGCGGTGGGGGGATATTGAGTTATTCCAAAGCTTGCAAAATCTGAGACTTGAGAGAAAATAGAGCAAATTAAATATGTTTGAAAGCAGAACTACTCTCAACCCACTTTCAAGTCTCAAAGAAGTAGCTGTTTAGTGTACTCTATTATCTCAGCAACAAAACAACTACCATATTATCATACCTGGCTGTAGCTCTTTCTATTTCCACTGCCCAAAGTCTCTCTTTTTAAAGAGACATTGGCCTTCTAACCACTACACGCTTACCTGCATTAATGCGTAAAGGGCTCAGAGTGTCGTGGGAACAGCCAAAAGGAATTCATTCATTCATTCATTCACTCACTCAGTTTGGATGCCATCCAGCTCTGACTGAGTCTGGGCAGCTCACAACAAAAGAGTAACATAAACACAGCAGAATACAAAAAAAAACTAACCAAACAAGAACAAAAATAACCACAAGATGACAATCCAAACAACAAAGCAAACATAAAACATCACAAACATCTCATCCATCCCACCCTGAGGCCGGGTTTTCAAGGCCTTCCGGAACATCATCAGGGTGGGAGTCATACAAATCTCAGGGGGAAACCTCATCCCAGATTGTGGGTGCCACAAGAGAGAAGGTGCGCTTCCTGGATCCCAAAAGATCACGCTGTTTAATTGAGGGGACCCGGTGTGCTTCCATATGCCACATCATAAGGTTAGCTCAATCAACAACCCCTCCAAGGATTAAATCCAACCCAACAGCTCCAGTTATGCTTAAACTAGCTTCACTCCCCCCCCCCCCGTTTTGTTGTGGGAGTACCAAAGCCCAGTCAGTTGATCCTTTTTTGTCTATTTAGTTCTCCAAAAATAAGAGCTGAAGAAAAAAAAAATAATTCTGAAAAAGCAGCCTGAGAAAGAACTTAGTGACAAACTCTGCAAGCACAGAAGACATTTACATAAAACACATCGACTCCAATGACAGATTCACATCTACAGCGTCCTGTCAGATCAAGGGAAAAGGGGATAGGGATGCCTGAAGCTTGCCAGCATTCTCCTAAAGAAAGTGGGTTGGAACCCTGCATTCCTAAAAAGGAGGTTTTTAGCCCAATTACTGTGAATGTGAATGTATGATCCCAGGACTACCAATAAGGAGATTTGATGATGTTAATTGTTTAAGTGGCTGCTCTTTTACCTTAAACTCTTTAAAGACTATCATGCTCCAGAACACTCAAACAATTTCTTTTTGGCTAATTAGTGTATATGGAGAGGTATTCTGTGTAAATGTACTTCAAAACCCTTAAACGATACAACCAAAGAGAATGTACACTATTCAATGAGGGAACCAGGTTTCCATAACCATGATGCCATTCAGGATGTTTCTGCAGAAATCCAATGAAACTATGTTGACCAAAATACTTCTTAGAACAAAACTGCACTGACTCCCTGCATCTCATCATTCAGATAGGCTAAACCTGAGTCTAAAACACTGCAACTTTCTAAATAAGAATATTAGAATTATTACAATTATTTTAAATTGAAACATCATGGAGCATAATTAAAGTGGCTCTGTGAGAAACCATTTCATATAAATGGTTATTTGTTCCAGACCATTGATCAGTGCAGCACACAGATAATTGATACTACCCATGTTGTGGAGGGAACACGTATAATTCCTGACATCAAGTGAAAGAAAGCTGGGTGAGTAATTTGTTTAGACTCACTGCACCTTCAGTTTCCTAAGCATAGGGCAGGTTACTTTCAAGGAGAAATGAGGACTGTGTTGTCCATAGATACAAACCTTTCAAAAATATCACATTATCCAGAAATATAGTGTGTCTTATTTTAATTATATGCCATTTCAGCTGCAGCTTTTCTCAGTGTCCCAAGTACTCCCTGTAAAGGGCTTCAAGAAGCTTGAGTTCAGTGGAATGTCACAAGGCAATTTTTCCTTGATAAAGCTGCTGCTGCTGCTGCTGATGATGATGAGACACACACTAGTAGAAACAACAGAAATATGAAGTGGGAAAATTCCAAGCAGGGGGAGAATATTTTTCATGCAAATTGACTATTCCAAATTCACTTTTGGAAAGATTAAAGGTCAGGAGAAGTTCAAACAAACTCATCTTTGACTTTTTTAAAAGCTCCTCCATCCTTCCAAGAAGCTCCTAGATCTTACTGCTCAGCTATGCAAGAGAGGTGCTAAAATGTCTAACTTCTCTCTTGGTTGCAATGAAGAAGAATTTCTGAACAAGTAAGAACCACTGGGTTTTATTTAAAAAAAGTTACAGTCTCTCCCCACCTCCCACACATGAATTGCCCAGAGGTCTAAATCAGTGGGGAGCTTACACTCTTCTTTACTTAATGAAGAGGAACCTCTGCAGTTGGAAGCTTCTCTTCTATCTATGGAGGCTGCTAAATCATTGAATATCAGATAAGACCAGTTATGCACAGATCTTTCGTAAATAAAAGAGGTATAAAGGATTGCCAGGAAAAAAAAAATGTTATAAGTGGTATGTCTAGTACATTGCTTTGACTATATCCATGCCAGAAGCTCCAACAACTTCTCTGGGAGTTGGGCAGCATATGCATTTAAGTAATAATAACAAAAGCAACAAATTATGTCTTAATAATATGCTTTGGGCATTTCCAGATAGCCAGCCCTTCAATCTTTCAACCCTTCTAAATCCAAGATTCTGAGTCCAGGAATCTTTCTGAACCCAAGATTGATCCTGGTGGTTTTACCTATTTTCAGATCTATTTAGTTAACTGCTTGTTATGAGCCTCCTATTTGCAAATCCACAGCACTCACAACCAGTGCTTCCCTTTTCAAGAGAGAGCATGGAGAACTATTGCTCAATCAGTGTTTGCTGGCAAAGAGTTGAATGTCAAACTCCCTGACTAGAACTCAACAGCAGTTCCCAAGTGCTTCACTGTAGAAGTACGGAGGTAGCCTTGAAAAGTTATACACAGAGCACTTAGTCTGGGACGGAGAAACAGGTGAGAAAGAAACTCAGGATTCCCCTGTCTTGATTTTGAGAAGTGGGTGAGAGAAAGAGAGAAAGAGAAACTATGTCAGGCTTTCAAGATTCTTTTATTATACCCTGCAACAACAGAGTTCCAGAAGCCGTTGTGGAGTCTGTTTCTTTAGCTGACCTACCTCCAAGCACTGACATTGACCCAGCAAGGCTTGACTCAGCTTATGTCTTCCACTTCTCGCCTTGCAGCTGGGCAACTCTTGGGTGTTGACACAACTGACATCTCTACCCCTACAACTCCCCACTTAACTCCCTGAGGGATTGCCTAACCTGCCCCCTTCAAGCTTTTGCCTAAACATGCATTGCATTCCTTCTTCAATGGTGAAAAACTTCAAATGCCTTTCAAACTCTTAATCCCGGTATGTTGCAAGTTTTGAATTTACCTACTCATGCCAACATGATGCTACTATGGAATTACAGGAGCTGATATGTAAGGTAACCCAAGAAGGCCCTCCACAAAGCACCAATCACCCCTTTAAACATGCTGATGATTCTGAAGTGGTATTTGAAATATAACTAATAATTCAAGGTAACCATGCTCACAGTTTGAAGCTCCTGGTTATGTCACTGTGATCCATGGAGCCTGGAAGCTCATTTTGCAAGACTAGTGAGACTGCACTTTTATCTGGAAAACCTATTTCTCCTACTTATTATTGCATTTTTTAAACTTTTAGATTATCTTCCAAATTTACTTGTATCTGCTCTTCCAACTTCCTTATCTTTTGCAAAACTCTAGTGTCTTTCAGATTGACTATGTCTCCAGTTCTCATGTTTCTTCCCTACCATAAATTTCAGATTTTGGCATGGGTCTATGAAATTTTCAAACCATGAGTAAAAAGAAACAATAATCTAGTGTTAAAATAGGTGTAGATAGTGTAACTGAAAAAATATTAAGATATGGTTGTGGCTTGCTTATGGAATACCTATGTTAATTGGTTAAACTTTATGCAAAGACAGCATTTGAGCCCATGTGGAAACAAGAATGGTTTGCAAGGATAGAATGGTACTGAGAATTTTGATGTATAGCTATATTTCCTTTTCTTTTTCTTATCTCATCCCTTGATTGATTGATTCCTGTTTCTTACTCATTTTCTTCATTCCATATAACATTGCTTACCCTGAAAGGGAACAGTGTGATGGGTAGGCGTGTATGTACAGAGTTAAATGTCATTTCTTTTTTCAGTTACGCAAAGAAAGAATGGCCTGCTAATTGTGAAGTTTCATTCCCAGATAACCATGGATTAAAAAATAATATGCAAGCCTCAGGCAGATATATTAATCTCCCCAGCTACCATCCCAGAAATAAAATGACTGGGACCACAACTCATTCTTCATTCTTTGTCCAATGCAGCTTTTCAATCAGCTTTCATTCACTGCATAGTTTGATCTTCAAAAAAGTCATAAGAGGGTTATTACTAACAAAATTGATGCCCTCCGAACAGTCACTCATACCCTTGTCATCTCCCACATAGACAATTGCAATGCGCTCTACATGGGGCTACCCTTAAAGAGTATCCGGAAGCTTCAGCTGGTCCAGAATGTGGTGGCGCAGATAGTTATTGGTGCTGTAAAATCGGCACATGTGACACCACTGTTATGCAAGCTGCATTGGGTACCAGTGTGCTTCCAGGTCCAATTCAAGGTGTTGGTTATCACATTTAAAGCCCTATATGGCATGGGGCCAGGCTACCTGAGAGATCATCTCATCCCCATGACATCGACCAGCCCCACCAGGTCAGGCCAAGAGGGCATGCTACGGACCCCATTAGCAAAAGAATTACATCTGGCAGGGTCCAGGAGGCGGGCCTTCTCTGCAGCGGCACCCGCCCTTTGGAATATCATGAACCTGGAGTTGAGATGGCTTTCCTCCCTCCTGGCCTTCCGAAAGAAACTGCAGACCTGGTTCTGCCACCTTGCTTGGGATGAGGAGAATAAAACAGCTCCACCTGGGGGTGGTTGGTGCCAAAGCACCCCCTATTGATTGGGATTCCATCCCCTCTTGGATTTTATATTTATATTTATATTTATTATCTTATTTATGTTTTTAAAGTGTGATTAAGCTTAGATGTTTTTATTATTGCTTTTATTGTAAACCGCCCAGAGTCCCCCATCAGGGGAGATGGGTGGTAATATAAATTTAATAATAATAAATAAATAAATAAATAAAATGGAGCACCATGAATGTCTGGCAGCAAAGTAGAGATATGCTAAGTGTGTATTGTGTCCAGTTGGACTACTGATTTTGTTTTGTTCTGTTTCATCTATGGTAAGTGCATAATGGCTGATTAGTCATTCCTTCAGGCTCCACTTATGGTTTCATATATGTGCCCACACCAATGTAGCATCAATGGAGTTTTTAAGAATTCCTTGAAAATTCAGGAGGATAGATTTTTGCAAAACTGGAGCCCAAATACAAAGATCAAACCCCTCCACTAAATTGTGGTTATGCTTACCATATGTAAAATAAAAATGGGAGGATACTTCAACTGCATACTACATATTTAATTTAGTGGAATTATTGGCTTCAGACACTCATCAGTCATTTCACTTCTGTTGGAAATGAACTGAATTCAATTCATGAGAATTTCTAATAAAATCCCGTATTTCTGTGTCTCATCTTTGCCAAGCAACCCGTATGACTTTCTAGATTTTGCTGCATTTGAGCCAATAAATACAGACATATTTATTTTCTGACAGGCAGAAAAAAGAGGAAACCCCCCATTCCAAGGAGATTTAGGGAAATTGTCCCCCACCCCATGAAGCACCTAAGGAATTTCAAGAAAAGCTAAAGAAGTATATAAATAAGACTGACATCATATGTCAGGGAACTTTATACTTTGCCCCAAGAGAAAATGCAGAACAAAATTTGGAGATGCTGCCTCATTCAAGGGGAAAACAAAAAGACTGAGCTGTGTGGAGAAGGTGATAGTCAACTGTGAAACAGCAACATAAAAAGGCATATGTATCATTCCAAGCATCTGTGGAAGAAGAAATAACAACAAGGTTTATATCCATCCAATGTCTGTTCATTCAGCTTCCAAATACTTTTACTTCCTTCACTTTAGTTACTCATTCTAAGTCTTTGGTATAGATAGTCTAACGGGGCTGCAAGCCTGACTAGGTTGTGCAAGTCACAGACCATGTCCATACCATTGCCAAGATAACTACATAAGCTATGGTCATGAAACAGCAGGGGTCAAGCAGGATTGGAGGGACCTAAGGGAAGAGCTTCTGCAACCCAACCCTGATAAATTTGATTAATAAATAAATAAATATGTGAGAACCTAAGTTTGCATTATATATGTCATAAGCACTGATGGTGAGCAGGTGGGGGCCCCTATCCAGGGGGGAAAACGCATGCGTAGTTTAGAGACTTTGAACTGTCATTCAAAGAGACACAGATCAGACCCGCCTTGACTTTGGGGTTTATCTGTCTGGGTTTTTCCCACGCTTCTTCAGTTTGTTAGGATTTTCTGTCTACTGTAGCAGTAATAAAACACTAGAGACCTATTCCTCGTCTCAGCGTGGTTCCTGGCTGTTAGGACAATACAAGTGCTATCCAGAAGACTATTGAGTTTGCTTTTGCTATCAGCAAAATGAACTATTGTTCTTATTTTTGTATATGCTAGAAACTCCTGGTCAAGATATTATTTCATTTCATGGGATTCTTGCAGAATCCAGATGGCTTTCCCACTATATATATACACACACACACACACACACACACAAACAAACAACATGCCACAAAGAACAAGATGAAAGATATTTTGTTTCCGTTTTTGTTCGGTTTTATAGACTGCAGGCAAAACCTTCCATCAGTAAATTTCATTCAAGGGAATTAAATCATGAGAGACCAAAATTTCCTTGATCAGAATGTATTTGGTGAGATATTTCAGACTCACTATCAGAATGAACTGACTCTCTCCCCTCCCCCAAAGTTATTGATTGTAGGAAACTTGTACAACAACTTCAATCTTCAAGAAACACTGATTTATGATCTGTTCACTATGCTGAAACTACTTTTTCCCCCAACTTCCTTTCTACAGTGGAAAAATACATGTTCAGATTAACACAGCTGCAATTTGTCTTTAAATATCTGTCTGGTATCTCTACTATACTTCAGCAAAGGATCGTTACCTTGTCGTGGTACTGGAGCTTGAGCACCTCAATGATGCCATGAGCTAAACTGTGAAGGGCCACCCAAGATGGGAAGGTCATGACAGAGAGGTCAGACTAAATGCGATCCCTGGGGAAGGTAATGGCAACCCACCCCAGTATTCTTGCCGTGAAAACGAAATGGATCAGTACAACCAGAGATATGTCGGTATACCATCAGAAGATGAGACCCCCAGGTCAGAAGATGGTCAAAATGCTACTGGGGAGGAACAGAGGATGAGCTCAACTAGCCCCAGACGTGATGACGCAGCTAGCTCAAAGCCGAAAGGACGGCTAGCGGCCGACGGTGCTGGTGGTGAACGGCGAATCCGATGTTCTAAGGATCAACACACCATTGGAACCTGGAATGTAAGATCTATGAGCCAGGGCAAATTAGATGTGGTTATTGGTGAGATGTCAAGATTAAAGATAGACATTTTGGGCGTCAGTGAACTGAAATGGACTGGAATGGGCCACTTCACATCAAATGACCACCAGATCTACTACTGTGGACAAGAGGACCACAGAAGAAATGGAGTAGCCTTCATAATTAATAGTAAAGTGGCTAAAGCAGCGCTTGGATATAACCCAAAAAACGACAGAATGATCTCAATTCGAATTCAGGGCAAGCCATCTAACATCACAGTGATCCAAATATACGCCCCAACCACAGATGCTGAAGAAGCTGAAGTAGATCAGTTCTCTGAGGATCTGTAGCACCTACTGGACAATACACCTAAAAGAAAGATTATTTTCAACACAGGAGACTGGAATGCTAAGGTGGGCAGTCAAATGACACCTGGAATTACAGGTAAGCATGGCCTGGGAGAACAAAATGAAGCAGGACATAGGCTGATAGAATTTTGCCAAGACAACTCTCTCTGCATAACAAACACTCTCTTCCAACAACCTAAGAGATGGCTTTATACATGGACTTCCCCAGATGGACAACACCAAAATCAGATTGACTACATCCTTTGCAGCCAAAGGTGGTGAACATCTATACAGTTGGTAAAAACAAGACCTGGAGCTGACTGTAGTTCAGATCACAAACTTCTTATTGCATAATTTAGGATCAGACTAAAGAGATTAGGAAAGACCCACAGATCAGCTAGATATGAGCTCACTAATATTCCTAAGGAATATGCAGTGGAGGTGAAGAATCGATTTAAGGGACTGGACTTAGTAGATAGGGTCCTGGAAGAACTATGGACAGAAGGTCGCAACATTGTTCAGGAGGCGGCAACAAAATACATCCCAAAGAAAGAGAAAACCAAGAAGGCAAAATGGCTGTCTGCTGAGACACTAGAAGTAGCCCAAGAAAGAAGGAAAGCAAAAGGCAACAGTGATAGGGGGAGATATGACCAATTAAATGCAAAATTCCAAAGGTTAGCCAGAAGAGATAAGGAATTATTTTTAAACAAGCAATGCGTGGAAGTGGAAGAAGACAATAGAATAGGAAGGACAAGAGACCTCTTCCAGAAAATTAGAAACATGGGAGGTAAATTCCAGGCCAAAATGGGTATGATCAAGAACAAAGCTGGCAAGGACCTAACAGAAGAAGAAGAGATCAAGAAAAGGTGGCAAGAATATACAGAAGACCTGTATAGGAAGGATAACAATATCTGGGATAGCTTTGACCATGTGGTCAGTGAGTTAGAGCCAGACATCCTGAAGAGTGAGGTTGAATGGGCCTTAAGAAGCATTGTTAATAATAAGGCAGCAGGAGATGATGGTATCCCAGCTGAATTGTTCAAAATCTTGCGAGATGATGCTGTAAAGGTAATGCATGCTATATGCCAGCAAATCTGGGAAACACAAGAATGGCCATCACATTGGAAAAAATCAACTTATATCCCCATGCCAAAAACTCTCACCCTACCTATTCAACTAGTATGCAGAACACATCATGCGATATGCTGGGCTTGAGGAATCCAAGGCTGGGGTTAAATTGCTCGAAGAAACATTAACAATCCCAGATATGCTGATGATACCACTTTGATGGCTGAAAGCGAAGAGGAACTGAAGAGCCTTATGATGAAGGTGAAAGAAGAAAGTGCAAAAGGTGGCCTGCAGCTAAACCTCAAAAAAACCAAGATTATGGCAACCAGCTTGATTGATAACTGGCAAATAGAGGGAGAAAACATAGAAGCAGTGAAAGACTTTGTATTTCTGGGTGCGAAGATTACTGCAGATGCTGACTGCAGTCAGGAAATCAGAAGACGCTTAATCCTTGGGAGAAGAGCAATGACAAATCTCGATAAAATAGTTAAGAGCAGAGACATCACACTGACAACAAAGGTCCGCATAGTTAAAGCAATGGTGTTCCCAGTAGTAACATATGGCTGCGAGAGCTGGACCATAAGGAAGGCTGAGCGAAGGAAGATAGATGCTTTGGAACTGTGGTGCTGGAGGAAAATTCTGAGAGTGCCTTGGACTGCAAGAAGATCCAACCAGTCCATCCTCCAGGAAATAAAGCCAGACTGCTCACTTGAGGGAATGATATTAAAGGCAAAACTGAAATACTTTGGCCACATAATGAGAAGACAGGACACCCTGGAGAAGATGCTGATGCTGGGGAGAGTGGAAGGCAAAAGGAAGAGGGGCCGACCAAGGGCAAGGTGGATGGATGATATTCTAGAGGTGATGGACCCGTCCCTGGGGGAGCTGGGGGTGTTGACAACTGACAGGAAGCTCTGGCGTGGGCTGGTCCATGAAGTCACGAAGAGTCGAAAGCGAGTGAATGAATAAACAACAAATCTTTACTATTACAAGAGAATAATGAAAAAAAGGAGTCAGATAAGATTCAGTGTTTTGAAACTCTACTTTTCTTGCATTCTGAAGCTGATGTATTTGCAAGAGCATTTTAAATGTAAAGCCAATACTTAAAAGCTGATAGTTAAAAGTTTTGCCAATACTTAAAAGCCGATAGTTAAAAGTTTTGCCAATACTTAAAAGCCAATACTTAAAAGTAAAGCCAATACTTAGAAGTTACAATAACTTTTAAGCTACATTTTAAGATTTCAAATGTGGAAGAACATGTATTCTACCTCCCAGATTATTCTGATCAGTGCATAAAGTGAAAAATGATTATTACAAGCCATGTAAGAAGCAGGGGCATCTAAAGCTGTGAATGAACTGAATTGCCAAATTGGAATGTAAATAAATTCTGGACTAGGGTGAAGTCAGAAGACAGACATTAAGGTGAAAGAAATAAATCAACAGAAAGAGTTTATCTTTACAGAGAATAATTATTGTTTACATGCCAGAATTCATTGTGAAACAAGGGGCCTCAAATACTTTGCTACCTAAAGTAGAATAGAAAATGGTATTGTGGTATCCACCATGTAGTTAAAAGGTTTAATAACCAAGACTGGTCAAATTTGTTTGGTATCTGATCAGCCAAATCGACCCTGACAATAAATGGTGTGATAGATGTCACAGCCAGGTTGTCTTCACATCTGAGATACAAAACAGTACAGTTTGGCTTATTGGAAAAAGGGCAGTAATAATAAATATCTAAAAATTGTCTTTTCAGGACAACCAGAATCAGTGGCTTGAAATATGTGCATCTTTATCTTACTGTAACACCATCCTTACGCGAGCCAATGGTGGGACGCAGTTCGAGGGCCAAAATGACTAGGTTTTCAATGTTCCCAGAATTATTTGGATGGAAGTTCTTCAAGACTGCTTTTGCAATGTCGAACTGGTAGATGGATCGTATAGTAACAGGTGAAGTTCCCACCCTTCAACTAAATCTCAAGGAAGACTTTTTTTTTTTTAAGGATTCAGGCAGCCAAGGAGGCTTCAGAGGGATCTAAAGAATATTTTATAAAACAACAACACTGTAACACCAGTGTAGCATTTTCTGCCTTCTTCAACAATAAACAATGCTTTAAAAAACTCCAAAGAGAAATCTGAAATATATGTAGAAAAGAAGATCAAAAAATAGATGGCTCTTTTCAGGGGTTCTCTTGGGGGTGGGGTTGGTCACAGAATTAAGTTTTCTCTTTTTCCTAATCTTATGATTTGTGCCCTCAGATGCAGACAGCTTGGTATGCTTGTGGGAAATCTTTTTACTCCATTACCTATGTTTCTGGCATCAGATGGGT
This sequence comes from Candoia aspera, assembly GCF_035149785.1. Lineage (NCBI taxonomy): Eukaryota > Metazoa > Chordata > Lepidosauria > Squamata > Candoiidae > Candoia > Candoia aspera. The sequence goes on along the minus strand of NC_086166.1, from coordinate 13,901,889 downwards.
AATACAGTTTGCCAATATTCATGTTAACATATTTGAGTTTTCAAAGGAAGTTATTAAATCAAAACATTGATGAGCCAATATTCTTGACTGATTAGCTTACCATTCAGGCAGAGAAAAAGTTCTATTGTCCTCTTGTCACCTCATTAAAACAGCATTGAAAAGTTAACAGAAACCTCTTTCTCAGACTTCCAATTAATCCTATCAGTAGCAACTTCATAATTAATTAGCTCCTCTGAAAATGTCCCAGTTTTTTCTGCCACTAAGGCAAATGCTGATTACCTAGACAATAGGATTCTCTGTGCTTGGCAGAAATTTCAGCTTCTTGCTTTAAGACCCACGCACCCACCCCTTTTTTTTTTTTACAGGATCAATGAGAACCTTTTGGTTGTAGGCTAGTCAACCACAAAGTTCAAGATCTTTAACATCAAATGGAATTAGAATAAAGAGAATATGGGCATCTAAGCAGTCCACACTTCTGCAGAAAGCAGTGGGCCACTGAAGAAATCAAATCTTTGAGGGAAAGGGTTATGAATTATACTAGAAAAGGATGTTATGTAGAAAATGAGGGGGGGCAGAGAAGTAGACATATTTCATACTTCTCAAAAGTGGATTTCCAATCTGAACAGCACACATCATTTTGTCTGTGAGCTTAAAATGAATCTTTAATACAAATTGCAACATCCACACCCTTACAGTAATGACCTGTTTCATGTATACTGCATCTATCTATATTAATTACATCATTAATAATGCTTCCTTGAAGCCTGCTCTGACTATAAGGATACCAGGAGATGTATTTCCATCCACTTTCCCAACTGAAAATCATATCTGAGAAGAAAGAATTGCACATATAACAAGGAAATGCTTAAATCACACCTCATTTCCCCCCTTGTGACCCAAAGGAAGAGGAAAAACAATTTGAATGAAAGCTGCTGCAACACAGTTCAAGATGTTTTAGACAATCTAATAGCAGACAAAGTGAAAGGGTTTGCAGGATGGTGTAAGGAATCAAGGAGCAGACTTTGGTGAAACTACGTGAGAGCTGTTACCAAAGCATGGTTTAAGTCCAGTACAAGACCCGCCTCAAAAAAAATATAAATAATAAATTAAATAAATAAATAAAGGAGACTACTGCAATGCGCTCTACATGGGGCTACCTTTGAAGAGAGTCCAGAAGCTTCAACTGGTCCAGAATGCAGCTGCACGAGCAGTTATTGGTGCCCCAAGATCGGCACATGTGACACCGTTGCTGCGCGAGCTGCACTGGGTACCGGTTTGCTTCCAGGTCCAATTCAAGGTGTTGGTTATCACGTTTAAAGCCCTACATGGCATGGGGCCAGGCTACCTGAGGAACCGCCTCATCCCCATAACATTGGCCCGCCCCACCCAGTCATGCAGAGAGGGCATGTTGCAGACCCCGTCTGTAAAAGAACTCCACCTGGCGGGGTCCAGGAGGTGGGCCTTCTCTGCAGTGGCACCCGCCCTTTGGAACATTCTGCCCCTGGAGCTGAGACAGGGCCATTTGCTCCCAGACTTCTGGAAGAACCTAAAAACCTGGTTCTGCCACCATGCTTGGGGTGGGAGGGGCACAGTTCATCTTGGGGGTGGCTTTTATAGATCTCTCCCCAACAAACAAGATCTACGCTACTGGATTTTATATTTTCTACTGTATAGTTATTTTATTTTATGGAGTATTTATATTGTAATTTATGTGTTTTAACTTTGATTGTAAACCGCCCAGAGTCCCTTTTCGGGGGAGATGGGCAGTGATGGAAATTCGAAATATAAATAAATAAATAAATAAATAAAACATATGTGTATACACACATACACACACACACACTGTGTCTGTGTGTCTGTGTGTGTCTGTGTGTGTGTATATATATATATAGTATATATAAAAATATATAAACTTAAAACTGTCTCTGCCAGATATCTGAACAGGCAAAGGAGGACATGGACAATTGAAAAGGAGGACAAATGGGGGGAAACGACATAGTAACTGTTTAACTTCCTTGGCATCTGCAACAAAAATCACAGCAAAAAAAATGCAAAAAAACTGGACTGAGGCCTTCATGTATATGAAATTACTTGTTCCAGCATGAGAAAGACTGGTTTTTCAACTGCAATATTTCCCAACAACTCCAACATATACTAGCAATAATATAGAATTGAAGACAACCTGCTTTTCAAATTTCACCATAGATACATATGATGACTCAAGTTATCTACAGACTACAGTGATCATAGTTTTGAAGGGGCTGCACTGAAGCCAATTGCTGGAGTCAGGAAATAACTCAAAATAACTTATTGCGGTCTTAGACCAGTACTAATCAGGAAATAAATAAAGTAAATCTAGGCTGCTGACTTTGCAGACAATTTACAAGGTCACAATACATGAAAGTTTGAATGACTACTGTTGTGAAAACAGTCCAGAACAAATAAACCATAGCAATAAAAAAAGCCAGAGAATATTTGATTTTAAGGCTATGCCTGCTGGATGGAGGACATGAGGATAAAAAGGAGGACATGTCCTCCTTTTGCCTGATGTCTCCTGACTCTAGCCTTAACTATTTGTTATAACAGGAATGGAGGAAAAACACTCTCAGGCTTTCAAGATTCTGTTACTATAGCCCGGATCAGTATTTTTCAAACTTGGCAACTTTAAGATGTGTGGACTTCAACTCCCAGAATTCCCCAGTTAGCATGCTGGCTGGGGAATTCTGGGAGTTGCAGTCCACACATCTTAAAGTTGCCAAGTTTGAAAAACACTGGCCTAGATCAATAAAGGAGAGTTCCAGTTGTTTTTGCACAGTCTGTTTCCTGACTTGGCCTACCTCAAAGGGCTAACAGCCTAGTCCAAATTGATATGGGGCTTATTTTATTGCACTCAGCCAGAATCTAGGGAAAACTAAAGTAACTAAAGGAAAATGAAAACCCTTTCATTTTTATAAGTTAAAAAAAAGGCAAACAGGGTCAGAACGAGAGACCACTACAAAATCCCTGGTGTTTTATTTTTTATATTGTAAGGATGACATAAAATAGGCAATTTATGGTTTGATCCCAGTCTCTAGTCACCTTGACTATTATAAAGTTAAGAAGCAGTAAAATTAATTACATATGATACATAAATAAGTTTTATACAGGTCCCACTAATTACACAGAAACTAGCTAAAGGCATGCTTAACTCTTTTTACCATCAATATTAACGAGCTTCTTAACACAAGCCATAAATATTGCCAACCCTCTATCTTGATATAGTGATATTTTGAAGTTATGAATTGGGAGTAAATGTTATTTGCAACCAAAGTAAGACAAAATGGCTGTTGTCTCTCAAATATTTTTTTACATGGATTTTTCTTAGATATATGCCTTTGTACATATGCTTTCCATCAGTATAAACTTTGATATATAATTTCCCATAATGTACATTTTCTTTTCCTGATGTATGCACTTGAGGGATAGAAAACTACATTAAAAGTAAGTATGACAACCAAAGGAAAACATATTTCAAACTGTTTCGCCATCCTACCCCACCATGCATGCCTCTAAACCATTATTCATACTTTTTTGTGTCACAGGAGGAAAAACTTCCTACTATTTCTAAAACCAAGCACCTGAAAAAACTCATGGAAGGAGATGCCTGCATGATTACATATATTCTCTTCTATTGATGTACATTTCTATTTAGTGTGTTTATATAATGAAATTAAACATCCTGAAAGAAAGACACAGACTGACTTCCCACATTGGGTGAAGGCGAGGGCTGGTTTGTTTTCTTCTGATTTAGCATATTGTGAACTCAGCCATCTGTGGCTTATTTGACAAATGATGTTTAAAAAAAACATGATGTACCACAATGTGTGAACACAACATGTGTACAGTGGCTTCCTCTGATCTAGGCCTAGAGTGGGCAATTCATTAGTTTCTTAAGGTTTCTGAAGATCATTCCTATAAAGCCGGAATACTATAACCAAATAAACATAGTTATTTTATAAAAGACTGTTCATAGTTATTGGGGTTTTTTGTTGTTGTTTTGTTTTGGGGAGATAGGAGGGCAAATTAATTAATTTGAGAAAGATTTGGAGGAATAGAAAATAGCACGATTAAAAAAAATAAGTCGCAACAGAATGGAGTCCTGGATTGCTAATGGAGTGACATAGGAATTGTACTGTTAAATGAACAAAATATCTGCAACTTTGGGTCTCTGGGTATATTATTTCGCCTTGTAAATTCTACTGCTTTATTTTTAAAGGAGAATTAGAATGCTTGGTTTCTTCCAGTTAAAAAAAACCAAAAAACACCTCCTACCAGACTATTAGATACAGTTATATAAGAATGGGAGTACTCAATTACTTTTAAACCAACATTTAACCATGGTTTCAAACTGCCTACCTCCCATTTCCAGACTTTTAAAACAAATAACGTTTCAGTACCTCTTGTGGGGTGAGGGAGTGGTGGTTTTTAACATTCCTAGTTCTCCTTAGCTATAATGATGCATTTAAATTTGTCATGAGGATGATTATATTTTCTTTTTATATAGATAGATACAAGGACTTGTTTCAAAATAATTCAGCTCTATGCTTTAAAGCATATGAAATTTATGAGCAGTGTGCTCTAGGCTTGTTGTTGTTGTTTTTCATATTTTAGAGGTGTAACTTCCTTATGAAATACTTAGCTTTCTAATGTCTCAGAGTTTTTACACCACTTTCTCAGAATAACTAGCCAGGCAAGTGTGACCCTGAGCTTTTCCCTATGTGCATTTTTGCACTTGGGTGGGCACCATGAGGATTTGCGAAGAGTTCCAGCCATTCTGCTGTGAATACCTAGAAATGACAGATATGTTACAATGTCTTCAGGAGGAGGACAAGCGTGCCACAAAGCTTGAACACCTTAAAAGACTATATTCTGTGTTTGACAAATTATTCCTTGATACTAAAAAAAAAAAGCAACTGCACCATTTTCTCTCTTCCCCAATACCAGGGTCCTGGTAATTTAAAAGCATTTTCATTTTTTCTGACCAAAGATGAATCACTACAATTGTTGCATTCCTAGTGGCCTTTTAATGCTATTAGCACTGCAATCCATTTACTTGGAAGCATCCCCTAATTAACTCAGTGGGAAAATTGTTCATCGGATATTTGAAATCCATATTTTGGGGAGGGGGGGAATAGGCTCTTCCTTTCCTTTCCTTTCCTTTCCTTTCCTTTCCTTTCCTTTCCTTTCCTTTCCTTTCCTTTCCTTTCCTTTCCTTTCTCTTGGATCATCTCTTCCAAACTGATTTTACAGGTAGCCTCAACATGGAAGGTGAACAGTGTTAAAGAGTTTTAAATACATTCCTAGATCCAAATCCAGATGGCCTCCAGAGAGTAGTTTTTAGGAAGGCTATAAAGACCTCGCTTTTCCAATAAGCCAACATTAATATTGAATAATTGAATATTAATATTCAGCATTCTGCTTTCACTTGGTTGTGTGTTGTGCTTTAACCTGAATTTTATTTATTTATTTTGTGTTTTACAACAATGTGTTGTTATACCGCAACCTAGGTACACATACATACATACATACATACATAAAATTGTGTAAAAATAAAGATATCCAATCCAAATACACATGGTTAATTTGTAAAATATTATCCATAGTTATTTTGTAAAAGACTATTCATAGCTATTGCTTTCTGTTTTGGGGAGAAGGAATGGCAAATTAATTAATTAAGAAGGAGTAGAAATAGCAACCGTGTGGAAAAGCTACAATTCCTGGCTCTGGAGATGGTGGTACAATTTGGGCTTTGCCCAATAGCTGATGCCCATTACAGTTGAGCATTATAAAATAATGATATATAAAAAGTTGTCCCTTTCCATTCCCATCACTTTTTGCCCTATGTTATATCTTGGCATGAATTTTCCAGCTCCTATTATTTTATCTTTTATTCTATTTATTCTGTTTATTTATTTGAATTTATTAGCTGCCCAACTCCAATGGACTCTGGAGTGGTGTCATTCTAGACTCAGGGAGACTTTCAGGCTGAAGAGAGTGGCACTTTAAAAAACTTAATAATGTCCACATTTCTAACAATCTCAATATTTATTTTTTCATCTTTACATAAAGGCCCAAGTCATATAGGTAACTGCAGCTAAGCACTGTTATACAGTACTTTTTGCACACAGCAGAAAACAAGAACAGTTAAATACACTTTCAAATGTTTCCCCCCGCCTTACTAAAGTGAGGCTGAAACAAACTTTCTATGTATTTTGTATTGATAAATTAAATCGGACATTGCAGGCCTACGTACCGCAACTTGAAGAAATTCACATTCAGTTCAACTGGCCTTAGTTAGAAAGAACTGTGTATAAGAAGGCAGCTTCAGTGTATCTTGATTTAAATTTCTTAATACATTGATAAACAAACAAACAAGAATGTATTTGACTTCTTTATCATCATTTGCTATTTATGCTCATTCATTTCCACAAGGGAAAACAATGTAAAAGAGCAAACAACTCATCTCTAATTTTTAGAGAAGTTCTTTAAAAACAAAGAAAATAATAACAAACAGAATCCCCATTTCTTCACCATGAAGACTTTAAACACATTTAATTTAATGTTGCAAATACCAGGGTGGTCAAAGAAGGTGAAAAAAAGCAGACAGGGAAAAAAAATCAATACTTTGTACCCCAGAATTAATTAAGCCATCACAGAAATCAATTACCCACCACACACACTTCTCCTTTCACAGCCCAAAGTTCCTGAAAGCTGAATAGCTTTCCCTGTTTTAGAAGAAAATGTTGCAGGTAGTTACAAGTTCGGAAATAAGTATGGTCTCAGAGTTAATGAGGTGCAAACCTTTAAACGTTTAGCGGAGTGGAACGTAGCAGATAAAGACAGAGACACCAAGAAACTCAGCAGGAGCAATTCAAAAGGTTGCTATTCTTTCTGAAGAATACAGCATGACACTATTCTAACCAAAAACAATGCATGAGGTAATGTTCACCCTTATCTCCACAGATTCTGAACCACAAATCATCAGGATAGAAACTCCATGGGCACTCTCTAGGAACATAGGAAGAACAAAGACATATGTGTTTTCAGGTAAGGCTTGCATGAGAGACCACCAATCTGTGATCTGAAGATCACAGACTTGGGAAACAAAATGAAACAAAACAAATATATTGTTGAGATCATGTGAAAGTGATGACTCTGTTATCTGCTGCACATGTTCAATTGCATCTAGGATACTCAGTCCAGTTCTGGATGTCGCAATAGAAGAAAGATGCAGACCAAGTGGAAAGAGCACAGGAAAGACCAGTAAAGATGGTGAGGGGCTTGGAGGCTGAATTTTATGAAGAGGGGTTAAAGAAACCTGGTATGTTAAGCCTAAAGAAGAGAGGTGAAGGGGAGAAATGAAAGCAGTCTTCTAGTACCTGAAGGGCTGTCATAGGGAAGATGGGGTGGGGCTCCAAAGCACATTAGGACAGGACAAGAACCAATGGATGGAAGCTTTATAGAAGGAGATACATAGTCAAAATAAGGAGGAATTTCCAGACCAGGAGAGCTCTTAAGCACTGGAAGATGTTGCCTCCTGGAGTTGTGAGGTCACCATTTGTAGAGAGTAAGGAAGATGATCTTGATGGAGATATGCAGGATCCATTGCCTAGGCAAAAGGGGATGAAGCATTTTTAAAGTCCAGAACCAGATAACATTAAGAGGTGGCTAAGGTAGACTCTCTACACCATCAGTGGAGGTTTTCAAGCAAAGATTATCTGGTCAGTTTTTGGGGATATGAGAATTCTTCCCCTAAGCATAAGGTTGAAGATACAATTGAGAACAATATAAACCAACTTACATTATAGCAGATCAGAAAGAGAAAGAAAAGTTCTTATGGATGCCAATAATTTATCAATAGGACACATCGCATTGTGGACAGTAGTTTACCATCAAAAGATTTCATCTTTTTTTTTCCCCTGAAGATGAGGTTATTTGCAAAAACGTTTCTTAAAAATGAGGTTCTTAATACTCAAGTTGGTTCCTACAAGAGAAGGGAGAATTTTCAGAGTTAGATGATGGGATTTTGAGAAAGACATGAGTCTAGAACAACACCAGTCAGGCTTCACAATGGGGCTTGGCAATGAATTGCAGCTTGTTATTCAGCACTTGCCTTGACCTGCCTTAAGAGCTCAGGTGTGACTCAGCTACATTAGAATTTTCATTGCAGACAAAACTGAAGCCTAAAGCAATCGTTGTTTGCCCACTGCAGAGCAAAGAATTCAGAGTGTTTACATATCTATATTCCAGAGTTTAATTCTTGGCTTCTGTCTTTCTGAGTTAACAGATACTTGGTGGTTTGGGTGTCTGAAATACATTTACATACTGGTCCTCCCTAATCTTGGAATCACTGGTTTCTATACCACTGGTTTACAACACCTTGGCTAGGCATAAAAGCTATGAATGTATGATTACAGAAGAAAGAACTCTCAGAATCAGGCTCCAGAAATACAGGAGAAACCTTTCTGGTTTAAAAATCTTGTGTTGCTGATGTCCGGTTTAGGACATCCAGCAGATTCAATCTCTTGTGAGTTATTCATAAGACTTAAGTTTCTTGGAGAGACGTTACTCCCCAGAACCAAACCAAGCACTGTTATTGAATGACAGTCCTATTTGCTCTTTAAGGCTCTGCCGATGTGCTGTCCATGGTGCTGAACCTGGACCTTGCATGGCGTTTTCCAGAGATCTGGAATATTTTCTGCGGATCTTTCCTATTGGCCAATAACCTTGTCACGACTTTCATGCAGTAACTGCATGAAAATGAAAGGAGTTTTTGTACTGACCACTTTAATGATTAAGTTATTATATATAATCGAGAATGGGAGGGGGAATGACATTGCAAACCACTTTCTAATGTGTATTATTACGCTATTATTTGTTGTAGTGGTTAAGGCACCAGGCTGGAAACTGGGAAACTGTGAGTTCTAGTCCTGCTCTAGGCACAAAGCCAGCTGGGTGACCTTGGGCCAGTCACTCTCTCTCAGCCCTAGGAAGGGGCAGGCAGTGGCAAACCACTTCTGAAAAACTTTGCCCAGAAAACTGCAGGAACTTGTCCAGGCAGTCTCCAGAAGTCAAAAACTGACTCAAAGTGTTTTAAGGTGCTGGACTTGAGTTCTAGTCTCCTTTATCCAGAAAAGCTACAGTAGCTGGGTGACTTCATCACTCTCTCCTAGCCTTATTTTGGGAAGGCAAAAAAATCCCAGAAGCAAACCACTTTTGAAAATGTTATCAGGAAAACTGCATGGACATGTCCATGTATGACCAGGAGTCAAGACTGACTTAAAGGACAACAGTATTACACTATCAGACATGAACCGCCTGTCCACAGTTGAGGGTTGCCACTAAATTTTCATGAACAAATGTAAAAAGGACAAATGTTGGTCCAGAAATTGTCCAAAGTTCAATGCTACAGACACAGTGCGATAAAACAGCAGTAAAGATGTAAATCAGTAATGCAAGTCCTAAAACAATCCAAATGCCAAGGTAATTGGATAATAAGATTTCAAGGAGCAAAGATTTATAACAACTGACTTCCAGCAGCCTGAGTTTTTGGAGATCTTTTTATAGCTGATGTTTCTCTTACCCTTCCACCTTTTTTTAAAGAAGTTCAGTTCTTTGTTTCTCTTAAGCTGGATTCTCAAGCAGAGGGAGGGTCAACAGACACGCATCCCCACTCTTATGGCCTTGGGGGAATTCCAGATGGTCTATGCATTAAGTCAAGCAGAGACTGGCTAATATTGAGTTCAACTATTTTGGGTCAATTAATGTACTTGAGTCTCCTCATCCAGTTTGTCATGTTCCAGACAAAGCTGGAGGTTTTCTGCCTATGACTGCAGACTCTTGGAAACAAAGATATTTCCTGAACAGTCTCCTATTCCTTATATTATTCTTCTGTCATTCTTATTTATGACACTGAGGAGCATGACCCTATTCATTTTCTTGAAACAAATATTTAATGAAGTCAACCTCAAACCACCTTGTACTAAATGGTCAGTGTAGTAAATCTGGCAATGGTCTCCTGGATATTACAGCTTCGCTGCAACTGAATCAGTCTAACTATATTTCTTTGGTAAATTAAAAAAAAATGAAGAAGCTACTCCTTCAAGTATTGATGAAAAAGAAAATCCTTGTGAGTTTCAACTCCTGATCAGATACATTCCTCCTCCTCCTCCTCCTCCTCGGAATGATAAATCACAGTTCTTTCTCCTTTGGGGCACTATAACTACAGCTACAGTGGATCGCCCCTGGAGCTCTACTGAGTATCAAACTGTCCCTGTACATTCTGGCTCACTCGTAGCAGAAATGTGGCTGCTTTGGAAGTTATGTGCAGAATCAATGCCACTCCAAAGTGCAAAGCTGTCATTGTGTAAGTAAGGCAACAACTAGAACATTTTGCAGAAATCCCTTGTCTTTATTTTGTGCTGGGGGTAGGGTCACCTTCCTCATAAATGGTTGAAAATCATGGGGCTGAAGAGTTTAATTATTTTAACTATGCAATGCAGAGAAAAACACCAATCTTAGTCCTTTTCAGATCCATCCCAACTCTCTTGGCTTACAGGTAATGGGATTTTCCAATGGCGGTCATCTCTTCAGTTACGTGTTTTGTTATGAGCATTCTACCAGAGCTTGTTTCTTTCTTCTTTTTGCTACCATTTGTAACCCTAACTGACCAGGGTTACTGATGGAAAATCTAAGAGCAGTGAACGAAACAGAACTGTGAATACCATACACCCATACAGCTTCCAAAGGGAATGGCTCTGGTACAAGAGTGAGAAGGTGCCATCGCTCTTTCCTCTTCATTCTTCAGGTCCCCCAGTTCTACTCCTCCTGCTAATTGTGTCAATGAGGGAATTGTAAACCTCGGGAAAAGAAGAAGGAACGATGGGATGGCATCATAACTGTGTAGGGGGAAAGCGATTGGGTTCAGGGTTATCATATGGGTTCAGTAACAGTTGTCTCCATCATGCATAGTGGGAAAGATAGGGAGAAAGAGACATAAAGATCTAGGGAAGATCTATGCCTGAATTACGGAGATATAATCCAAATTGTTACTAATTGAATGAAAACGTACCTAACGTAACAAAGAGCTCCTCAAGCTTTTAGAGCTTGTATGCACATTTGGAGTGTTTCAGAGCATATTAGGGATACCCCCACAAAGTGGTTGGTGGCTGTGGCCAGAGGATACATGTCTAATCACATGTATTTGATTAGACCCATTTCTCAGAAGCCAACACTGTCATTGGCCTTTCTAGACTTTGCCTTCTTTCTGGGCCTTGAAACGTTGGCCTTCAGCCTAACCCATTCTTTTCCCTACTTTATGCAAATAATTGCTAGGGGACTTTCTCAGGGTCCAGAAGCATTACTGGAAACACACACCATGCCTGCAGGTGATGCTTTGCTTTGTGGTATGCCAAAGGAAGTATAATCCACAATACTGGTGCTCATTGGCCTCAAGATACATGTAATGACACTGCTGTTAACTAGGAAGTTCCTGCTGGAAAGACTTTTTCTTCAGACAAGTCACAAGCCAGTATTTCTGAGCCTAATTCAGTGTTTCTTGGCAATTTTAAGATGTGTGGACTTCAACTCTCAGAATTCCCCAACCACTTGAGGAACACTGGCCTAGTTCATCAATACTGGACTCATGTTGAATGCACAGTGCACTGTTTGAAGACATGCTGAAGAACAGTATATTTGTGTGTGTGTACGAGTGTGTGTACCGACAGGAAGCTCTGGCGTGGGCTGGTCCATGAAGTCCCGAAGAGTCAGAAGCGACTAAATGAATAAACAACAACAACGAGTATGCGTATAGAACTCTGGACAATTAAATTAAAATGTATGTGTTGTTATTTTAATAACAGTAATAGTTAAGCACTTCTCGAAAGATAAATGTTAGTTACTTAACACATCAATGCATCCACAGGTAGACTTACAGAGAGAGACAAATTTATATATGATGCTAAATAAATAAATTCCTTATGTGGCAGGGAAGAAGCAGCAAAACAAAGCAGTAAAAGACAAGAGTAATAGCATTAATTCAGTAGCTACAAAATCAGGATTGTTGGGGGGGACAAAAAATCAAGATTGTTACCATGACCATTGGACTGAAGCCTTGTTCCTTCTTTATATGTGTTGTGTATGTGACACACATAAAACAGAGGCAGGGCTTTGATTGTGTGGTTGTGGTGACCACCTTAACTTTTTGGATTCATACCCCAATCCCCAATGCTCCTGTAAAGAATGCTGAATCAGTTGGGAAGAACAGAATTGGAAGGGGGAGTTGCCAATAAGGAAGAGAAGGCAGCTATGGAGCCCAGAGAGCTTTAAACTGATTAGATGGGTGGGAAAACAATCAGGCAAAAAAGCTATTGGAAGAGAGACAGTTTTAATTCTCTGTGTCCTTTGCTTGATTGCACTTTCTCTTGTGCAAAAGGAGATGAAAAAAGGGACCCGCAGATTTAAAAGGGCAGAGGAAACTCCCTGATGTGAATTGCTGATCTGCATTTGGAAGCGATGGCAGATCTTACTATTCCTCCACACACTATCCAAACACCATACTACAATTTCAGAATGGAATGAATTAAAATGTTCATTCAGCCAGCACTGTCAAGACATCATCAACATAATGTCCAAATGGTGGTGCATACTGAAAAGCAGAGGCACGGCGAGAAAAGAAAATGAGAATACTGAATATATTAATGAAATGTTAATTCATGTTCCTGAGATGGTGGATTTTATTAGTCCCTGTATAGAAGTCATGAGATTTCTGAAACCCTTGTAAATTAGCTTTTCATACTAATGAAACAGTTGTTTAGGTTGTCAAAGGGACTGGATTGTGAAGGATTTTGGTGTTGAAACAATTACTGAACCAAATAATTAAACTATGTTGCAAAATTACTCTTTTAGCAATATTTACAGTGTACTTTCTTCTCTCTGGCTGTCCCCCCCCCCCCTCTCTTAGGGGGAAAAAACCCTGAATTATGATGCTTGTTACAGATGAAACTACACTTATAATAGCCTTAACCAACGACACATTCATCGTTTTAAAACAACATGAAAGTTGAGCTCAACACAATTTGTTTTTGCCCTGCACTTTCTAGTACAGGATGTTACAGTTATTCTGGGGCATAAAGCTGAACTTTAAATAGCACCAGAAAGGAAAATTTCAGGACAGATTTTTTTCTTTCTTTCCTTGTCTTTTAGGGCCAGAGCTATCTTCAGTGATACATCGCCTGACCTTTGTTTTATTGGTGCTAAAACAGATTATTGGGAAAAGAGCTAATAGGTGGAATTTTTTTCATATGATGTGGATTAAGTAAAGACAAAAATGCATTGCCCTACATTGGATAGCATTTTTTAATTCAGTGGGAAATGACTTCCACCACTCTCAAAGATGGCATATTCTAAGTCTCTTTTTCATTTAGAGAAGTTTTATAAATACCTTTTTCAAGCAGCTTTACTTACAGTCGAAAGCTGACTTTTCAGCTGTGTTATGTACAGCCTAAGGAAGCTTTAGATATGGTTTTCCACCGTGGACATTTTTTTTCCTTTTGTTTTGTTTCCTTCCTCTCCTTCTCCATTTGCTTTCTGTTGTTTATCAACTAAACAGTTTTATCTTAGGCATTCTTTAGAGCTTGCTCATTTTCAATGGAATTGAGATAGGACCAAATGTGGCAGCAATGACACCAACATTAACAAATATACCAAAATCTCCCCTGAAACCTGATTCCAAGCATGCCAGATGTCAAGGACTTGCTGTCCTCTTACTTTAAGGATTGCCTCCAGGGAATCAACTGGGAGATCCCCAATGCATTTGTTACTCTTCAACTTTGCCCTCTAGGAATAGACAGTTGGTATAACCACTAGCCATTACTTTAGTTGAGTGCATGGGCTTCCCAGCAAGACTCTCCTGGTCAGCTTATCTTTCTTAGCAATTCTTCCAGCCAATTGCTGAAGTAGGTTAACCTGATCAGTCGTGGTTCATACTTGGATATGAGACCAGCAGGTATGTGTCATGAGTAAGGATGGTGAGCAGGGGGCTCCCATCCAGACTGTCAAGCGCATGTGTAGCACTGAGGAATTGGTCAGCCATTCAAAGAGACACAGATCGGGACCACCTTAATCTTTGAGGTTTATATGTCTGGGTTTTCCCACGCTTCTTCAGTTTGTTAGGATTCCTGTTAAGTACTAGCAATAAATATTAGAGACCAGTTCCTTGTCTCAGCATGTTTCCTGGCTGTTAGGACAGTATGAGGCTAAAAAAAACTTCCTGGAATAAGTCTATGGCAAATCACTTCTGTATTTTTGCTAAAAAAAAAAAAAACAACCTTCATGGACATATCAGGAAGAGTTCAAGGAAATGTTTACTTTTACTCAAACTGCAAACCCAAGGTCTCCCACTATAGCTGGAAGTACTGCTTATGGTTTTTGTAATGGTTTGTGGGGATGACCTTGGGAGACAGGAGGAACAGCCACAGCCAGGGGAATGGTCAGATAAGAGGCAACTTAGCACACTGCAGGAAGGTGGGTGTGGCAAACATCTCAGAGGGGACCCTCACTAGTTTCTTGGATTCTAAAGGCTATGGGGGAGAAATGTGCTTTCAGACTTGCAAGATTCTGTTAATGTAACCTTATAATAAAGTAGAATTCGTTCATCTGGGTGTGCTTTCTGTCTAGATTATATCACAAGGCTGACATTTTTGCAGCTTGAAGCAGACTTTACCTTATCTACTTCAATTGGCCATCTGTATTACAGCAGACCACAAAATCTTCAGTGGAATATATTTATTAAACCCAGATTACTCTGGATTACTGGCAGAAGGATGTTTATTGGAATATGGGGAATATCTACCATTCTAAAGAAAAAAAGAGGAAATCAGGTTGAGAATACTACTGTAGGGGTGCAATCTATGCAGTTCTGTTTTTAATTGATATTTATCTGGTGTGGGTTAGATATCTTATGGGGTTATGTTTAGTGTCACTGCACAGTTCTTTGATATTTTAATTAACACATCTAACCATTTATTTGTGATACTGGATGGCCTTGTGAGGATTGCATATCTTTTGTTCTTGGCTACACTGAACAAGAAAAGAAAGAATACCCACATTAATGTGTGATAGCATCGGTAGCATTCTTTGAGATCTGGTAATGTGTAAAAGAGTGCAGGATCACTCCGAGTGACTTTTATCTATATCATTTTATTAGGAAATTTACACCATCAATTGCTCAAAAATAGATGGAAGGACACAGAGAAGAGAGAAAGATGGTGTCAGAGACATGTTTAAAATAGGGATGATAGAACATTAAAACCAAACCATTATTTCCAATATAATTAGTCTTGCCACTTATTTTCCCTTTATGGTTGTTGAAAAAAATGCTAGAAGTCACAATTGCTAAAAAATTCTAAATAATCTTTCCCCAACCATGTATCCTCTAGAAATATTGGTCTTCAATTTTCCCTTGAATACCATGTACAGAGAAGAGCAGGGTATAAGCTGAAATCATAAATAAATCTCCATAATTCCATCATTCCAGTTAGCAGGGTCAAAAAGTAGAACTGCAAAGGGAATAATCATATTGTGCAATTATTATTTCATTCATTTTATGGAGTAACTCTAGTCTTAAAAAATGCACAGAAAAAAAATTAATACCTACTTTGACTACCAAGGAAAAAATAAGCATGGGTCTAAATTAATATTGCAAGGAATACAAAAAGTGTTAGACATAGACATGTTGTGTCAGACCATTGATTTAGTTAAGCTTTGGAGATGAAGTTTTGTTGTTCACCTGTAAGGAATGGGGATGAATATGGAATCTTTTGAGTGCAAAGGGATTGTACTGCCTTGATCTTTGGTTTTTCCCTACTGGAAGTACATATACTTATGCAGAATTAATCCCTTCAATTCAACTTGTAAAAAAGGCATATAAAAGGGTTTTCTTGATGGCTTTATGGTAGGGCTTAATAGAAGAGAGAAGATGGAGGCGGAAGACGAAGCAAGCACTACAGACGTTCTGCTGAGAAAATCTAGACTGTGGATTAAAATGAATACATACATGGACCCTAAGAATGAATTCAGTTGTTCTGCTTCTAGCAGATCCATGGCAAAATGCAGGTGAGCAGAAATAGAATGTAACTGATGATCATCTTCCCCTGGATGGAAAACACGGGGGGATTGTACTGATTTTTCTCCTTAAATATACCATTTATCCAAGGGGCCACTTCTCCCTTAATTTAATTCTATTATGAGGATGATTACAGCAATCTTGCTTTGTTGTTGATGCTGCTGTTTCTGTTGCAGACTAGAACTTCCTTCCCAGAATTTTCTAGTCTAAAGTCATGGCTTCTTTCAGACCTAGGAAGGAGGCCATGGCAAACCACTGCTGAAAAAACCTTGCCAAGAAAAATCCAGGGACTTGTCCAGGTGGTCTCTGAGAATCAGACTCAACTGAATGGATTTAAAGAAAAAAGGCATGACAGTGGCAGATGGCATGTGCGCATGCGCATTTCGGGGAATAGCCCAAGATGGAAAGATATCTCCCTGCATATGGTCCAATGCTGTGGAAAATGCACCATGTTTCTCCAAAGTTAAGTAGAGTTTGACGGTATCCTTTGGCCTTATCATACATATTTCTTAAAAGTTAACTGTGTCCTCATCTGTCCTGTCTGATTTTGTGAAAAAAAAATGGCAGATGAGAAAAAAAAAATCCTTTTTGAAAAGAAAATATACCAGACTAGGAAATGAACAAAGAGATGAAACTGGTCAAGACAGCAAGTTAAAGACAGAGATATAATTCTTTCTCTCTTTTGCAAGTTGGAGCAGTAATACTTATGGATTAATGAGGATTTTTTAAAAAGTGAAACACATTATGAAAATGCTTCAAACAATAAAGAATGATTTAAGAAGAAGTGCTTGTTTGTTTTTGGCTTGGCTGTATGGATAACAGATACTGAATATATTGCCTTGCTGCTTACATGATCAGTAAAAGAAACAGAAGGAACAATACCACAGGGCAGGATTTAAGTCAATTAGAAAGAGAGCTTTAAAAATGGCTAACTGAGGCATCCATGAAGTGGATAATAAATGACAAATCTTGCATTTACAAAGAGGGAATGCATATACTTTCAATTCTAATGTATAAAATATGAGCATTATAGATCCTAGTCTGTATGATTTGTAGCAGTGATTTTTAATCTTCAGAAATATTCTGGGGGCGGGGGCGTAAAAGCTGTACAGTGAAAGGAGACAGACAAATTATGTGAATCACAAAGCTTTGTGACTCCTCTTTGTTTTCCTTGCTTGATAATAAACTCCCATTTCTTGTTTAGTGTGTGTGTGTTGAAGATTAGGGCTCAGCTTCCACCATTCACATTCCAGAATTTCATTCTGGCTGATCTGTTTATGCTTTGTTGCCAAATAACAAAAGAGGCAGAGTTTTCTTTAAAGTGCAGACTTCATTTCTTTTTGCATAGAGCATCTACCCCTACCTCAGGAGGCCCTAATGAGAGCAGAGAAGCTTAAACCAGAACAGAAAAGTTCATGATTTCCCACAAATTAATCACACCACCACAAAGAAACAATTACAGTGACTGAGCTAATCATATCTATGGTGGTGAAAGGTGAAAGGTCCCCTGTGCAAGCACCGAGTCATGTCTGACCCTCTGGGGGGACCCCACTTTCGTGACTTTCCTTGGCAGACTATAGAGCGGGGAGGTTTGCCATTGCCTTGCCCAGCCATCACCTTCCCCAGCAAGCCGGGTGCTCATTTCACCGACCTCTGAAGGATGGAAGGCTGAGTCGACCTGAGCCGGCTGCCCAGAGAGAATCCAGCTTCCGCTGGGATTGAACTTGGGTCATGGGGAGAGCTTTGGCTGCAATACTGCTGCCTACCTCTCTGCGCCACACAGGTAACTCTAATCATATCTATAGGTAAAGGTAAAGGTTTCCCTTGACGTAAAGTCCAGTCGAATCCGACTCTAGGGGGCGGTGCTCATCTCCGTTTCTAAGCCTTGGAGCCGGCGTTGTCATAGACACTTCCGGGTCATGTGGCCAGCATGACGACTCGGAACGCCGTTACCTTCCCGCCGAAGCGGTACCTATTGTTCTACTCACATTTGCATGTTTTCGAACTGCTAGGTGAGCAGGAGCTGGGACGAGCAACGGGAGCTCACCCCGCCGCACGGTTTCGAACCGCCGACCTTCCGATCGGCAGCTCAGCGGTTTAACCTGCAGCGCCACCGCGTCCCTCCAATCATATCTATACCTTGCATGAAATTAGCTAGCAAGAGACCTCAAGTATGCAGGGAACAAGAGGAAAAGAGGTTGACTCTGCAGAAATCCTCTCTCCTTGAACTCTCTGATGCTGTGAAACACAATGATTTGCTGGGAGAAACACAGCCTGAAAAACTTTGAAAAGCTGTGTGGGTAACATGAAAAGGGGAGGGAAATGCAGTTGCTCCTGGCAAGCACACGAAATGGCAACAGATTAAAATCCACTCCTCCAAATCAAGATACCTTTAAGCAGAAGGGATCATGCCCAAGTGGATGTGACACATTCATTAGATCAGCATTGACAGGCTGCTAAATGGCAATTCAGAATCAAGAACAAAGGGGGGAAGGGGTGTGTGCGCGTCTTCCTATAATTAATTATCCAAACATGCACAGCACTGAAGTCTGGGGAAAGAAAGGGAGAGAAAGTGCTGATTGTGCAGGATTTACACACTGGTGACTCCCCTGCTTCTCCTAATTTGCAGGAGAATAGGAAATCATGAACAATTGCTATGCCCTGTTAGCTCCTATCACAGAGAGGTAATAGTCCTATAGCCTGAGGGATCCCTGATACACTTTAACTTTGAAAAATAAAAGGTAGTCTGCTAGGGAGTGGGGGAAATGGAGAAGCCAAGCCAGGGCTTAACTCTCAGTCCTTAAATCACTCTGAAACGAAAGAGAAAGGGGAAAAGGGAGAGAGGGACCCCCCCAAAAAACACATTTTACCACTTTGGTTGTACCCAGTGAGTCAGGCCTTTGTGAAACCAGCCACAAAAATTGGGGAAAATGCTTGAAATCTCTAGTTCTGTAGTTGAATGTCTTACTTCTCCCACCTCACCTTACTTTAAAAAAGAAAATCTGCTGGTTTTGTTTCACTCCATAATAAGGTCCCTTTCCTTAGCTTAATTATCTACAGCAGTGTTTCTCAACTTTGGTGACTTTAAGATGTGTAGACTTGAACTCCCAGACTTCCCCAGCCAGCTAAGGTTGAGAAACACTGATCTAGAGAGAGCTCATCAGGGATGGAGAAAGCTTTTTCCTGCCTGGAGCAGCTCCTATTTTCTCCCTCATTTGTTCTATTTTGCTAACGTGATTGGCGATTTTACCAGCAAAGCTTGTAAAGCTAAATGCTCCAAGATTGTTCCAAGCAAACTGAGCTGGTGGGTCAGGACTGTGCGTGGTGGCATCTGCTGACACTTCTAACAGTGTTAGTCTCCTTCCATTTTCAGGTTGGGGCTAACCCTAACCCTTTGCAGCTGGCTGTTATAAAGGATTTCCCCAAACAGCAAGCAAAATGCTAGAATGCAGAAGTGCAAATGGAGCATCGCGGTCATATGTAATGCTGCTCTAACATCTTACCTTGAGAAGCATCTGAGTAGGTCTCACATTGGGAGGTGGGGACTGGGGAGCTACGTATACAATAGCACATTTTTAATCCTCAAGCCTGTCCAGAAACGAACTTACCCACACTTTCTAGGCACATCTGGAAGTTTGAGACCACATTTTGGGGCACTTTCACCTAACGGCTATCCATGGAAGTGCTTCTTCTTGGAAGAAAGGAGGCAGATATTTATAGGTATGGGCAGTCACAAAATATTATTGATCCAGAGGCAATGATGCACCTCTGCATTATTTCTACCTCAGGATGTTCTGTACTGACTTGACTTGACATTTCATATCATTTCATATATCATATCATTTTATTTTATTTTATTTTATTTTATTTTTTTTATTTTATTTATTTTATTTTATTTATTTTATTTTATTTTATTTTATTTTATTTATTTCATTTCATTTCATTTATTTTATTTCATTTTATTTATTTCATTTTATTTATTTCATTTTATTTTATTTTATTATTTTATTTTAGAGATATACTTCTAAAGAAAGACTAAGCTATACACCTCCACCATTTCTAATTTTCCAGGAGTGCCAATAAGCAATATGGAAACCAGGAGCATTACTGGTAAAAAAAAAATGGGAAGCTGCTACTTGTGCAATATGGCAATCCCTCTTGATTTAATATAAAGTTATGGATTTTGGCAAGATCAAGAGACATTCAAACGAGTGCACTGAAACCACTAAGTACTGCAGCCACAGGCCATACATTTCATAACACAGCCACATTTTAAAATGTATGTGTGTACGTTATAAAACACATTCTCTTTCCTCTAAGATCGACTCCTTTCTTTAACTAAAAAAGGTGTTGATATTTCCATATTAGAAATAAATTTGTCCTCGACACAGATTATACTATAGCTAGTTTTAAAAGAAATCATGACAGCCTGGAGGAGGAAGAACAACCCCCCCCCCAAGTTTTCATTAAATACTTTTGGAAGAATGTAAGTGAGGAAGACTACAGAACTTTAAAAAAGGTAAAATGGTAAAGCAGAACATTTCATTCATGGCCACCCTTTGCTAACGCCAGATCTCAGAACTAGGATGTGGTTTGTGGCAGGAAGTATCCCTCTCTGACCCACACCTGACCAAAATCATTTATCTGAAGAGCATGTCTTTGAAACGTTGGCGGTGAAATACTAGGAAGACATGAAAACCGGAGTGTCGATATGAAGACCAATCCCTCATGCCCCAAGCTATAAAAGGAGGGAGAAAAAAAGAATTGTAACATTAAACATAATTACAGCCAACAGTCTCACCATCTCAAAATACAACGAGGCTAATTAAGTTAGCAGGTGACACAGCAGGTCAACTTATTTGCTGGAGTCTGTGATAGTATTACCATTCGTGAAATTTCATTCAGAAGGCCATCTATCCAGAGAATTTCAATGTTTTCTATCCATGTTTCATAAGGGCAAAGATCATTCCAATTTACACTGTATATCCAAGTGATCCTTTATTTTCTACCCAGGCCCTCATCTTTCCTTTCCTTTCCTTTCCTTTCCTTTCCTTTCCTTTCCTTTCCTTTCCTTTCCTCTTCTTTCTTTTTCTTTTTTCTTGTATACAATACAACCCTCCTTACGTTGCACTTTTTCCAGCTTTTGGTTTTCTTAGAAATGCTCCTTCCTCTGATCTCTTTATCTGAATTATGTTCTCAGGTGTAGCACAAGTGTTTCTCTGCCTGGCACAACTTCCATAAAACTGTGGGAATAAAAACCTACAATAACTCATACGAATAACAATTTTCGCTCATTTTGTATTTCTGTGACCTGAGGGAAACGGTGCATAGGATGGAAAAAGTGATGGCATGTGCATATGATATGGCACTGAGCAAGAGGTGAAGGGGTCGAAGAGTAAAAAAAGAGTTGGCCTAGCACTCCAAGTCGCTCAGGTAGATTTAAGGACATGGCAAGCTGATCACAGCGGATTGTGATTAATAAAGCCAATTGTGGAACGAGCCCTGGTCCGGGGCAGCTTTACCTAACCAGACAGATGGACTTGGCTTCCCAGAATTCTCAGAAAAGGTCATGTTGTCCAGGAATTCTGTGAGTTTAACTTAGTATATGTGCCCACATTGGGAAAAGCTTCTGCTGATGTCTACTTAAAAACAAACAAACAAACAAAATTGAGTGTATTTGAGTTCTAGAAATCTGATATTGACTAATAATCATGATCCATAAGGACTAATGTGGTTGAAATTGACTGGAGTTAGAAAGACTTTATCGGGAGCTCAATAAAAACTAAGCTCTTGCTACTGATAACGTCTTCCTTTTCAAAAGGAGATGCTAACAAGACTTGAGAGTGAACTTTCAGAATTACGCCAACCCAATGCATTTCATGAATCAGTGCCATGTAAATATTTCTGTATTTCTCAGAATAGGAATGAATGAGGATATAATTGCATTTAATAAGTCAAATTGTAATCTGAATAATTTACTACAGCCAAGTTATTATGAAAATTCATTTCTTAAAAAAAAGGAGGGGGCTTTTCTTTCTCTTTCCTCGTATTCAAAATTGCTCAGAATAGATTTCATGCTTTAGTAATCTTAGAAATCATAAAATGATTACAATTAAGGGATTGGTTAATAAGATATACCATGTTTAGTAACTTTATGGGGCACTGAATTCATTTCCATTTTAATTGTGAAAATGATACATTGGAGAACCGCCTGCCAAATTACTCATTTGGATGCTTAGAAAGTGAGGCAGCCTCTATCTCTCAATTATGACCTGTAATGATGCCCATATTTTTTATGGTAGAAAATGAGGAAACTATTGAATTATATTTACAGTTGCAATAAAATTTAATGACATTGTTTGGATTCCACTTTCTCCCATGTTTTCTTCTTGTGTTGTCAGAGAAAAAAAGAATGGTATTGAAAAAAGTTCATACTGCTTTCCTGGACAACCTACTTGCGATTGTCATCTTTTTACTTGATCCAACCTTAGAAGGTGGGTCTGGCACTTGAAGAAACACAGCTTGCTACTTCTCAGCAAATGGGAAACAGAACTCAATCTTTCCAATGCTGCATAGCTTTGGATCCAGGTTAGAAGGGGCCACCTTCCTCCAACTCTCTTAGCGGCTGGTTCAGACAACTTGCAAAGTCAAGGTCAACAAATCCTGTTGGGGTGATGTTTGACTCCAGTTGAACACCTGGGTTTTAAAGAGTGTAGCCACAAGTCCTTGCACTTTTGGTGATGAGATATACAAAGAAAGGATAACTAAGAACATGCAAAGTGTGAATGCTGCTCAAGGCAGCAGACACAGGATTCCTACTTCCAATAACAAATCTGTGAAGTTGGCTGGTCTGACAGTTACTACCTGGCCCCTAATGTCCTTTCATCCTTGAGTGTAAACTTGAACCTGGGTCTCCCTGAGTTTAGTTTAGTTCAGTACAGTACCATAGATACTATGGCTGATTCATTGATTATGTGCCATCAAGTCAACTCCTAGCAGCCACATAGATTTTCTCCATGATAGTCTGGTCATCCTCTTCTTTCCTGCCACCTTTCCCAGCATTAGAGCTTTTTCTAGGGACCTAGGTCTTTGCATAATGTGTCCAAAGTAGGATAGTTTGAACCTCATTGGTGCCTTGAGTGAAAACTCTGGGTTGAGTTGTTTGAGGATCCGTTTGTTTGTCTTCTTGACTGTCCACGGTATTCTCAGGAATCTTCTCCAAAGTGCTCCAAATAGCTTCTATGTCATGTCTGTCTGTCTGTCTGTCTGTCTGTCTATCACTCTCAATCCATTTGTGATTTGGCAAAAAAAATTGTTTAATGATGTATACTTAGGTTTTCTGTTAAGTTTGCATTTTCTTCAATCTATGTCCATGTCTACAACATTTTGGAGACAAGCCCAAGTGTACACCCAAAATATTGACCTAATTGATATCACATATCCCAGACAGTTTAATTACCTTGCTGAGCTTTCTATCAAACAGGCAGTTGACAGCGTGTAAAGCCCCCTTTCTAAAGAAAACAAACAAACTGACACAACATGCCAATGGAAAAAACAAAAAGGCAACCCATACATTATGAACACTTTCACAGGTTTTGTGTTTCCCTGGTCTCCAAATGATCATTTCCAGTGCCATTATTAACCCCATTGACTTCATCAAAGGAGAAAGGCCGAAATTGCACTTCTCAAATACTTTGGTACTTGAAATACTGACAGACTCAATAAACACCCTGAAATGTAACATGCTTCTGCTGTCTGCAGAACAGTTGCAGGCACAAATAGCTTCCTTTTAATATGGACGGAAAGGCCAAGTGAAACTTTAATCAGGAAGACAAGGCAGCTCTTAGAGAATACTGAAACACCAACTCTGGGGAGGATTTTTTTTTAATGGAAAAAAACTTCCTTAGTAGTTAATTCAATTAGCTAAAGAAAGCAGAATTAGATGCCAGCAATAGTAAAACAAAAAACAAAAAAACTGGCAGGTAAAAACCTGGGATCTGGAAGCTGAAACAATATTGTCCTTTCCAGTTTCCAGCACGTGAGTTATTTTGTTTTCTTCTTAGACTAACCTTCTGTCCTGATGTTTCCTGAACTTAGTGATGGGACGTGTATTTCTTTTCCGATTGTCTTCCCTACCTTGATCTAAGATCTACTTTACAACCCTATTTCCCAGACAACCCTGGTTCCTGTCTGATATTATTTTCATCAGACCTTCACCAGCTATTGACTTTGCTATGTTGAACTGACCCACTCACTGCTCCAGGAATGAGTCTTGACTCTATTTAAGCAGGATCCCGACCATACATCAGCTCCGTATTTATAATGTTTCAATACAAGCAACAGGCACACTACAAGTCTTAATAACAAACCAATAAATTAACTCACCAGATTTTATATGTGTGTGCATCATTTAAATGATGCAGGACATTTTCATATGCAGGGGAGCTTGAGTGTGACTCATGGGTGAGTGGGTGGAAAATTTAAACTGCTTCCTCTACATATTGAAAGTTGCAGATTGCAGATGTCTGAAAGTGTATTTCAGATATAGCATAAAGCATAAACAAACAGAAAAGGTAAACAGAAGAGACAGAGGCCATCTATTATCTATTGACACAGCACCATAATGGTGATTCATGCAGAGTTAGCCTATTGGGGCGAGGAAATGGATATATGTTTGATAAGACAACCTGTATAAACCACCGTTAGCTGTCATCAAAGGAAGTTTTACTTGAGATAATTAAACAGGAATGCAATTAGTTTCTGACTGCCCTAAATGCATGACCCTGCAGTGGTACCCCTTCCCCAAGGAAACAAGGCTTCCCCAAAAGGTGTGAGTCAGTAACATGTTCACACAAGCTCATTACATCATTAAGGTGGAACAACGAAAAAATTGTACAAGAAGAAACAAATTAAAGGTGTGACACCACCCAGGTGCTCCCTCTTCATATCTGCTGTAATGAAGACATTTCATTCTTCTAAAAGGAAGCAAAACAACTGTCTCCTCTAAGAAGCTTAACCTGCTGGCTATTCCTTTGCATTTCTCAGAAAGCATTTTCTTGGGATTTGTCCAGTTTTAGATTGATTCTTTTTTTAAAAAATATGTCTTCTATCTGGAAAAAAAATCAGCCAGGTAATGAATGAGTGGGGGTGTACATATGCATCCTTACCTCGGCCAACATTTCTTGATCACCATATTCAACAGATTTGCAGGGTTCATAATTATTGGCATTATTCATTTCAAAGTTTCCATCAAAGCTCATGCACACAGGAAAGTCTGTTGGTTGTTTTTCAACCAAGAATAATAAACAGGTAACTCACACTGAATGTACAACTGTTGCAGAATGGATTCCTAGGATTTTTTTAATATTGAAAAATCTGGTGTTTGAACTTCTTGTAAAGCATTTTGCTCAAGGTCAAATCTTTCCAACATTCTCCATTCTGTAATATAGGGAAATAGTTTGCTTTGTTAAAACTCTTTCTTAAACAATGTAGTGCCTATAATTAGATACTGTAATGCTATCCAATTGTTTTCCAACTGAAGCTTTAGAGAGTGTGCATGAATTGCATTAGGACATTGGTTTCTTAAAAATGGAAGGTGAACAAGTCGAGAGAATAGCCCTTAAACATAGTAGTCCAGAAATAGTTAATCCAGCTGTCCTAGTACAGTAGATATTGAGAGATATGTTCAATCCTCATTCTTCATCACAGGATTTTGCTTTATTTGGACTTTTGAATTCCTTGTGGGGATGAACCTCTACTATTTTGGGACCGAGGAAGCAGGGTTAATTCTAACATGTATGCATTACAAATGTTCTTTAGAAGGTATGGAATTTATCACACTAAAATAAAATAAATCCACTGGGAACTTCTCCAATACACATGACAATAAAATAATAATCTTCAGACTGCTAAAAGTAAGCAACTTATCCACCATTTTCATATTTAGTTCACTAGTGTTAATCTTGAATGACAATCCTCTGGAGGGTTGCCAGATCTGGGGTTTTTCCAGTTTTAACTGGAAGCAAGCACTCCAGCAGGAGTTACTAGTTACAACATTCTAATTTTGCTGAGTTGAAGCCAAACCAATGGCAATAAAGATGAAAGAGAAGCAGAAAAAAGTGCTACTTCTGTCCATTTCTACACCCTAGTGGAAACTGACCAGAAAAATTGTTGGCTACTGTTAATTCCTGTTCTGGGTAGTGGAAGATGGCCATGATAGAGTAGGAAGACAACACTCAAACATTAAAGCAAACAAGTCTGTTTCAAAGCCTGCTCGTAGAAAACTGAAAGTAAAAAAAATTGGATCCTGATTTACAAGGAAAGATAGAACATTAACTTTTCCGAGTTCTCTGATAGGTTTATTTAAAATATTCCCTAGCTATAAGCCGTTTTTTCCCCCAAGCTGATATTCAAAATAATGTCTGAAATTGTCCTAACAGCCAGGAACCACGCTGAGACAAGGAATAGGTCTCTAGTGTTTATTACTGCTACATAACAGAAAATCCTAACAAACTGAAGAAGCATGGGAAAAACCCAGACATATAAACCCCAAAGACTAAGGCAGGCCCGATCTGTGTCTCTTTGAATGGCTACCTAATTCCTCAGTACTACGCATGCACTTTACAGCCTGGATGGGAGCCCCCTGCTCACCATCCTTACTCATGACAGAAATAAGACAATGTAACCCCGAACAGCCTCCACTGATGACATAGTTTTCCCCAGATTTAATAAGCAGAGTAGTTCCCCTGCCTCAGCCAAACAGTGTCAGAACTCAAGCCATGTCTGTCTGCCTGTCTCTCTAAAATCCATGTATCCATCAAGAGCAAAAACCATCATCATCTACACAACAACGTGAAATCACAGCTGCCAGTTCATTAGCTGGTGTTGGCCTTCATCTGCACCGAGTTCTTTCCAAGAACCTAGGATGTCATAATGTATTGGCGTAGTATATGTGAGGATCCAAGCAGTATGGCCTTTTGTAACTGACAGATGGAAATTTTGTCAATGCACAGATTTTCTAAGTGTTGTCCAAGGTTTTTTGGTATGGCACCCAATCTGCCAATAACCACTAGGACAACCATGGCCGGTTTATGTCTCCTTCTCCTTCTCCTTCTCCTTCAAATCAGAATGAATGTATTGGGAAATAATCATTATTTGGTTTCAGACACTGAAAATAAACCAACCACCACCCAAGCAATGACTTGAAAATGTGAGATTAATTTACAAATGATGCAACATTCCAACCTAGGGCCCCCAAGACACTTATATGAAGCCAAGGGTTAATCCACCATTCTTGTAAGGTAATAGCTAAGGGCTCCCCATTTCTCTGCTGGCAAATCACTACTGCTCTTATCATTGTTTCCCTTGCAAATATGAGTAATTTGACGCCCTCCAGTCACTATTAAGTAGCAAACCAGAGAAATCATGCATCTCAGATAATCTTATTCTCCAGTTCATACAATGAATAATTCTGACTTCAATTCACTGCTGTAATGATGTATGGCAAATGTTTGTAATTGCTCTTTTCCAGATGACTGTAACAGCATTGTCTCTCAAAAACCTCGTCCTTGTTGCAAACTTCTCTTTGTACTAATCCATTCAGATAATGTTCTACTCTTCCTTTCCAAAAACTCACTCACATACACACCTACACACACCATGTTGTTGTTCAAGAGAAGCCTCATTTGTTGCTCAGAGTGATTGGATGCAGTTGTTCAAACATCTGGAAATGAGGATGCAGTTTGCTTTACTGAGATATTTCAAGGTCACATTGAGGCAAAGCACTTTCAAGTAAGTCAACTCTTTCAGCAGCTCCTGTGAAAAGCTTAGTATTTTAAGCCTAATAAATATATCCTGATCAACTGCTTTAATTTTGGAGGAACATGAACATTCTGAAATGTTGCACTATGAATTAATGATTGTCTATACCAGAGACAAATCTTTGCTTGTTTACCACCACTGACAAGTAGGAAACAAGCACCAGAGGAACTTACTGGACGGCATGGTTTAAGGCACTTGGTAAAATGCAAAGCTTTTAAGTATTTAAGTATCTCAAAAATTATCTTTCTCTTGCCTGAGGTTCGATATTGTCTAGGTCACCACATGGCACCTTCTCTCATATCTCTACAAGCAACACATGTAGCTGGAAGTTAGGTAAAGGTAAAGGTTTCCCTTGACTTTAAGTCCAGTCGTGTCCGACTCTAGGGGGCGGTGCTCATCTCCATTTCAAAGCCGAAGAGCCGGCGTTTGTCCGTAGACACTTCCGTGGTCATGTGGCCGGCACGACTGAACAGAACGCCATTACTGGAAGTTACCAGTAACAAAATCCTTTTACCCACAAAACATATGCAATTATTTTATTGCAGAGACTTAGAAAACTAGGGATTGAAAATTCAGCTACATTCAGTTTTGCTTTCCCCCTCCCACCCTTTACCCCTAACTTAAATTCTACATTCATTTAACTCACCTTGGCTGATCTCAAAATACTAAGCCAGGTCAGAGTAGGTTACTACATAGATGGGAGAATACCCAGAAACTCCAGGGTTGTAGGCAGAAGAAAACAAAAACAAAAAAAAAACCTTCTGCAAGAACTCAATGGAAAGCCACTTCCCTTTTATTAAAAAAAAGAGTTCACATTGTCAGTAGACAACTTTACCTATCATAAATTCACCCCATACAAATCCCATACCAGTTTCTTAGATGGAAATACAGTGCACATTTACATATCTCCGAATAGCCCCCTTTTGTCACACACTTACTAATTCCTCATTTTGCCTGAGATTTTTCCTCTAATATGTGATCTTTTCTCTAGCATGGATACCTTTTGTTTCATTTCCCTAACTATACCATCTTAATGTGTTTTTTGAGCTGCAAACAGTATTACAAAGTTAATGTGTGGAAATGTGGCTATTACGGAGTTCTCATTATGTATACCAGGTTCCTGTCAAGAGCCTTCCAGTCAGTGTTGACTCCTGACAACTGACTGGACAAGTCCCTGCAGTTTTCCTGGCAAGGTTTTGGAATTGGTTTGCCATTGCCTTCTTCCCAGGGCTGAGAGAGAATGACTGGCCCAAGGTCACCCAGCTGGCTTTGTGCCTAAGGTGGGGCTAGAACTCACGGCCTCCCAGTTTCTAGCTTGGTGTCTTAACCACTACACCAAACTGGTTCTCACATCTGATCTATGGGACTTTATTTCAGGTAGATTTCAACTCCTGCTTAAACTATTTATTGGTTATGTGCCATCAAGTTGGTGTTGACTCTCAGCGATCACAAAGGTATCCTCAACCTCCACAGCCAACTTGCTCTCCTTACTTAAGGTCACACACACATATTTCTCTTCTATCCTTAGCACCTCTCTTGAAGGTTACTGAAGACCTAGAACTATAGAGTTAAGCATGAATGCTTCTCAGTAAGCTAAATTCCCAGAGCAATTTCTTAATAATGAATAAAATAAAATAAAATAAGCTGAGCAGCCTGTCTGTGGAAGCCTGGAAAGGAACAAACATCACAGGACTTCTTAGTCAGCTAATCAATTGCATTGGATTTCACTTAAAGGTTCAAAATTGAATTCCCTCCAGTAAACCTGACTCGTTGGGAACAACTTGCTCTTTTGGAAAACTCCATTGTACATGGTTTACAAACCTCAATTCTATTTTCAGAGCTACAAAAAGAACTGACATCTTACTTTTCACCACCACCAGATCAAGTGAAAATACCCTTTGTGAGCAAACATCAGTAACTTTATCCTCCCACAAACATGAGCCTGCCATGAAAGGAACATCAATGGAATCAGCTGTGTAAAGATTGATGTTGTCGAAGTGATAGAAAAAGGTCAATGCAGAACACGGATGGGCCAATATTTTAAATTCCTAGGTATTAACACTTTGAATAACAAGAGCAACAGTTGCCACTGCTTGTTTGCTTCCTTGACACAAAACCCTACAAACCATTTGTCTCAGGATGAAGCAATCCAGAAGCAATAGTTAATGGCATCTGGATGTCACACCTGAACATGGGTTAAGTAGTATGAGAGAAGTAAGACACGTGTATGGATTAACGCTTGTAGCTTTGAGCACTGGGGGATCAAAGGAGGGGGGAATGCATTCCACTCTGAGGTTAGAAATTGTTTAGAGAAAAGGCTTTATCTCAAGGTTGTGCCTGATACTGTGTAGAATGGAGAGATGCCTGAAAGCGAAAGTAAAATACACCAGGGAGTTAATTACAGAGCAAAGGGTGTGGGGCAGGTAGGAGGAAAAGAGTGGCTGGAATGTTTTTAAAGAAGGCTTTGGGCACCAAAAGTTATCCGTGGCAATGCAAGAGCTTGGAATCACATCCTAATGACAAAACTCTTCATACATCCTTCTGGCATGTATCGACAGTTGATGCTATTGGGACTGTAGGACCAAGGACCTCACACTCTGACCAACTATCACAATCAGATTTTTCCCCCTCTTCTTGCACTATTTGTAAAACATCCTTTAAACTTAGGGAAAATATAATGCTAATGTTACTCACTGGACAGTTTCCTGGCAATTTAAGAAAAAGATTTCTCTTCCCTCAAATGGGAAGAAAATGGAAACTAAATTTGATCAAAATTGATTTACAATGCAAATCATTCCACAGTTCTTCCATCATGAAGTCATGTGTCATAAATGCAGTTCAGTATGGGAGAAAAAAAAGGACTTGTTGATCCTTACGAACCCAGTAGTACAGACTGGAATTTACCATTGTAAGAAAAAATCTGATTCATTTATATTAAAAGCCCAAGCATACGAAGACGCTGCATTATGTTTGCTTTCTTATTCCTTATGGTGGTACCTGGGCATGTTATAAAATAAAATAATTCCTTAGCTGCAAGCCACCATGTGCCAATTCATTTTTTCCCCTTTCAGAGTCTAGAATTTTTGCATATGGAATGAGGAAGACTGACTAGCCTAAGGAAATCATAAAAATATAGATGAAAATTATGAAACTGAGACGTCTTAAATCAGAACAGAATATTTATGGCTGTGCTAAGTAGAACTACAGGAACACATAGGGAGAAAGGAAAGGGCTTTTGCTCTTTCAAGGAATAACATCACAGATACAGATAAATATATACATATATATTTCCTCCTCTCCTACACCTTTTCTCAGACACCCTTCTAAAAGATGTTCCTTGTCAGAAACCTAGTCCCGTTTGGGACCCCTGAATTCTGTAAACTCTCTATAAAAGGTTTTGAACAGTAACTTAAGAAAAAGCATTAAAATAATAGCTTAAAGGTAACTTTTTAAAAAATGGAATAAAATAATAGGCACTTAAAAGTTAGTTGGATAAATTTTGAACCTTCATTTGTTTCCACAGTGCCAGCTTTTAATTCGAACCTAATCTCTATCAGTTGTAATCAAAGAGAGGACAAAGTTTTCTAAATGAAGATGGTCACATCTACTGTTGTTGAAAGGCCACCTGGCCATTATCCAGATGTGCAGACTTCAACTCACAGTGTTCCCAGCCATGTTAGCCTTAGCTGAGAATTCTGGTAGTTGAAATCCACATGTGTAGACCAGGGTTCCGTGGCACCCTCGGGTTCCGCAAGAGGTCACTAGGGGTTCCCTGGGAGATCATGATTTCATTAAAAATTATTTCAAATTCTGGCAACTTCACATTAAAGAGGTAAGTTTCATTATTTTTAGTTTAAGAACTCTGTGAATGCATATATACTATACAGACCTACACATGAAACAAATATAATCCTTTTGCAACTTCTGGCCTACCTTTGAGCCTGAATGTGCAGGGGTTCCCTGAGGCCTGAAAAAATATTTCAAGGGTTCCTCCAGGGTCAAAAGGTTGAGAAAAGCTGGTGTAGAGAGTCCTTGGACAGTTTCTTAGCAGATCCTGATCTAATTAGCATTTTGTTGTGTATACTGACATTGGGCTTTGTATTTCATTAGGGATGAACTGCAAGAAATACCATGACTGAATCCCAAGTGTTCTATAGCTTTACAAGTATACCCATCCATCTGTACATACCTACACAAGCTATACCCACCCATATGTATAAACCCATTGCTTTACTCTTTCTTTAAGTATGGAAGACAGCTGGGTCTTCCATACTTTGGGCCAGCCACTCTCTTTTTGATCTATGGTAGCATGTCAAAAAACATCTCTCTACCAACCTGCACTGACCAGTGTGGTAGATTATAGTCCACAGCTTTCATGAAGAAGCCTTATTCTTGCAGTGGATTGATTTGAGCTGATGTTGATGATGATGATGGTGATGATCTCTCTCTCTCTCTCACACACACACACACATTCCTTTAATGGAATCTTTATGTGCATATATAAAATGTTAGTATTATCAGCCTGAATAAGCCTTACATCTAATAACCCACAACTTCCCGGACTAGGGCTGAGAGACAGCAATACACCCAAAATCACACAGCTTCAGTCATGGTATTTAAAGTAGCTCATCTTCAGTGAAATATACATGTTTATTTATTAGATTAATATCCCCTCTTTCATTCAGGAGTTCAGATAGTAGTATATTTATTTGGTATATGCTTACATCTAAGTGCAAGATAGAATCATTTTTCCCCACAAGAACAACCCTGTTTGGTAGGTTGTATGTAGAGAGAAGGCCTGGCTCAAGGCACTAAGTGAGGTTCTACAGATGAGGTTAGTCTAGAACTCAAGCATGTTGGCCTAACCCAACATTTTAACCCCTTTACTATAGCAGCTGTCTCTCCACATCCTTGTACTGTATAGCATATTTTACTTGTCTATGTAATATGTAATATAATACACAAAGATGTATACCAAAACTGATTTATTTTCCTAACTTAGAGCAAAGGCAAGTAACACATTTTTATGCCCACTGTTGGCTGGGAACCTATGTCTTACAAAGTTATTGCTGTTGTATTCCTTCCCCAAAATAAATTCTACACTGAACTATTGTGTTCTTCCAGACAATAACTTGAGTAATCTGCTAGTTTAAATGTTGAAGGCATTGGGAATTTCTTAACCAAAGGCATCAATTCAGCAGCATTAGATGTGTATTTATCTTGCTGTGGCATTATTATGTGCAAGTTCAGCAAAATCTAAGAATAAACAACAGGGGATGGTCTACAGCAGAAACCACAGCCAAACCATTATGAATAAAGTAACTTATAAAAGCGTTTGTAGGCAGTCCAAGATTCCAATCAATACATCAAAGAACTGTAAACAACACACTGTTTTCAACACTGGCTACTCATGCCTCAATGTGTATGACATTAGCATCACTCAGGTTCCACTCCTATTCCACCTGAGAGCCATTTTAGCACTTTCAAAGAAACTTCTCAATTAAAACCTTACTTCCTTAAACATACACTGCATCGTTCATCCTGAACCCACAAAACATCAACGTTTTGTAGAGTTTGGTCTCTTTTGTCTCTTCAGTCTCATTTGGACCACAAGCCTTTAGCCTCACAGTAGGCTTTGCCAAATTTTGGGCTCATAGAATCTTCTGTCTCTGTTTCTAAAGTAAACAGATGGAAGTCTAAAAATGTAGCTTTATCTTCTGCTGAGGAATTTAACAGAAGAAGCAAAAAAAGAGGAGAGAAAATGCAATTTGAATAGAGTAGAATGAAACATTGGATCCATATTGCCTACCCAAATACAGAATGCAACATAAACTTTCTCCGTGTTTGGTTATGAACACTGGCTATTAGATTTAGTTCAATGTTCCAGCTATGATCACAGAGCAGTATGCTTAGTAAAGAAGAACAGGGCAGATCAGGAAAAAAAGTAGACAAAAGTGAAATGCAGTAAGATCAGGTATATAGGGCAAGTTACTTCTGAAGGACCTGGTAGAAGGAAAAGAATTGATGACAGACCCAGATTATTAGACCTAGTTCTAAGCAGAGGGAGACAGAATGGTTTAAGATAAATGGGATTTTCAACCTGACTTTAGAACCTGAAAACTGAGGCCATCTTAAAGGGTAGCATGAAAGAACTGAGTATAGAAATCAATAGGTAAAGCCACCTGAAATCCTTGTTTCAACAAACAGCAACAATTCCATGCATAAGTCTAGAATTTCAACCACCAGGAGGCTCAGAGTCTGCCCATATTCAAGGGTTAGGGTTTCATTCCATAAACATCTTGGAAACAGTTCTGGAAGAACACTCATTAGAAAGTCAGGGATTTGTAAATTCTACTAAAATTCCTTTAGGTCCTTCACATTGTTTTGCAAAGTTTCTTCACTTTTTTAAAAAATTGCATAATGAATTGGTTAGCTCATAAATCATAAACTGAAAAGCGAGTATGCTGGGGCTGACAATAGTGCCATGCATCTTAGTCAAAGATGCTGGAGCAGGAGGAAGTTGGTGTAATAAAATAATCTGAAATGATAAAACACAGAGGCCCGTAACCTTATTAAAGTGCAGCTCCAACTAATAGTTTGCTTACTGACTGGAGAGCAGCAAGTTCCTAACTACTTAATTCAACACTTATGGGAATTAAATGTAAAATTATATATAATAAACTGTAACAAACACCAATTTGTACACATACCTTCAGTATTACTTCATTTAATAGAAATAATAATTTATGAACAAAAGTGATTTGTTGCAGTTGCATAAGCTGTTTCTAATACTGTAAGTTAAATTGTTTTAGAACAGCCATAAAATAAAACAAAATAAAAATGGGATCATGATAGAATGTGTTATTCTCCTGTCCTTTTCTCCACTAATCACAAGTTGCATTTGATTTGTTGATCTTCTGAATGGTTTAATAACTGTCAAGATTGCAAATCAAGTTGCATTTAGTATTCCTTGGGGGAAGCATACTCAGAGCCTTTCTTAATAACCTTTCACATCCAGATTGTGACAGGAATAGCTGGAGGTAACAAAGGAACAAAAGACCATGTCTCCTTCTAGAGCTACCCTAAATGTCCCCAGCCTCAATGCCCTCCAAATGTCTTCCATCCTCCAGAATTCTAAGTGATGGACAAGCTGAACAGGAAAGTCTTGGGAATGGAAATTCATGTATCAGGAAGATGTCCAAGTTGAGGAAAGCTGGATTAGAGCCTCTCCCTATAAAATCCAAAGAAGAATCCTTTGACACTAAGAGCCACATCCAGGGATGGACAGTGGGTCAAGGGCTGTGAAGCTCCATGCTAAGTTTGCACAGCCTTCCAAAACATGAATGTATTTTGCACCAGAATTTTGCTATGTCCAGGTTTGTATAAGACAAACCATACAAACCACATTATGACATAGAACTGTGTGGACTCACCCACACACATGACTCTAGTTCTTACGTCTTAGTCCACTGAGAGTCAGACACGATAGGTAGGTACACCCACAGAGATAGGTCATC
Organism: Candoia aspera; assembly: GCF_035149785.1. Taxonomy (NCBI): domain Eukaryota; kingdom Metazoa; phylum Chordata; class Lepidosauria; order Squamata; family Candoiidae; genus Candoia; species Candoia aspera. The sequence goes on along the minus strand of NC_086166.1, from coordinate 13,866,390 downwards.
ATGTGGAGTCCTTGGTGCTCTCTGAGCCTTGTTGTTTTCTTGCAGACGTTTCATGGCCAGACTAGGCAACATCTTCAGTGCATTCTTCTTCTTCACTGCATCTTCTTCACTGAAGACGTTGCCTAGTCTGGCCATGAAACATCTGCAAGAAAACAACAAGGCTCAGAGAGCACCAAGGACTCCCCAGTTCAACCCTGAGCTAGAGATATTGGCTTCGATTGATAGTTCATCATCTTTGTATGCTAGGATCAAGAGGGTTATTCCTCTTCCCCATGAATAGTGAGATCAGTCTCCATTGCTTTCCATCAATTCATTTAGTAGGAAGGAGGCATACTTTGAATGAAAGAAGGATGCTAATAGCGTTGATTCTCCACCTCTTCTATTTCCTCTATTTAAATTATGACCCTTGACAGCCAACCAAAATATTCTATAAGCTGTCAACATCCCCATTTGGAAAACATACAAGTTTCAGTGCAATTGTAGTCGTTATGAATTTATGCATCTGCATGTAGAGGCTGAAACTGAGGCAGGCATGATGCCTACTCTGAAAAATGTTAAGCACTTTATATGATTAGTATAAAAGCCATTTATTCTACATCCTGAGAGATATACACCTCTTTGTCACATGCATTTAAAACTTTCTTTGTATTCACAGATAATTCTGCTACTCCAAAGCAAAACAATTCATCTGATTTTTCTCTGGAGACTCAAGTAATCAGATGTTTCTCTGATTTTACTCTCCATAAATCCATTAATTCTTTATGTTGATTTATAACAGGGGGAGTTAAGTACATTAATGACTGCTGAAGAGCAGAAAAACACGTAATTTTAGAAATCCATCCAGAATAATTGTGTTGAATCCCCCAATGGATGAAAGAAGACGAATTGGGTGGAATAAATAGGAAACTATAAAGTGCACCTGAGGAAACAACTTGGTTAAACAATTGCCAAGTTCAAAGCAAATGAAGCAAATTAACAAAAACAAACAATCAACCATGATCCAATCAATCCAGTGCACAATCAACATACCTACCAACTTTTAAAATGTAACAAACTGAATCTTAGGTTCTTCCCTGATTCCAAAGTTATCTTAATCCACAATAGTATATCCTTGATTAAAACAAGCTAAATATTTTTTTTTCACCAAATTGTATCCTTGTATGTTTTAAATAAAATGCTAATGCATTTGAGGCGAATGCTGCATCTCCACCATCCCCAAACATATAGCCATCTAAGTATTTCCCAATTCATTGGTAAATGTGCATTTCGTTTTTTTTTCCAGAAATTGGTCTAGCATTCTCCTGCATCTCAAATGTATGCACTATTGGTTCTGTCATTTGAGTAATAGCTATTTCTGAATCATTAATTTGGGAAGAAATCTACCCAAAGAATGTGTAAACATCAGTTCTTATGCTATCGTGAACTTTATGACTTGTTAATGAGTGTAGTAAACAGTTTACAATTGGGGTCATTTTTTCCCACTAGGGTTCTGCAGTGGCAACACTGATATTCACTGTATGTGTTTACCAGCAGGGTGGTGGCTCTTAATTAGATATGCAGTGTAGAACTCTGTTATCTCCCAAGGAGGTCCCTATTTATTTAATCACTGCAGAAAGATACACATTTTCTGAACAGAGTTATGTACAAAGGTGAAGAAAACCTTTTGTTCTTGGTAGTTCTTCCAATCCTTCCCAACTTGCCCACCTGTTGTTCAGTATACAATGCAATTCTGAATTTAAGGCCTACAGATACTATCAAGCAGACTTAAAGGACCAAATAACAGGTGAGCAGAGTGAGCAATGTTCTGGATTTAGCTGGCTGAATAGTTGATTGATTTGATTCTCAAATAATTATGGGCAGCTTAGAGCTAAGAATATGAACACACACACACACACACACACACACACAAGATACAATGGACCAGAAGACCAAAACAAGCAAAAGGATGAGAGGGGCTCCACAGTCACCCTATCCCCAAGGCCTGGGAGAACAATCAGGTCTTCAATTATCTCCTGAATGACATAAGGGTGGGGGTCACAAAAATCTCTGGATCCCATAGGACAGGAGTTGTAACAGGGTAGGCCTCCACCCCCTTCTCCTGGAGCCAGCCAAAAAGAATAGGGAGGTCAATGGTATCAAAAGCTGCTGATAGGTCAAGGAGCACGAGGATGGATGCACCATCCCCATTCTGGCTCTGCCACAGGTAATCAACATGAGTGACCAATGGCATCTCCATACTAAAACCTGCCCTGAAACCCCACTAAAATAAGTCCAAGTAATCCACTTCTTCCAGGTCATTTGGAGCTGAAGTCCAATCACCTTCTGTACCACCTTCCCTAAAAAGAGAAGGTTGGAGACTGGACAATAATTGTCTAAGACTGTTGTGTCCAACAATGACTTCTTGAGGAGAGGGCATGCCACAGCCTCTTTCAAGGGCAATGGAACAACTCCCTAAGTCAAAGAAGTGGACACCACCTCATGGACGCAACCACAGGATGCTTCCTGGGTGGCTGATAAACAAAACCCCATCAAAGCACTGATTGCTTTGATGTAAAGAACTAGGTGAGTGCGGTATCAAAACAAGTGGACCCTCCAATCATGGGGCACAAATACTAAGAAAAATATTGGCAGTGACCTTTGAGTAGGGACTTCTACTTTGGCAGCAGTGGAGCTGATGGACAACTAAAGCCGGCACCTAATTCTCCAGGGTCTTGATGTAGTTCTTGATTATGGCATTGGAAAGAAAAAAGAAAGGATTTTCTAAGATCTAGTTACCTTGCCCTACCCGCCCCTGCAAAAAAAAAAAAAACACACACACAACTTCAGGAAAGGATCAGAGAACCCGTTACTGGAGGCTCTATAATGATTTTGAACCTTAGCAAATGTCTAGGAATGCTCACTCCAAGGTCTGAGGCATTTTGACGATGGCTCCAAGTAAAGGCTGATGTGCATCAGGTCACATGTCTAAATAGGTGATGATCACAGAGGCCATGAACAGTTTGAGGAAGAAATATGAGCTCCAGTTCTGTTTTTTGTTTTTTGTTTTCAATCTGTTCAATCATGTCCGATTCTCAGAGGCTGCCTGGACAAGTCCCTGCAGTTTTCTTGGCAAGGTTTTTCAGAAGTGGTTTACCACTGCCTCCTTCTTGTGGCTGAGAGAAGTGACTGGCCCAAGGTCACCCAGCTGGTTTCGTGCCTAAGGTGGGACTAGAACTTAGAGTCTCCTGGTTTCTAGCCTGGTGCCTTAACCACTAGGCCAAATTGGCTCTCTCTTGAGCTCCAGGACTAACCTAGAAAATGCAAGAAATCCTTTGTAATCAAAGCAGGAATTATCCCTCTATTAAAAATTCCCTGTCCCTGTATACCTTTCTCCAAAAGAACAGTATCATAAAGTTAAACTTCCTCTCTATTTCTTTTATATTTAGATGCCCTTATAAGCAGATTTTTCCTGATCTCAGTGGTCTTGCAACGGGAGAATTTCCCCCCCCCTCTCTCCTTTTCTTTTTAAGACTTCTGAAGGCCTGCCAAGATGGTAACATTTTGCCAGCTAATTTAATATTACAGTTTAATGCAAAAAGCATGTAGCTCTAAATCCTTCTCAGGTAACCTGCATTAGCACTTGACAGAAGCCACATCAGCAGAAGAGTTAGCTGTAGACAGCTATTGGTATTTTCTAGTTTTCATGATTAACCAATCTTTTAGATAAATTGCTAAACAAGATGATACAAGGCATCACAGTTTTGATGCAATTTTGCAGCAAAATATTCAAGCAGCACAATTAATTTGGAAGGCTCTGTGTCAAGATCTGCAATTTATTCTTTTATTTTATTTGCTTTGACTTGAAAGCCTCATTGTAGACAACAGGGGGGTCATCCTTTGGTGGCTGAAGGCTACAGAGAAGATAAGACTATTTCATATATTTTAATGGCAATATTTTTGTGGAAAGGGAGATTTTGGGTAGGGTTTTTTTAGATAGATAGATAGATAGATAGATAGATAGATAGATAGATAGATAGATAGATAGATAATCACATGGCATAGCAGTTTGGTGTTCATGCTGCTTTTTTCTTGCTGGGAAATCCTTGTGAGGTCCAGCAGCCGGGTGTGTAGACTATTTAGCCGTGACAAGTCACGTTGCCCGGGGTGCACCACGAGGAGGCTAGTCTGCATTGCACCGAGTCGGGCCGAGAGAGAGGGACTGGCCCAAGGTCACCCAGCCGGCTTTCAGGCCCAAGGCGGGACTAGAACTCTCATGCCATGCCTGATTGGCTCTCGGGCTGAGAGGGAGGGACTGGCCCAAGGTCACCCAGCTGGCTTTCAGGCCCAAGGCGGGACTAGAACTCTCATGCCACGCCTGATTGGCTCTCGGGCTGAGAGAGAGGGACTGGCCCAAGGTCAGCTAACTGGCTTTCATGCCTAACATGGGACTAGAACTCACAGACTCCTGGTTTCTAGCCCAGGCTTACACTACAGTTTTCATTTTTCCCCATTTCAAATTAGCCTTACTTTTTAGTAATCCTAGAATTCCAAAGGCCACAAAAAGGGTCTCGGGTTTCAGGTGGCCCAGTCCTGCCTTAGATCTTATCAAGAGAGAAAACACAAGCAATGCATCCTAACCTGGATAACCAGAAGGGGTTATTTTATTTTATTTTATTTTATTTATTCAATTTATATAGCCACCTATCTCCCATTTGTGACTCTGGGTGGCTTACAAATATAACATCAACAGTACCAAAATATAAAAAATAAAACAAAACAAAACAAATGTTAAAAACAATTGAACAATTAAAAGTCATGCAGTACAATCACACAGCTATTCAAGAACAGTACAGCCATTTTATGGGCTCCACACCAGTCTCTGATCCCCAGGCCAGATGGCAAAGCCAGCTGTTCAGGCCCTTCCGGAAGGTCATCAACGTCAGGGTCTGCCTGACCTCGGGGGGAACACATACACCAAGCCCTGTTCCTATCACAGAATTAGATGAGTTGGCAGATAAGGGCTAATTTATCATGTGAACACATGGCCCCAGTATCCACCATCTGAAGAGGGAAAAGTGGTTTAAGCTACTGTTTATTTGGCTATTAGCAGAGGGCTGAATTCTAAGGCACCATTGTAAAAATGAGCTGTTCTTGGAATTAACAATGTCAATTCACTTTATGTTTCACCCAGTTGGGGTCACACGGGGAGGGAGGAGAAAGTAGAAAAAAGGAGGGGGAGTAGGTAGGCCTCACCTCCACAAATGTACAATTCTTCTATAGAGATTTGATGCCAATTCTAATCATTGTGCCCTAGTAGCTACATTATGTAAACATGGTCATTTCTCTGCAGAAGATTAACCCCAAAACAAACTAACCTATGTTTCAAAAAAAGATATGTTCATTGCTATCTAATGTAGTTACGGTATAAAAGATGATTAGAAAGTGACTTTTAACATAAGAGGACAGATGTTGCAATTGTACACATAGTTGGCAATATTCAACTGGAGAACTGTGAAACTGAGCAAAATTGAAAAACATACATTCAAGTTACACATTCATGTAATTTGCACAATATCTATATATCTGCCATCCATCTACAGAGAGAGGAAGAGAGAGAGAAGCACACATACATACAGTAACATAAAAATAGAGGGTTAAGGCAGTTTTTAGCCCTGTTTTATGTTCTGCTACCATGCATGTTGTCTCTACCTCAAAACATATTATTATCACCCTTTCTGAAAAGAATGGACCACAAATCACCTCTATATTCAGCTACTATGCCCCTATTTATACCTCTGTCTATGCCTGTCTGCATCTTCTCTCTTCCTAAAGGAAAGGAAGGAATGTTAACAAAGACGTATAAACACCATAAGGTGGATTTTAGAACAAAAAATTAAAAGAAGAGCAGCGATGGTTCTAAGCTTCTGCAAGTGTAGTGATCTGCTCAAGCTGCAGATTGAATTGCATTTCCTCAAGGGTACGAGGGAATACAATCTAATCACAGCAGTTCAATCAGCTACCATGCCAGTAAATCTCGTTTATTTACACTCCACTATTTCCATTCCTCATTGATCATTTTCATCATCTTATCCATATAAATATGTTAGGTCATCTAGAAAATGAGATTACTCTAGTTAAAATTATTAAATGGAACTGAAGTAAGTATTTATACTTGAAGAGGAAGAGACAGACATAAGCATTGCTCTTCACGGGAACATTTATATTTAACGGACCAATTAGCTTAATCTAGTAGAACAAGTCTATGTATTTAGTATATGAAACTAATGAAACTAAATCCTCCTTTTATAGTGTGTGTATGTGGAAGGGGGATGTTAGGGGAAACATTGTTCCCCTCTTTAATACAGAGGCAATATATTTACAGGGCAATTGTAATAGTTGCCAGCTTTCTTAGGAGTTTTTATCAGGCAAGGGGAAAAAATAGGAGGATGAGGATAGCCTGCTTTTTAATCCACAGCTCTACCAGCTCAAACTCCTAGGTAAAATAAAGAAGAGTATCCAGGCATATAAAAAGGCTCTTATTACAGATCTCAAAGCTTATTGGGAAGAAGAAATAGCAAATGATTGTTTATCAAAATATAAACTCCAGACATCAAAACCAGCCCATATTATTTCAATAATTTTTGTTGACCTGGGAGAAATCCAGTCTTTTTTATTTCCTTCATAGGGCATTTAAGAACACACATGTTATAATGTGCCGTTTAGTATGAAATAGATAATGGTACATTGATATAATAATTCATTTAAAAATTAGGAACAGGCTTTCTCTGTGGTAGCCCCCACTTGTAATACACTGTCCTCCTAGAAGTTTACGTGAGCTGCACTTCGTTAACATTCTGAAAACAACTTTATTTATTGTTATTTCAGTAAGGCTTTGGCCCAAGCTCAGCGCACCTATCCTGGATTCTATTTTGGGTTGTATTTTTTGTCCTTGACCGGGTTTTGTTGCAATTTGTGTTTTGCATCTGTGTCTACTGGGATTAGGGCATGTTATAAGTATTGTTAAGTATTGTTCACACACACACAGTCATGTGTGGTACATGTACACGAGCTCATATTGTCTACTTAAATGCACTGACAATAATTTTCAGACAGCTAAAACCAGCCAGGCTGTCTATTGATGAATACTGGATAAACTTTCCCTCCTTATTTTCTTATTAAAAAAGATATCTGGATCATTCAACAAAGCTGAATCTTGAAAGATTTAGGACAGATGGGGGGGGGGGGGAGGGCTATTCCAGTTTTGTAGAAGTAGTAATAACTGGCACCTTGAATGACTTTTAAAGGGCTTTAGATAAAACATGGACCTCAAAACAGGATGCCTTTGAATATCAGTTGATGGAGAAGTTGAACGACCCACTGGAGGAAAGAAGGTAGATGGGCACCCTTTGGAGGGTGCTATTGCTCTCATGTGACTTCATGTAGGAATGTGTCTATCATGAGAACTGCTTAGAGCCCCCATACTCAGAGACAGTTGATAAATTAGATACCACATGTTGGATAAAAATATAATGAGGACATTACATTCACAGCTGCTTTTGAGCTTCTCAGCAGCATCTCCTTGCCACTGGTTGCCAATAACAATGGAACACCTCCCTTTCCCTCTCCTCCCTCCCTCCCTCCCTCCCTCCCTCCCTTCCTTCCTTCCTTCCTTCCTTCCTTCCTTCCTTCCTTCCTTCCATGGGTGAAGCTACAAGGCCATCAAACTACCTTACCTTTCAAAAGACTTCTACAACAAAGACAGTCCAGAAGCCAATAGGTAAGGTGAAGAAAGAATGTCTACACATGGAGAAACAGCCCACCCACAATTCCAGAGAACTGTAGCATTTCAGAGAAAATACTAGTTCTACTGTGATTTCAACCATATCACAGCTAAGACAGAAACACATAGTCACAGCTGTCAAACACAGTTGATACTTGGGGTCCAGAACTGACGGGGAGTCCAAATAGGGCTTGTATTCTGGGTAGGAGATCACCATGGGAACTGGTTGGGCTGGAGGAAGGCATGAAGACAAATCTGAGGTTGGGTAGATGGAAACTCTTGTGATCAATACCAAGGCATGTCCTCTGGGGACATGTTCTTATTCTTTCAATCCTTGTTCCCAGCTGCAACCAAACTATAAGATATGCAATAATATTTGCTGATCTTCCCATATCTATATTAGCCTCTTCTCTTTTCCTCTGATATCTCTTCACTGTCTGTTTCAGATTCAGGATAGGATCTGGTTGTTGTTGTTGTTTCCTTCTTACAGAAATCTGTAACACCTATTACCTTGGTCACATAACTTAGAGACATAACGAACAACAGATTCACAGCACTCAGGCCCTTGCTTGGTAGAATTATCTATACAGCTGACTCCTTTTGATCAAATCGAACATTATCTACTGTTCTGAACTTCTCCGTTACAGGCTGTAAGCCATATGTCAAGCCTTAACATCTTATTATTTGGATGATTCCCATCATCCAAGTGAACGAGAGGGTGACTGCTCGCCCAAATTGCCTTCCGCATAGGGTTCACACTGCGGAAGAGCTTAGGCTCGTCTGGAACAGGAAGGCTCCATCTGTGCACCTAAAAACCTGCCAGCGTGAAGCTCAGTTTGTCTGGTAGCCATAAGCAGTGGCTTTTATGATAAGGCCCCAGGCTCTGCCCATCAGGGAAGTTATCTGCTTCTTGGTCCAGATGCAACATTCTTTTGCCTGTGGAGCCTGAAGGATTGCAAACAGGTGGCAAACTGCAATAAGACATCAGTGCAGGCAACCTACAGTCAAATGTTTCTCCTACTGGTTTTTTCCCTCCCGTTACTAGGACTGGTGCAACTTTAGCTAAACTAGAGCATATAACAAATTAATGTGAGTTCGAAGGACAGAGGATGCACTTTCTCTGTGCCCTTCCAAAACATGGGGTGGGGAAGAATGGAATTAGTGAACACATTCCGTGTTTCCTTTGAGTGTGTGTGTCTGTGTGTGTATTTTCCTTTCGTTTTGTCCCTTCAGAGACTTGAATTAGGATCTCCTTCCCGTATGAAAATTTGCTGCTTGGCTGAAACTAAACTTTGGGAACAATTTATTAGCCCAAATCATCCTTGTAGATAGATTTAATTCTTCTTGGAAAAAAGTTAAAGCTAATGACTTTTCCTGTTGTGGCCTCTCAGCACAAGGGCTAACAGTGATGGGCCTAGAGAAAGCTCTTTCTCTGATTCGATGTGTTCTCAATTTGCAGAATTGACAACCCTAAAGCTCTAAATTACCACCCAGAGTCCCTCTTTTGGGGGAGATGGGCAGTAATTAAATCTGAATAGTAAATAAATAAAAGAAATAAATTATGACTCAGGGAACTTCCATCAGAAAACCTTTGCTGTTTCACACTATTTTTTAACAATATCCTCTTCTTCAAACAGAAGGCATTTACACTAGGATGGTTCAGTGCTGTATCCTTGAAACTTATGGAAGAATGACTTAATAAGATACCCTGTCTAGCTAGCCTTAGTATATGCTCAGAAGAAGCCACTGAAACAATAACTCATTTCTGTTAGATCTACTGTATCAGATCTAGATACTTGTATTTTTCTTGTCAGTCCTCCAAGGTAGACCAAACTTGGAAACTGAGGACACATAAGCTAATAATACTTTTATTAAAAGGTTAGAGTAACAGAAACTTGCAACTCTGAATGCGCTTCCCCCTCCCTCCTTTGATCTTCATGAGAACTAGGGAGGGTCTTGTCTGGGACGCTTTCTCAAATTACCATTCTGCCCCGGACTCAGGTTTCTTTGATCTGACCACTCTTTTGGTTGTGGCTCTTCCTCCTGTTTCTCAAGATTATTCCTTCTGCCTGATCACTGTTATAGTCACTCTTTACTAGGTGTTTGGACTAGACTGAGACCCCAAATTGTGCATTTTACTAGCAGACACCTTTACTGAAATCTTTAAGAGAGTTGTTAAATTCTCTTTCATTGCAACTGTCACTGGAAGTCAGCATGTTTAAATATGTTTTAGCTTGGAATGGCTGGCCACTGTTCAAGATACCAAAATCATAGTACTTCAGCATGCATAAATACTGCTTACTTATTATTATACTGTTGGCCCACCCATCCATGTAACCTGTTTTTGTCTTGTCTTATCTTGTTGTTGTTTATTCATTCAGTCGCTTCCGACTCTTCATGACTTCATGGACAAGCCCACGCCAGAGCTTCCTGTCGGTCGTCAACACCCCCAGCTCCCCCAGGGACGAGTCCGTCACCTCTAGAATATCATCCATCCATCTTGCCCTTGGTCGGCCCCTCTTCCTTTTGCCTTCCACTCTCCCTAGCATCAGCATCTTCTCCAGGGTGTCCTGTCTTCTCATTATGTGGCCAAAGTACTTCAGTTTTGCCTTTAATATCGTTCCCTCAAGTGAGCAGTCTGGCTTTATTTCCTGGAGGATGGACTGGTTTGATCCTCTTGCAGTCCAAGGCACTCTCAGAATTTTCCTCCAACACCACAGTTCAAAAGCATCGATCTTCCTTCGCTCAGCCTTCCTTATGGTCCAGCTCTCGCAGCCATATGTTACTACGGGGAACACCATTGCTTTGACTGTGCGGGCCTTTGTTGTCAGTGTGATGTCTCTGCTCTTAACTATTTTATCGAGATTTGTCATTGCTCTTCTCCCAAGGATTAAGCGTCTTCTGATTTCCTGGCTGCAGTCAGCATCTGCAGTAATCTTCGCACCTAGAAATACAAAGTCTGTCACTGCCTCTATGTTTCCTCCCTCTATTCTTGTCTTACCTACTAGACACAAATATACTTTCATTGTTTTGCTTTTACTGCATCTAGGTTTCAGCAGATACCAAATAAAAATACTAACTTTTACTAATCATAGTTCATGTTGCACTATGAGTGTCCTGAAAATTCATGCAGTTTTTATTCTCATTTAGATTTTACTGACCCAATGCTTCAGTAATTTCAAGAACTTATTGAGTGTTGTGATGTGGAGGAAGTTTATTATTAATTTCTTATTAAAACCTGTATGCCACATCATTTTCAGAGACCCTAAACAGCTTACAGTATTAATGTAATAGGATTAAAAACAAAAATTGATTGATACAATCATAGTCACCCAAGCCGATGTACCACCATTCTGAAGTAGTGTGATGGAATATGAGGGTGGCCTTGGAAGATGGGGGGGGGGGAGATGTCACCTAGTGAATGATCAGATAAAAGAGAAAGGTTTCCGCAACAGAGTAATGGCCACAGAAGGAATCTTAGAAAGGGTCCGCCCTAATTACTCTGGCGATAAATAGGGAGGGTGGGAGATTTGTACTTTCAGACTTGCAAGATTGCTGTTGGCCTTCCCAGGTAGACCAGACAGGAAACACAATGAGATGAGCCAATTCTACTTTATTGTAAGGCTACATCAACAGAATCTTGCAAGTCTGAAACTGCAAATCTCCTGCCGTCTCCTTTACAGCCTGAGAAGTTAGGGTGGGTCCTTCCTAAGTTTCTTCCTCTGTTACTCTGTTGTGAACTCCTTTTTCTTTTATCTGATTGTTCCCTAGGTGGCTTCTCTTCCCCCTGTCTTCCAAGGCCACCCTCACATTCCATCAGAAGTAGCATGATCCCTTCAACAGTAAAGGAATCAGCAATCAGGAAATATGCTGCAGACTAGAACTTGATTGAGTAGCAATGCAGGCCTTGGAAAAGATATTCAGATGCTGGGATGTGTCTATACCTATGAAGAGCAGAACCATGCAGGCAATGGTTTTCCCTGTGATGCTCTTTGGAAGTGGAAGTTGGACTTTGAAGAAGCAGGCTGGAAAGAATATTGATGATTTTGAACATTAGTGTTGGAGAAGACTCCTGAGAATTCCATGGATCACCAAGAAAACCAACCAACCCCAAGTTCTCACTCGAGGCACAAATCACCGTGCTTATCATAATTTGGAGAAATTATGTGAAGACCTAGCTCTCTGGAGAAGTCTATAATGCTGGGAAAGATAGAAAGAAAGAGAAGAGGATGACCTGCAGCAAGATGGATGGATTTAATTATGATGTTGATGGGTGTACCATTGAAAGACCTGAAGATTTAGGTTGGGGAGAGATCCTCCTGGAGAAAAATCTATTTACGTTGCTAAGAATCAACAGCAACTTGATGCCACATAATCAGTCATTCAGTCAGTCAGTTGACTGCCCCTTATACCTAATATAATATTAGGAATATCTGAAAATTATTCCATTTGTTTGTTATACTCAAGATGAAACAGAAATCAGAAGCTCACAAAAGCTGATGCCATTTAATGAAATGTGTTTTGATTTTTTGGCTACCAGGGACTAACACAGGTCTCCCCCTATGATGACCCAATATGATTCAAGTAAGTTTCTTTCCCTGAAACTACAGCTTAATAAAAGAATACCACTGGGTTTTAAAACAGAAAAGGTACAAATTCAGCTTGTGGTGCTCAACATTTTGTTTGGTCAAATTATTTTTTACTTCTCATACATATTTCCTTCATTAATACTATGATTAGTAAAGGTAAAGGTAAAGGTTTCCCTTGACATGAAGTCCAGTCGTGTCCGACTCTAGGGGGTGGTGCTCATCTCCGTTTCAAAGCCGAAGAGCCGGCGTTTGTCCGTAGACACTTCCTCCGTGGTCATGTGGCTGGCATGACTAAACGGAACGCCGTTTCCTGCCCACCAAAGCGGTACCTATTAATCTACTCACATTTGCATGTTTTTGAACTGCTAGGTTGGCAGGAGCTGGGACTAGCAACGGGAGCTCACCCCATCACGCGGATTCGAACCGCCGACCTTCCGATTGGCAAGCTCAGCAGCTCAGCGGTTTAACCCGCAGCGCCATGAGAGAATAGTTAATGTTCTTTCATGTATATGCTTTTCCAGATTTTGTGCTAAAGTTCTCAGTTAAGCAGTTGGGTATAAAAATAGTGTTTTAGGCCAAACTTTGTGTTTGTTTTGCAACAACACAAGCAGACACAGAGAGGAAGAAATACTTTTAAAAGCACACTGAGATTGAGATAGAAAAATAGAATTCATTTTACGGGGAAGAAACTTTTGGGAAATCACAGGAGAGATTTCAGACCAGTATTATAAAACTGTCTCTTATCTTGAAGATGTTTGTCAGCGTGTAAAGGTAAATGTGCTCATAAATGTTTTGCAGACCTTCATGCTTAATACATTAACATCTCCAGAGGAGCCAAACATGAAGAGATTTCAGGGGAACAGGACTGAAGACAACTACACATCTTCACATTAATCACATTTTAACTTTATCTGCAGGTAATATCTCCATAAGTCTCATTTTAGGGTTTTTGTTTTTTAAGTGTATCGTATTATTATTATTTTTTTTGGTCCAAGACAAAAAAAAAAAAAAAGGATTCTAAAAATATGTCATTAAGTGCAATCCATCCGCCTCTCCCCCCACCCCTATTTTATTAAATTGGAGTCATTAAAAGTTTCATTGTCTTTCAACACAAGCGTTAACCCTGCTGATAATTGAATAATCTACCAAAATGTTTACACATTACTCATTTAAAATAATTAGCAAATGATACAATGGCCATATGTGGTCATTATAGATAATTATATTAAATGGCAATGTGTATACTTTCTCTCTCACATGTCTCCCCACCACAAAAAAAAGGGGGGGGGAACTCTCCTAACAGCATGTCATCAAGGTAATTATCACAATCTTGAAACAGAGTTGTTCCATTAATATCATAAACTGGAAACTTTTTGATTAAGTAGTAACCCTGAAGCAACCCCCCCCCCACCAAACAATATGTTATATCTTTAAAATGTACTAAAATGCTGTATACTTAATCTTTCAGACGTGCATTTTGCAACACACGTGTTCTTATAGATGCAAGTAAGAAGGCAGTGTTGAACCTTGCAATCCAACTTGAACACCAACCTGCATCACAAGGCTTAATTTCAGTACTTACTTATTTGCTAATTTAGACGCTTCTTTTGTTCTCTCTCCAAATGCAAAGAGGGACAGAGATCCTGCCTCACTCAGAAAGTACAGCTGGTCATGCAGGGATACGAAAAACTGTGACATCTGAAATGGCATCTTGCACAAAACTATTAAAGTAAAATAGCTTTGTTCCCCTTTTTAGTAGAACTGTCTTTATCTACCATGCTCACACTCCATTGGGAAAAAAAATACAAGAGGTGGGAAAAACCAATATTGTCATTCTAAGTTGAAATGTGACCCACTCTTGACTAGTAGCTGAAAATCAGTGCTACATATGGAGCAAATATATTCTCCACATTGGCTATAATGGAGCTGTATGGTAAGAGTCAATAAAATGTATTCAATATATGTGGGTCCTTCGTGTTCTCTGAGCTTGGTAGCCTGCCTGCAGATGTTTCATTGCCCAACTAGGTACCAACATCAGTGACTAGGTAACATCAGTACTGAACCCCAAACTTTGGATGAGGTACAAATCTATGTGTGATGTTATAGACCATAATTTGTTTTCAATTTAAATTAAATTCTGTATCCAATCCATTTTTTAAATATAAATTATTTTTGCCAGTGATCCATACTCATACAACTTAATCTGCTATTCTTCTAAAGAAGGGATTATGTATCATTTCCTATAATAGGCATAGAGTACCCTGTCTGCTGTTATTATATACAATTCTATATACTTTGTGAGAATATAATGTTTATTGATATTTAACAGAAAAACAGCTGGCAGGAAAGAGAATTCAACCTTTAAGATGTGTTTCATCTGGAAGATAAATCATCTTCCAGAATTGTTGAGTTTTGTGATATTGCCACAAAATATATATTTTTTTTAATGATACAATTTAATTATTGCATTTCTGGCAGTTTTTGGATTATGAATTATCTGTTTTGTTTATCTGTTTTGTCAATACTGAAATATTAGACCAGCAATAAACATGTTATACCAGGTTTATCTAGGTGTAATATTCTCAAAAAAAATGATATTTAAGGTCACAGAACTGAGCTTGCTAACTTGCAGTTAGCACCTTTTGAGGAAACACTGAGTTGTGGAAAAAAGCAGCCAGGAAGAGATGGATTGTTTAGACAATCTCTCTACTCTGGGAGGTGGGGGGTGGGGGAGAGAAAAAAATGGGTCAGGTACAGGACAATGTGTACTAACCGATTGTAATGGTGAACATGTGACTGAGAGAGAAAGGCTGCAAAGGCACAGCATGGTTGCTAAGTTATTTTTCCAGCACCGTTGTACCTTTGAATGGTTGCTGTGCGAGGTCTACCTATATGCTACTTATCTGAAGGTACTGAAACCCTGAGGTGATTCCGCCTGTTTGAAAGGAAGATCTTAAAAGATTTCATATTTGCTTTATTAAGGATTAAGTGTTGCCGTCTATACAAATGATTACAACTCTGCTGATCAGATCTGAAAATTTAAAGGTGCATAACAATTGGCATTATGCATGCAATGCAAAGTAACCCTGTGCATGTCTTCTTTCTTCTCTCAGATATGTGCTGCTGCTGCTTTCATCCCACATCATTTTTCTGTGTTTTCATTCTTAACTGCCTGGCAATCATGAGATGAAAGATGAAAGGGATAGCAAGACGGTAGGAACAGCTCCTAAGCATAAAGTCACAGTTTTAGAGCGAAAATGAAAAAAAAATAAAATAAAATAAAGGAGGACAGAGTATGTATGTATTTATTTATTTATTTATCTATCTATCTATCTATTTATTTATTTATTTATCGGATTTGTCACCGCCCATCTCCTCCGACCGGAAGAACTCTGGGCGGTTTACAACACAAAACAATAAATATACAATAAAATTCCAACAAAATCCCTCTAAACAATTTCTCAGCTACCACATCTAATAAAATCCAGCATGTCTTCCTTTGCACACGTTTCACTACTTCAGCCATGGATATGGTTTTGAAAGACCCTGACCACACAAAAGAATATGCGAAAAGTTTGGAACATTTAAAATCAACTGGATAACAAAGCAGCGTTTAGCTCCTACTTCTGAGATGGATAGTAAAATTGACACTGGAAGATGAAATTCAGTGCCTAATGGTGGTCCAAGCTAAGACTAGAAATCTTTTCAAAGATATAAAGGGCAGGCAGAAAAACAGTGATCATAACCCAAGCTGGGTACCAAGCATAGGTTGGTTTAATAGTTCCAGGCAGCATTTTCATTTTCAAAATGTGAAGTTGAGTCCTGAGGCTGGTAGAGCTGATAGGAAAACCAGTTAACATGCATTCTGCTCTATTTTTCTCTGTGTGTATAGATGGAGAGACAGACAGAGGTGGTTATATGGCACTGCAAAAAAATATTTAACATTGATGAGACAGGATCCTTCTGGAAGAAAGTGACTGAGAAAATAGAAATTTCCAAAGATAAAGGATGTAGGCTGGCTTTAAAGGCTGAGAAAGATAGCTTTTCACTTTTGCTTGGTGCTAACGCAACATGAGGTTGCAGGTGGAAAATGCTGTTTGTTTACATTTGGGAAATCCCTGGGGCATTTAAGGGTATCAGGACAGCTATCCTTGCTATGCCTTACCATTCACACTCAAAGGCTTGGATCACAACAGCACTTTCTGAAGACAGGGTGCATCAACTGATTTGTTCCCCCAGTAAACAAGTATTCTGGAGAGAAGGGAATCCTGTTACAGATATGACAGCTCACTGATAATTTTCCTGCCGGTTTGATGATGATCATCCAAATCTTCATGCTATGTTTGTTTCTCCTACTGAAGGTGAAATCAGTCATTTAGACCATGGATCAGGGCTCATTTCAAATTTTAAGGCCTACTATCTATACCCATTTGTTCAGGCATTAAATGTGACAGAGAGATACTGGTATAACTTTACATGATTTCTGGAAAGCATTTAACATTTACCAGACCAAAAGTTTTTTTTTTTCCTGTTTATGTATAAGCAGCAATCATTCACTCAATTTTCCTTGTAAAATTCAATTACTTTGGTGTTCAGTGCATTAATCCACATTCTTCATTGTACTCAGTGTATTTAATCTTCACTGCAAATTTGGGTTCTTAGGCAATCAGAAGGCATCATCTGCATACAAAAGTACTAATATATTCAAATCCCCAATCTGTGCATGTCTAATATCACTACAAACATTCTTAAATGTTTATCCATAAGTACATTAAATAACCAAGAGGACATACTTCCTTGTCATACTCCATGCTCAAATTATCTTCATCCATACTTTTCTTCCATCGTAAACCACTCTTATTGCACTCAGCAACCAACCTTCAATTCCATGTGCATATAATACACTCCATAACTCATCCATTCACTTTATCAAATGCTTTATCTAAATCAATGAACATGCAAGAAACATGCAATAAGGATCTTTCTCACATTCATACATTTCTCTGTAAAAGCAAAAATCTGATCCGCACACCACCTGCTGAACACAAAGCCACACTGTAGTTCCCAGAATTTACTCACTGTCACTTCTCATACATTTTTGATCAGAATTCTGTCAAACACCTAATTCCAATAGACTTTAAATTCACTCTTGTACAGAGGAATAATGACATCATTCTTCTTACTGTCAGGCACAGATGCAGTCTTCATACATACCCTAAGCAAGTGCACAGCCAAACAGCATCCATTTGTAAATGTTTATCCAGTTGTTCCATCTATACCATGCCCAATCTCCTTCACTGTATCATTCCATGAAGCATCCTTTTTTATATTTCCCACTAGTATAGCACCACACATTTCTGTGGCACTCCGTAACATTATTTGTTCCACTTCGATCCACCATCTTTCCTTACATCTACCTTCCTTTCATTCTGTTGGGAAATCATTTTATCTTCTAATACTTTTTCATACATACTCACGGCTTACAGTCCCTATATTCAATCTTTTTAACTTTTTTTTTTTTCCAATTCTTTCCTTTTCTTCCATGACTATTTTTTCCCAAGATTCATTTTTGATGCTACCCCAAAATAGTCTGCCCCACATTTAGAACCCCCAAACAACCATGTACCCTTACAATTATCAAAATTTTCTTTTTTTAATAATGTTATTAAAGATACAACAATAAAAACTAATACAAACTAAAAGAATAGGTTAAAAAGAAAAAAATAGAAGGTTCAGAAAAGAACAATAGAAAAAATAGAAAAGAAAAAATATATAGTAAAGCAAAAAAAAAAAAATCTTCCCTCTTCATCACAACAAGTATAAACAATTTTAGTAACGTATCAACTTTTCTTAAAATACAACAAATGATCTTTTCTTCCCATATCCCATCTCTTATCTATAAACAAATGCATATTTTCAGTCCTAATGTCAGCAAAAGTCCATTAAGGGTTACCAGAGATAACAACATATCTATTTTAACCTTGATCAAATAAGCCAACTTTATATTCCTTCCTTTTACTTCTAATAACCTTGAACTTTAATCCCATCAAATAATGTCGTAGAACTTGATTTCTTTTCATTCTTTATTCCTTCTCATAAAATTCTTCAAAACTTTAACATGCCTCTTTGGTAACTCCAATATAGGAAAAGTATCCATGTCATTCTCTTGATTTGTTACATCCTTTTTAATTATTAAGACATCAGCCGGTTTCTTTTCTACGTCAAGTGTAACATCTTTTTCCATGTCAGTCTTGTAGCCTGTCATTTTTAAATCCACTTTCAAATCAGCCTCAATCTTGTCAGGTAAAAATTGTTCCTATTCCATAATATCTTTTAAATCAGTCTATCTATAGAGGCATACACTCTTAAAATTAACTTCTGGCTCCATTGTTCAAAAATATCCTTCAATATATCCAATGTTCAAATATTTTGCTTCATTCTATATGTTCTGCCAAGTGTCCAAGCAGGGATCAGGTGCTCAAACAATTGGTTCTTTTAGATCCAGCGACAATAAGCACACCAGTGGATAAAGAAACTAAGCTTTATTATAAACTTAAGCAAACAGAGTTAAATAGAAATGCAGTTTAAACCAGAAACACAGTTTAGGCAGATTAAACAAAAGTATAAAAAGCATATCATACAGAAAGAAATCATAACCCTTTTATGTTGCCAGGAGCCTCCTGACCAAGGCAACAGGGACCCCCCAGCAGGGCAGCAATTAGGGTCTGTGTCACCCGGGGCAAACATGGATTCCGTGCCTATTTTGGCACCCCCCAGCACTCATTTTGGTGCCCCCCCCAGTGTGGTGCCTGGGGCACATGCCCCACTTGCCCCCCCTAGTTGCAGCCCTGCCCCCCAGGGTGGCAATTGTTCTATTGCACCCAGTGCACTGGATCTGTACAGAAGCTCCCAAACCCCAAAATCAAGCCCAGGAGTTTTATCAAAGTCTGGCCCTCAAACCTTGTGACCATGTTTCCATGGTTGCAGGCTATGAGACCTGACCTTGACTGGCCATTTCTCAGGCCAAAAACACCTGTCTACAAGAGCCTTGGAAGTTCTACAGATTTACAAAAACAATCTGGGTGTTTTCTCTTATCTCTGCCCCCCCACTCCACACTTTCTGGAGGGCTGTTGGAGGAGTGGGCTTATTCTCAAACTACCAACATTGTGGTTTCATCTCCCCCCCCCCCATGCCAAACAGAAATAAAAACAAGCCAATTAAGCATCAGCATAACTCAGAATAAACTCTAATCTTCTTTGTGTGAGGGAGAAAATCAACATATGTCACTTAACTCCTTGAAATAACAATGGTCTTCCACATTGCCACTACACTATAATTGTGAGCTGTGTTTGCGTGTTCTTCTCCTTTTATTATAGTATTTAGTTCCCTCTAGAGTCCAATTTTTAAAGATTTATTTTTTAAAAAAAAGAATTCAAAACAAAAGCATTTTCCCATGGGAAAGATTCTTTATAATTAATTCCAAAATCTTATTTCAAATTGATCTGGACCCTTAGTCTCTTTGTAACTTTCTAAAATCAAAGTCTTAATCACCCTTTTGCTGTTTATTAAAAAAAAAAAAAGTAAGTCCTTATACTTGTATTTAAAACTTCTTTCCCTAAGGAAACTCATCTGGTGCTGTAAAAAATTTGTTGATCCAAAGGTTTCTAATAGCTGAAAAGTCATTAACAAGCAATTTCTGAAGTGATTAGAAAATGTTAGCCTTCCCAGGTAGACCAGACAGGAAAGACAACCAGATGAGCGAATTCTTCTTTATTGTAAGGCTACATTAACAGAATCTTGCAAGTCTGAAAGTACAAATCTCCCACCGTCTCTTTTTATAGCCTGATAAGTTAGGGAGTATCCTGTGTTTTTTTCTGTGCCCATTATGCACCTGCGGATCCGATTGTTCCCTAGGAAGCACCTCTTCCCTCCATCTCCCAAGGTCATTCCCACATACCATTACATCAAAGGAACTAAGCAAACCCAGTGTTCTTTCAAAGACACCAACTGCATTTGAGCAAGATGGCTATTCCCTTCTCTCCCAGAACTCTTAACCCACTGGAGATTGCTGTATCACAAGGAGAGGCTGTCTGGAGCATTTGTGGGCAATCTCAAGTCCTCTCCTTGTCCAGAGAGGATTTGAAGAGACAATCTACTTGCCGGCTCTTCATTCCTCCATGGTTGTTGGCTCCGCTTTTTGCTGAGCCATCTTCAGTCTGCCATTTCTTCCCCAGAAGTCATTCATAATGATATAAATTGACATCAAACATTATTTTTATTAATTCCTTTGCCCTGTGTACATTTAAATGGAATTATGCTTAAACCACATATTTGAAAGACACCTTTTCTCTAAGCAGATACTCAGCAGTCCCCCTCTCTTTCATTCTTGGGTCTCCAAAGAGACCAATCACTTTCCCATCCCTCCGTTAATACCAATACCATCTATGGAATTCTCCCCTCCCCGGATCACATTAATTCAGAACAGCCTTTCTCAACTTTTTGACCCTGGAGGAACCCTTGAAATATTTTTCAGGCCTTGGGGAAGGAACCCCTGCACACTCATGCTCAAATAGAGGCCAGAAGCTTCAAAATTATTATATTCATTTCATGGCTAGGCCTGTCTATATGCACTAACAGTGTTCTTAAACTGAAAATAAAGAATGAAACTTACCTCTTTCATGTAAATTTACCCAAATTTGAAATAATTTTAAAAATAAATCGTGATCTCTCATGGAACCCTAATGTTCCATGGAACCCTGGTTGAGAAAACCTGATTCAGAATGTTGCATATTTTTTTTCTAAAACCAACCAACCAACCCACCAAACCACCACCAATCTGTGATGTTGGTGGCTGTGGATTAATGGCTCCTCGGTATCTGGGAAATTGTCAACTTTGGTTCTGGATGTGGTCGCACTGCCCCAGACAGACCCAGTACCTAATCTGGGGGTCCTCCTGGACTCATGGCTCCTGCTCAAAGAGCAGGTGGCAGCTGTGGCTAGGAGGACCTTTGTGTAACTTCGTGTTGTGCACCAGTTACGCCCTTTCCTAGACCGAGAGGTGCTTCGAACAGTCACTCATGCCCTGGTCATCTCCCATATAGACTACTGTAATGCACTCTACATGGGCCTACCCTTGAAGAATATCCGGAAGCTACAGCTGGTCCAGAATGCGACCACGTGGGCAATTTTAGGTGCCCCAAGGTCGGCATAGATCACAACCCTATTACGCGAGCTGCATTGGGTACCCATCTGCTTCTGGGTCCAATTCAAGATGTTGGTTATTACCTTTAAAGCCCTATATGGCATGGGGCTAGGCTACCTGAGGGACCATCTCATCCCCATCACATCGACCCATCCCACCCGGTCATGCAGAGAGGGCATGTTACAGACCCCATCTGTAAGAGAATTCCACCTGGCGGGGTCCAGGAAGCAGGCCTTCTCTGCAGCAGCTCCCGCCCTCTGGAACATGCTTTCCCTGGAGGTGAGACAAGCCCCCTTGCTCCTGGACATCTGGAAAAAAACTGCAGACCTGGTTCTCTCAACAAGCCTGGAGCAAGAAATGGAATAGTCATTCCTGGAGATGGCTAGCACCCTAGAATGGCCCCTTTTACATGCATGGACTGGGGTAGAATCTTCAGCCATCTGAATTTTATTTCATTTTGCATTTTTATTGACTATTTATATTATGTTTATTGTATTTATAACTGTATTGAATTTTAAAGTTTGTTTTGTTGTATACCAGCCCAGAGTCCCTCCTTGGGGAGAGATGGGCGGTGATAAAATTTGATAAATAAATAAAATAAATGCTTCCAGTGAAAGCTTCAGAGAGAAACACCCTTCAAAGATTTGCACAGCCATAATCTTTTTTTAACTCTTTTATCCTGCCTTTATTCTTTTTATAAATAACTCAAGGCAGTGAACATACCTAATACTCCTTCCTCCTCCTATATTCCCCACAACAACAACCCTGTGAGGTGAGTTGGGCTGAGAGAGAGAGACTGGTCGAAGATCACCCAGCAGGCTTTCGTGCCTAAGGCGGGACTAGAACTCACCGTCTCCTGCTTTCTAGCCTGGAGCCTTAACCAAAGCATTTAACCAATATGCATTATAATGACCACAACTGTCTGAGTAATCACCCTTACAGAGACAAAAGAAAAACATCCAAGCACATTGGAAGGTTATACTGAGGTCTGGAGAACTCACTTCTGGTGACATCATAGATATGTCTGTTTGGTTTTCCCGGGAACAAAAGCAGAGGATTAGCACTGCTATTTTCTGTGATGGTTTCCTTTCCGATTTCCCCAAGTACGCTACAGCCTGGAGGTTTCCTAGTGATCTCCCACCCAAACACTAATGAGATGTGAGACTGCTTAACATTTCAAGGTCAACTAAGTGCTGTCACCACCTATGATGCGGGGCTGAAGAATTTACCTAAATGATTTCTTATGTCTTAAGTGTGACATGCATGCAGTTAGGGCAATTAGTTTGAAACTGTAGTGTTATAAAAGCATCCCAAAATTGTGTTTGCCTTTTTTATTCATCTTCGCTTTATATTCTCTAAAATGCCAAGTATCTTGTCTTGCGTACAATTATCTACTTCACATCTACCAGGTATCTCCTCTTCTCTATCTGTGCATTTGATCTTCTTTTCCCAACTGAATAACTTTGTTCTGTCTTGGTTAAACTTCGTTCTGTTATTCTGAGCCCATTTTTCTAATGTACCTGGATTTGTTCTGAATTTTCTTTCTGTCTTCCGGAGCATGAACTATCCCAATCAATGTTATGTCTTCTGAAAATGTGGTGAGCATTCCTCTAATTTGTAATATAAGGCCAAGGACTGAACCCAGTGGCTTTAGAAGAAATGTAAGAAATGAACTTGCTGATTGATTGAGCAATCAGGAGGAATATGAGGAACTGTTCTGCATTGCCATAACGAACATTTTGCTGGGCCTTCCTATCAGGATGAGGATAAAAGATAAATTGTTCTCTCTACTTGTTCACGTTCAATTTCTAAATGCAAGCTGTCAACTGAGCAATTAAAGCCATACCGTTATGTGTACAACCCAAAGAATGCTTTGAATCACTTCTGACTTACAAACAAGCTGAAGGATCTGTATGATATTTTCAACTCTACTGTTCCAATTCAAGTTTCTTGCCCTTTTGGCTACGATCAAGTGTAGTGTGTGTAGTTAATAAACAAACTAGATTTCTTTAAAATAAAAATAGTAAGGAGGAAATAGCAGGAACCCCAAAGGCTACAAAAACAAACAAACAATATTCCTTCTCTGCCATGCAAACCTTGCATTGCCATTTAAATAAAATATTTTTTAAAAATACACTTTACATACATTAAACTGTTATCTCCAAACTGCCTGGCTCAACTTGATTTTTTACTGCTTCCTCAGTTTACCAAAGCTGTGTGATTCCAGCATCCCATAATATTATTAGGGGGGGGGAAACACAAAACCCTGTTTCATTTATGCGTAGAAGTGTGCATGTGTGTTTATAAATATCATTTATATTGGAATGCCAGGACTTTACCAGAGAGGTTATAAGTTAAAAGTTCTCATACAACCAAGCTGAAATATTTCTCTTAAAAACTCTGCTTTGCTGCCCAAGTCTCAGATGATGTCGGTAGCATTAAATCTTCAATTGTAAGAAGCCTCTCTCAATTTCTCTCCTTTTTCAGTAATGGCAGCCAGCCAGCCGACTTGCACAATCTGATCTTCCCCAGTCTTTCTCTGAGGAATACACTTAGTGCAAAAAGTGAAAATTAAACCTGAAGGCTTGAGTATAAGGTGAGAAATGAAAACTCTCTCTTGTGATTTCTCATCATCTTCAACTTTCGGGTTAAAAATTTATCAAACCCACCGGTTATGAATATCAAGCTCTATCAAAATGCACGAGATTGGAACATCAAGGTCTGCAAGGCAGAAGAAATTGTCAGCCTGTAAAACCGATTTTTGTTTTGTTTTGTTTTTCCCTGAAACAACCACAGAGTGGTTGAGTGCCTACCATTATTCTTGTCTTTCTTTACATAATTTTACAAGAATGCCTAATATGGTTCCCAGGCTTAAGGTCTTGTACGGGAATAGGAGTAAAGATTCCCTCAAGCCAAGTTGATTTCTAAGTAGCTACGTGGATGCCGCATTAATCCTCTTGCAACAATATGGAAGTGGTCCATCACTGCCACCTTCAAGGATTTCCTTTTTCTTCAGTCTGGGCTGCATTCCTGCAATTTCCTGGTATCTCCCATCCAAGAATTAACTAGAGAAGACGCTGCTTTGTTTTAGGATCAGCCAAACCTGGCTAGGCGTTATTTATTTCTTGAGGCATTTCTATGGCTGACCAATTCAGATAATGCTACTCTGGATGGCATACAAGAAAATCAAGAAAAGCTAAACTATAAAGCCCTACATGGCATGGGTCTAGGTTACCTGAGGGACTGTCTCACCCCCATTACATTGACCCATCCCACCTGGTCAGGCAGAGAAGGCGTGTTACGGACCCCATCCATGACAGAATGACGATTGATGGGGCCCAGGAAGAGAGCCTTCTCTGCCGTTGCTCCCACCCTATGGAACACTCTTCCCCCAGAGATGAGGGAAGCCCCACCCTCCTGGCCTTCTTGAAAGGAGTGAAGATCTGGCTCTGCCATCTTGCATGGGGCATGGGGGGGGGGGAGGTGACCAACTCTGGGGGTGGTTAGCACCCTGAAGGTGCTCCTGTAAATTAAGAACTTTTTTACCATCTATGCCTTGGAATATATTATTTATTTAAGAATGTTGCCATTTTGTAGTTTGACTTCTATTTATTCTTGTTTTATTGTAAACTGCCCAGAGTCGCTCTTTGAGCGAGATGGGCAGTCACTAAATTTGAAATGTGCATACGTACACAAACAAACAAACAAACAAATAATTGAGTGATACAAAAAAACTCTCTCTTACATAAAACTTACATTAAAACAATAAAATGACAATTGGAACTGAAATCTACCACAGCTCGTCAGTTGGAAACTGTACTCATCCGAACCCCAAGAAACAGCCAGGTCTTTTACAGAAATTTACACCTCCTAAAGGCATAAATGGAACTCAGAGCAAAAGTTTTATCTGCTCCAGTCAGTATGTCATGGAAAGCGATCACCAGAATAAAACTCATGAAGCTCATTAATAGAGCCCTTGTTTGGTGTAGAGAAGGCCCCAAATTTAATGTTCAGCATCTTTAAGTCCAGTCTCAAACTCAGCTAATTTGGACCAATAGTCTGACTTGGTTTCGGGCAGCACATCCTCATTGAAAACATCTGGAGGTCATTAAAAGATTGTATATTCCTCCTCTAAACTGTTATATGAAAGCATGGTGATAATTGGCATTATTAGAACTACTATCCTTCTTTCTCAATAAAATTCACTGGGACTTTGCAGACATACTTCAGCCAGCCCAAACCTAGCGTTAAAGCAATAGGCTTAGAGGTGAGATGTCCGAGCTGCAGGGTAGGGCTCCCACATCTGGACTGCAAAAATATGAGATACAGAAAGTCTTTGCTGACATCTATTGGCCATCAGGTATGGCAGCATTATAGGAGAGCGGCCAGACTTTTGAATCATTCACAGAGCATTCTCTAAGACTAACAGGGTCATTATTTGCCAATGGGAAATGGCAAAATTCTATCCCTCAAGAAAGTGTATTTTGTCTGTGTGGGCAGCTCTTTCTCCCATCCTGCTGCCTTTGTTTTAAAAAAAAAAATCATGTTCTCCTATTCCCTGGTCAATTAGAGGAATATTCACCATAGCCTGCTCAGCAACTTCTAGTTTACAGACTAATTCAATTAGTTTACAGCCTAATTCACATATTTTCTATACACTATTTAAAGAATGCATACCCAGGAGATTTCCAATTACAAAGGCTCACAGTATCTATGTAAATGGTACGCTTCTCCCCATTGTGCATCAACAAAGCTCCTAAATTCATTCCACACAACTTTTCTTTCTTTAGAGGGAAGGATGGCTATCAAGAAAGCTGTTTTCAAGGTGACAGCAACCTAGCCAATCTTGGCTGATCTCAGGAAAAGCCAAGCAAAGTTGGGTTTGATTAGCATTGGGATGAAAAGTCCAGAAGGAAATTCCAGGTTTGTGATCTAGACTAGCAAGTAAAAAAAAAAAATCTTTCTATAATAAAAAACAAATGTAAAGATACATAAAGATATTGAACTCTTTTACACTGAATATATGTGTAGAGATAATAAAAGACAGAATAATGGTTCACAAATTTATAGATACCACATCAGGGAGAACAATATGTTTTTCCCTCCCCATCCTACTGGAGCAAGAGGTAGACCTCCCTCCATACATTTCCACAGTCTGGTGCCTGTAAGGTTGAAAACTGAGGGTTGTAAGTGCTTGTGCCTAAAGCAAAGCCATGGGGTTCCCTCCAATTTTATTATTTATTTATTGAAGTATTTCTCTGGCCACCCAGCTCAGGCCATGTGAAGCTAAGGCATCCTGGGGAATGACATGCAGTTGCTTCAGGGAGCGGGTGGTTCAGCTGGTTCTCAGTGAGGTGGTGGCCTATCCCTTCTTCAAGAAACCATTGCTGGATCCAATGGTACTGGACAATTTTCATTCAATCTGCAAATTTCTCTTTTTAGGAAAGATTGTCTGCATCCTTTTCAGTCAGATTTCAGACTGGGATATAGTCCTGAGAGGATAATGTAGATGACCTTTGGCAGAATTAGCATGGGGTGGAACATCCATCCTGGCACTCCTTGATTTCTCAGCAGTCTTTGATACAATTGATTATGATATCCTTCTGCAAGACTCTATGGGTTGGGAGTGGGAGATAGAGTATCGCAGTAATTCCCTTTCCTCCAGGGTGGATTCCAGTTTGTGTTGGTAGAAGGACCTCTTCCTTGTGAGGTACCTCAGGGCTCTACATTCTCTCCGTTCCTATCTGACTTCTGCATGAAGCCACTGGGTGAGGGCATCCATTGGCATGGAGTTAGGCACCAGCAATATGCAGATGATATTCAGTTATACATCTGTACCCCTGGCTGTCCAAGTGATGTTATCATAATGTGTTCCTTGTGTTTGGGGTGGTGGTGGTGGATGGGGAAAAACAGCTTTGACCCAATCCTAGCAAGACCAAGGGATTTTCCATCTTTAGTTCTGGATGGCATAGAGAAACTAGTGCGTAATTTGTGGTCCTCCTGGATTCTCAGCTCCTGCTTGAAGAGCAGATGACAGATGTGGCCAGGAGAGCCTTTGCCCAAATCCAGCTTGCACACCAGTTGTGCCTCCTCATGAACCAGGAGGCCCTACTCAGAGTCACTCATGCCTTAGTCACTGCCCGGTTGGACTGTTTCAACATAGTGAAGACTATTCAGAAGCTGCAACTGCTCCAGAATGCAGTGAAACAAGTATGGCACTGTAACACCATGGCTCCATAAGTTGAACTGGCTTCTAGAAAGCTTCACAGTGCAATTCTAGGTCCTGGTTTCCTCCTATAAAGCCTTTCATGGCATAGAGCTGAGTGTAGGACTGCCTGTTTCAAATTATCTGCTCCTCCAGAGGACCCAACAGACTTAACATGCTTCAAGTCCCCTCTGTGAAACAAAAGTCATTTGGTAGCACCCAGGAAGTTTGTCTTCTCTGCTGTGGCACCTGCCTGCTGAAACAGCTTACCCTACAAGATTCAGATGGATTTCTGAAAGGATTTGAAGATGTAGCTTTTCCATGGTGAAAGTTTCCAAGTAGACCAGACAGGACACACAACCAGATAAACTAATTCTACACTATTTGTAAAGCTACATTAACAGAATCTTGGATGTCTGAAAGTGCAATTCTCCCGTTCTCACCTTTACAGCCCAATAACTTAGGGATGGTCCTTCCTGAGCCTCTTGCTCCACCCACTGTCCAGCTGTAGGCTATGCTGCCTCTTATCTGACCATTCCCTAGGCAGCATCTCTTTCCCTGTCTCCCAAGGTCATTCCCACATACCATTACATATGGGCTACAACACGTTGGTAACATTTGTGAAACAGCAATAGATAATTAATTTTAAAAATCAATAAAATTATTGATTGATTGAGCATATCAATGAACATTTTATTTTAAAAAAAAGTTTTAAAAACCCTATATAAGTAGACTTCTTTGGTTTCAAAAATGAAGTACTGGGCAGATGTCTGATAAATAGCCTCAAAACCTTGCCCAAAAGTTGAGGTGTACATTAACATCTTAAAATTAAAAGATCTAGAACAAGCTTCAATTCTTTCAGTTCTCCCCTCAACCGTTCCCTCTTTCTACCAGTCAGTAGCTAGAATATGTATAATCAGAATAAAAATCATGAAATAAAAATGTAATATAATCTAGTTTAACAAAGTTGGCTCAAAGTTAATTTGAGGCAATGAAGGTTCTTACAGTCATATTTTATTAGACCAAATTGGAATGAAACAATGGAAAAATGACCAAAATACGCTTTGATGTTGCTGTTTTTGTGTTCATTTATTTCATCTTATTTTTTACAGTTTCCTAGTCTGCATACTTCTCTAACCATGAGTACTGTGAATAAACAGCAAGTTTTAACTACTTGCCTTAAGCACTAACAAGGTGCCTTTAAAGATAAAATGAAAAACAGCGATGTGCGTATTGCACAAAATGTATGATTTAAAAGTTAAGCCAGAAAATGCAGTGGATGCAAATGAGGGCAACAGAATTTTAAGTTTCAATCTTTGGTGCAAGCTTTTCATAGAAGTGTATGAAGCAGAGAAAAGAAGCAAGGGACACAAAGGAAAACTGGGTTGTGTCCAAATGGCCTTTCTTAGTTATTTTGACACATGACTAAAACTGGATTTCTATTCTGCAGACAAAGAATAGCAGTGAGCTCCAGAGGGTGCAGTTACCCAAACTCCTTACAAGTCTGACACAGCCCTATCTTTTTGTCTCTTCCCAAGGACCCAATGCACACCACCCAGATGACTAGGGGAATGGATGTGAGTTTTGCTTCTTCCTGTTTCTCTCAGCACTTGCTCACTCAAGAGAGTTCAGACCAAGAAGGAGCTACAGAAGAGAAGTCACAGGCAATCTATGAGCCATGCTGGGTAGAGACAGGATGGATGGGGAATCTTCACAGCATGAATTGGACTTGTGGATCCACACCATGAGGATTGGCAATGGAGAGAAGTCCCCTTTCCTTCAAATTTACAGACTGCTGGAATAGAATTTCCCCAACTCTTTGAATGGGAATGATGAAGGGGAAGAGTACTATAAAAATACATGGTTAAAATTATTATTTATTTCATCGTAATTAAAATGATTAAAAGTACTAATAATACTAAGGGGACGCGGTGGCGCTGCGGGTTAAACCGCTGAGCTGCCGATCGGAAGGTCGGCGGTTCGAAACCGCGTGGCGGGGTGAGCTCCCGTTGCTAGTCCCAGCTCCTGCTCACCTAGCAGTTCGAAAACATGCCAATGTGAGTAGATCAATAGGTACCGCTTCGGCGGGAAGGTAACGGCGTTCCGAGTCATCATGCCGGCCACATGACCCGGAAGTGTCTATGACAACGCCGGCTCCAAGGCTTAGAAACGGAGATGAGCACCGCCCCCTAGAGTCGGATTCGACTGGACTTTACGTCAAGGGAAACCTTTACCTTTACCTTTTTACTAATAATACTGGCCTCTCATGGCGCAGAGTGGTAGGTGGCAATGTTGCAACTGAAACTCTCCCCACGACCTGAGTTTGATCCCAGCGGAAGCCGGATTCTCTCTGGGCAGCCGGCTCAGGTCGACTCAGCCTTCCATCCTTCCAAGGTCGGTGAAATGAGCACCCGGCTTGCTGGGGAAGGCAATGGCAAACCATCCCATTCTATAGTCTGCCAAGAAAACGTTGCTAAAGTGGCACCTCCCCAGAGGGTCAAACATAACTCGGTGCTGGCACAGGGGACCTTTCACCTCACCACTAATAATACCAGGCTTAGGTCTAGCACTTGGTGGGTTAAGAACAGTCAAAATTTCTTAGTGTACCCTACTCCAAAAGGTGTTGGAGTTGACTTAGCTGAACATCTGGAATTAAAATGTCATTTATTCCTGGGTCATCTTTTGCTCTTTTGGGTGAGGCATTTCATCCCTTTTAGCATCATCTAAGTGGCCAATCTCACACTTGTCAGCATTACTAAAAATAATTAGATTCCAGTTGTTCTGAGGTTACTGTGAATTCCTGCCTATCAAAAGTCTTATGCAAAAGTGTTAGACTACTAATCCATACCACAGCAGATCTCCATCCATCCATCCATCCATCCATCCATCCATCCATCCATCCAATTCCATAAAGTCTCTGGACAAACATTAAAAATGGTAAGAACCAATATAACTAAAAAAATAACAATGATGCATGTTCAGAAGAAGCAACATTTGAACCAATATATGCGACCCTGTCAGAGGCTTGCCGGTCATCCTAATCCAAGGTTTGGGAAAAAGCCAAGTTTCACACTTTTTAAAAACAGTGGGAGGAATGGGGGCATATGAAGCACCAGTGACGCACTGCGCAAACACACCAAAAGAAGAGTTAACTTATTTACATACACAGAATTTTCTATAGCTTCCATTCCAGCACACTGCCTTTCAGATGCAAATTATGCATTAGAATAACACTGAGGAAAATGCAGCTTTATGTGAGTTAGAGGTACATTTGAGTATAAAATGAGGCAGTGCCGAGATGTGCGGGGAACTATGAAGGCCAAACTATGCAAACTGGTGCTGCTAATTACCAAATAATATCTGGATGCCTGGGGACATGATACTGTATGGTGCCACATAAAGTTGCCTTCTGAATGAGCCTTCATATCTAGAGAGGGAGAAAAATAATATACGTATACCCCAGATATCCCAGACGCTGGGAAACGGATTTGATAGAACCGAGGAATTTGCAATCATTAACATTTCTTGTGTAGATTACACTGATTTAACAGACCAGGGAAACCTTCTGCTGAGTATTCCCATAGCTAACCAGGGAGAGCACTTTTTTTCCCTCTCTCTTTCAAGATCCTTGATAAAACAACTCAGTTACTTCTACAGGAGTTACAATTGTGGACTAAAAAATGTGTTTTTATTGCTGTTGTGCTTATTTTACTGTATCTTTCCACCACTTTCTTCTGTTTTTGGTTTGGGTTGTATGCATTACATTGGTCATTCTACAGCTATTATGAAAGTCTCACAGGGTTCACCCATCATGCTAAGCCATAGTTTGCTTAACCAATATTTGTTAAATACGCTAGAATGGTCCAGGGTTATATACTGTGCCAAATGAAGGGTAGTTGGGGTCATAGAACACATTATGGCAGTCCACTAAGCCAGAACTTGCTTAACTATCGTTTACTGCGCTGTTTCTCAACCTCAGCAACGTTAAGAACTGTGGACTTCAACTTCCAGAATTCCCCAGCCCTTGCATGAGCTAGGGAATTCTGGGAGTTGAAGTCTGCACATCTTAACATTGCTGAGGTTTAGAGATACTGGTTTACTGAATAAATCATGACAGGCTGGTTTCACACAACACACTAAGCCAAAATCCAAACAATTTACATTGCGGTTTAGTAAAAAATATTCAACAAAACTTGGGTTAGCATACTACAGGATCCCATCAGATTTCCATGGTAGTACTGATCCTGTCCAGTAATCTGGTGATCGGCCTTCCTCCCTTTTAAAGTAGAGCTGAGAGTTCTGAGGTTTTGAAGGTCTCAGCTTCAGTCTTACTTCTTAGTGCGATATGTAAAGTCTATATCATGGTTAAACTTAACCAGGGAATGAAGAGAGTTTAAAATAAGAAGAACACAGCAAACCAGCATCTGACAAGATTCAGCTGTCCACTGTACTCTTTAAAACACAGCAAGTTTTGAATCTGAATAAAGCATTATTTTGAAAAGGAGTATGCACAGGAGAGGGAAGGGATGTGGAACAAACGTAGATCCTTCTAACTGAAGAAGAATGGCTCATGAAACTACCTTCCATGACTCGTGAATAATCCACCTGAGTTTAAATTTTAAATGACTGCCAGTATCATTTTAATCTTACAAATGGGATTTTTCCTGTAACTTGTGTTTTGAAGAATTACCCCATAGGACAACTTGCATGTTGTTCAAGTATATTTGGCCACATGCATTAAAGGCACGTTTTAGCTGAGTTGGGGCCATCAATAAAAGTTACAAGCAAAAGCCATTTTTTCTCCCTTTTTTCATTAAAAGATCTCCTGAATTACCACGAAAATAATTACATGCATTTATTCATTGTTTTCCTAAGAGGTTCAGAATGCTTTAAAACAAATTCCAAGCAGGGAACGCTGTATTTGTTCCCTGAACAATCCACATATGCAGTGCATTAAATATGAAGCTGAAACAAGGTTACTGGGATAAGAAAAACAAGTGTGAACAAACAATGTTGCCCATATTCTGCATAATTAAAAATATAAACATTCACTAATTAAAGCAATTAATATGACTACTACTACCACTACTAAGAGATGGGTGATAAGGCTATTATCATGAAAATTTCTGAAATTCTGCATTGTTTCTGCTTCTGGTTCCCAACTATTCTCAAATCTTTTCAACAGAACGCACTTTAAGTATTTTGTACTGCATATCCATCAAGCCCCGGGCAACGCAGTCATGTTCAGGGTGGCAATTTAGAAAGCATCTTGCTGGAGAAACCATTTATCTCTCTAACGCTGGTCCATTTTTGGCAGAAATTGAATTCTTTGCAAATCACTGTTTTTTTTTTTCCCCAGAAGAACCCTTTTCTGTTTCTTTTTAATCATCCCTCAGTTAGATTTTTTGTTTTCCCAGGAAGAGAATTTAGACAAAATGAAAATGGGTGGAACAAGGAGTTCTGGTGCTTATATTACAGTAGTCCCAAGATCATCAAAGTATATGTGTGATCTTATGCATACATACACACAGGCGTGTCAGTGTTTCACTGTAAAATCCAGGAACAAAAAAAGGGGGGAAAATCAAAATTGATTTGATTTTGAAATCCGGGACTAATTCAAGACGTTTTGTTGCCTGAGGTAGAGAATAAAATTGCTTCTGTTCCCTGACCCTCTGCAGAAAGTGAATGGGCTTGCAAATGGCTCCCCCTCCCATATTGGAATCCTAAGGGTTCTGCCATGACATCCAGGCTTGTTAGATGTCAGTCTAATCTCAAGCTTGGCAACTTGAAGATGTGTGGACTTCAACTCCCAGAATTCCCCAGCCAGCCATGCTGGCTGGGGAATTCTGGGAGTTGAAGTCCACACATCTTCAAGTTGCCAAGCTTGAGATACACTGGTCTAAAATGTATGATGCATCCAATTCTTTCCTTTCCATTGACAGGAATAAACAGAATGGTCCTGAGAGCAGATACTCCTATATATCACTGTGGTAGGGCTAGAATGGATATAGTGTGATCCCTTTTGTAAGGTTACTGCAGCCTCTTAGCTTCCCAATGTTTCATTTCATTCCAAGGGAAAATGCCAGGAAGGAATTCTTCCCATGGGCCTTTTTCAGATTGGGAAGTGAGGACAGCCTGGGAAACTTCAGAAGTATGGAATGATACGTTGCACAAAACAACACAGGTGCTAACAACTTCTGCCACCTCAAAGACGTGATTGATGATTACATGCCATCAAATCATTGTCAACACTTGAACAGTTACCTGATCTCCAAACAATTTCCTTTTTAGGCAATGTTGTTCAGAACATTGGTAGAGTTAGAGCTATGAAATATTTTTGATTGAGTTATTGTCGACTCTTAGTGACCATCTAGACTTTCTCCATGCATATTTTAAATCTATATTATGCAAATATCTTATATCTCATGCTAGCAAGATTCTACTGAAAATCACACAACGGCTGGCTCCAATCATCGAAAGGGAACTGCCAGATGTCCAAGCTAGTTTCTGACAGGGTCGCGGCCCCCGTGATCACATTGCAAATGTACAATGGATAATGGAAAAATGTGAATATCGAAAGAACATTTATATGTGCTTCATCAACTACAGGAAAGCTTTTGATTGTGTTGACCATGACAAACTATGGAGAGCCCTAGCAGACCCTGGGGTGCCATTACATTTGGTGAAGTTGGTGAAATCACTGTATGTAAATCAGGAAGCCACTGTACGAACTCAATATGGAGACACTGATTGGTTCAAAATCGAGAAAGGTGTGCGACAAGATTGCATTCCTTGTATGCCAAAATGATCATCCGGAAACTGGAGCTAGATGAACCAAGAATTGGGATAACAATTAGCAGAAACATCAGTAACCTTAGATACGTGGATGACGCAACCCTCATCTCAGAAACCCAGGAAGGCCTAAAGCACCTAATCATGAGACTCAAAGAAGAAAGTGAGAAGTTTGGCCTCTTTCTGAATATCAAAAAGACGAAACTCATGACAACTGCAAAGAATGGAAACATCAAAATAGTAACTGATGGAGATGAGGTGGAATGTGTGGAAGAATTCACCTTTTTAGGAACACTGGTCAATCAAAATGGCGAATGCAGCCAAGAAATTAAACGCCGAATCATGCTGGGTTGCACAGCAATGATGAGTATGAATCAAATTTGGAAAAACAAGGATGTCAGCTCATGTTCCCCATAACTACATATGGCTGTGAAAGTTGGACGATGAAAAAATTGGATAGAAGGAAAATCGATTCGTTTCAACTATGGTGTTGGAGGAGGCTCTTGCGCATCCCTTGGACTGCAAAGATAAAGAATAAAGAAGTGTTGAAGCTCATAAGACCAGTCATGTCACTAGAAGGAAAAATAACAAAACTTAAACTTGTCATGAGATCAACATTGTTGGAGAAAGATGCTATGCTTGGAACGGTCAGTGGCAAAAGACGACGAGGACGCCAAAGAACGCACTGGTTGGATGTAATCAAAGGAGACCCAGGCCAAAATATAAAGCAACTGAAAGAAGCTGTACAAGATCAGAAATCACAGAGAGAGCTGGCTTATGGAATCGCCAAGGGTCGGGTATGACTGAATGGATAATTCAATTTGATGCAAATATATCTGCAACTATATTTTTGAGGGACTGCTTTTCCTCAATCACATCTACCCATCCCATCAGGCTCAGCAGGGAGGGCATGTTGCAGGTCCCATCCACAAAGGAATGTCATTTGATGGGCCCAGGAGGAAAGCCTTTTCTGCTGTGGCACCCACCCTTTGGAAAATCATTTCCCCTGAGGTTAGTTTGGCCCCAACCTTACTGGCCTTCCACAAGGGCCTGAAAACATGGCTTTGTTATCTGGCCTGCAGATCCAGTAACATGGGTATGGATTACTAATAATGTGGGTATGGCTGGATTACTAGGGAAACTGAGCGTGCTTTCCCACAGACTATGAGTGTTTTTGTGGTTTTTATTGTTTTTAATTTTTTTTAATGTTGTTTTTGGTTATTTTGTTGCATTGGGTTTGTGTCTGTGTGTGTGTGTTGTTTAACTTTGTACACTGCTCTGAGTCACATATGTGAGATGGGGGACTATATAAATTTGCCAAATAAATAAATAAATAAATAAATCCACATGGATGTTCTATTCATATCACCTGTAAGAGGTGAAGCTGGTGAGGTGAGTTGAAAGCCCGGCTCTCATGCCAGAGACAGTCATTGCACAAACAAGTGACAGTTGGCAGAGAGATTTAAGTTGGAGAAAAGAACAGCCAAAAGTCCATTCCTGAAATGGGCAAGTGGAAGAGGCTCAGGATTTGGACCTTGAGACTGGGACGTACAGTATATAGAACAGTTTTCCTGTGTCCTTCTATAGACAAAACACCTTTGTATGAATCCTAATTCTCTGTGATAAAGTTATTTATCTAACATTATTGTGTCTATTTGTAACACAAGAGAGCTGAGATGAATTGTAAGGCTGTGCCTAGTATGAAGGTTTGATACCAAAGCCAAGCAGTAGCTGTGAGGACATTGAACAGGAGACTCTGCTGAATGATAGGCTTGTTTGCAAAATACGGAAGCATCTGTTATGCACCATTTCAGGGCAAGAGACTAGCATTTTTTTTATTATTATTATTATTATTGGCATGTAGCAGAGCAGTATGTGAGAGCCAGTTTGGTGCAATGGTTAAAGGCACCAGGCTAGAAACCCAGACACCTTGGTTTCCAGTTCTGCTATAAGCACAAAGCCAGCTGGGTAACTTTGGGCCAGCCACCTCCTTCAGCCCTAGGAAGGAGGCAATGGCAAACCACTTCCGAAAATGCTGCCAAGAAAACTGCAGGGACTTGTCCAAGCAGTTGCCAGGAGTCAAGACTGACTTGAAGGCGTGCACGTGGGCATATGCACACAGACTGAGCAGAGAAGTACAGCATGAAATATCAATTGAAAGTCAGCCAAATAGTTAACAAGTAGGTTTGTTTGTGTGTTTGTTTATTTATTTCTCGAATTTGTCACCGCCCATCTCCTCTGAGCAGAGGAACTCTGGGCAGTTTACAGTATAAAACAATAAATACACAATAAAATTTCAATATTAAACATATTATAAAACAATTTTGCAGAGCTACCAAATATAATAAAATCCAGATGGCTATGGTCTCATTCAGTTGTTGTATAGGAGGGGCACTTCAAGGTACTAGCCAGCCCCAAGGTTACCTTTCTACACACTGGAGCTCCATACCATTTACTAACTGTGGGCCATACTACCATCAAATGAGAGGGAAAAGTGTTTTATGTGTTTTAAGTGTTTTATGATCCCAGGTTGAGAATTTCTAGTAGATAGTAGTGCACCTGCACCTCTTCTTTTGGAAATGAAATAATCTGCAGCGCAAAGGTCTACTAGCCCATAGCCAATTTGTTCTGTAAAAGCTATGAAGGCTGGGGCGAGCATTTTTCTTATGGGACGTAGTTCCAAATCCCTTCCCAATTTCTAGAAGTAATAAATCATCAGGACTTTATATCTTTGCCCAAAAAAAAAAAAACCTCTAGGCATTTTTTTCCAGGTGTACTTTGGTGGACTGTTTTATTCCTAACTGAAAGGAAGCTGTCTGTGTGTCATGAAATAATAGGCAGAAAATTGATGTAAAGAAAAGAAAATACTACTTTCCCTAACACAGTTTCTTCCCCCTTCTCATTCTCCACCCCTCGTTATTACAATGGATTCGGTGCTGTGTCAGTCCAAAGCCATTTTTGATAACAGAACAAGGTGTCTAAATTATCATGTCAAGTAATTTCTGACTTTCTCAGTACTTGTCTATGTCAAGACTGATTGTCAGGCACATCTTCATTCCAAGTTCTACAGACTGAGATGGTGGAAGGGAAAAATGCAAATTGCCAGCAAATCAAATTACAGAACATTAATAAGGTCAAAGGAGTAGAGTTTATTATCATCTTTTATGAAACACATGAAGCATGAATGTTCCAGCATTTTGTTCTCATGATCATAATTAAGGGGAAACTCTTTCATGTAACTTATTCCAATTGCCTTTTCAAAATGACTCGTGAGATTTATAGTCAAGCAAGTTTCCCTGATCTCTCTCTCTCTCTCTCTTGTCTTTTAAAAATGCAGGCAATACTGTCATTGTTATAAACCAGAGCCATGCAATTTTGTTTACATATTTGGCTACTACTTTCTGGATAAAAACCTAAGAGGCATGTTTCATTCAATAAGCAAAAGGATCCACAACATGAGGTCCATTGAA
The DNA here is from genome assembly GCF_035149785.1 of Candoia aspera. NCBI lineage: Eukaryota > Metazoa > Chordata > Lepidosauria > Squamata > Candoiidae > Candoia > Candoia aspera. The sequence goes on along the minus strand of NC_086166.1, from coordinate 13,828,372 downwards.
ATAGCCACCCTGACATTTCATTCATTGGTATGTCCATCCAACCACCCATTTAGCTGTTTTTATCCTGAGTGTCAAATACTTCAACATTTTATCCAACTGTGAAAGTTGGACAATGAAAAAGTTGGATAGAAGGAAAATCGATTCGTTTGAACTATGGTGTTGGAGGAGGCTCTTGCGCATCCCTTGGACTGCGAAGATAACGAATAAAGAAGTGTTGAAGCGCATAAGACCAGTCAGGTCACTAGAAGGAAAAATAACAAAACTTAGACTTAGTTACTTCGGTCATGTCATGAGATCAACATCGTTGGATAAAGACGCTATGCTTGGAATGGACAGTGGCAAAAGACGACGAGGACGCCAAAGAACGCGCTGGTTGGATGTAATCAAAGCAGACCCAGGCCAAAATATGAAGCAACTGAAAGAAGCTGTACAAGGTCGGAAATCACGGAGAGAGCTGGCTTATGGAATCGCCAAGGGTCGGGTACAACTGAATGGGGATAACAAAACTATGCTTAAATTAACTAATAAGCCCAGGTTTAATTCATACATCCCATTAAAGCAAAGAGTTTTTTAACCACTTCATTTTGTTGTTGTTTCACACAATTTGTTAAGCTACAAGCAAGGGTGCCATGCTGCGTGTTACAACTCTGCTAGGGGATATTCTTCAGAGGAGGAGGGTGGGGAGAACATTGAGCCAGAAGCATCAAGTAGCAGCAGACTCCTCACTGGAGCTTCCAGAAGCACTGGAGCCACTGACCCCACTCAGATTTTGCAGACCCAGCGAGTTCACAGGAGCCCTTAGCCACACCCATCCACTTAATCGTAGTAGAGGTCCTTAATGAAGATCCAGGACCAGAGCGTTGCAAATCTGAGAGACTAACTAAAAGTCATGAGTGCTAATAGGAGAGCAGACTCTGCAAGCATTGTTTTGATGGTTCTCAGCATGGCTTATTTATGGTGCTCAATCTCTTTGGACAGTGCTGAGAACAACCTACCAAAAACTCAGCTCTTGTGATGCCATGTTCGAGACCTTGATTTTCCTTTGACCTTGTCTCTTGCTGCTTCTTCAGTTTCTCACCTGACTGATCACTCACCAGTCTCAAACCCTGTTGCCCATCCATCCTCAGAGGACTTTTTCAAAGGCTGTTTTACTCCAGCTAGCTGCAATAAAGCCTGAGCTTGCTTATTTCTGGCCTCTGGCAGATTTATAGCCTACTTAATTTGCTTGCTGGCAGCCAGCTGTGCTGGCACAGACAGCAGTGGTAGTGGTATCACGTCCCCAGGGTAAAGAGTTCAGCAGAGCTCTGAAGAAGTGAGGCCATCTCAGTTCAGGGAAAGTGATCAGCATCTCCTTTTGTTGCATCCCAACTTGAGAATGAATCCCTATGTTCGCATAGACTCTGCAGTTGCTCAGCCATACCAGAATCTGAGGCATTGGCTTTTTATATTTACACAAACTTGTAAGTGAAAAGTATAACTTGGCCCTTTGCAGCCTTCCTAAACCCCCAAGGAGGCACAGAGAAGTATCCAAACAATTGTGTCACTGAGAGTTCAGTCATCCAGAGTTTCCTGCAGTGCAATCTTCAAGGCACAGACCATACCTTGTCCTGAACAAAACTGAGATATTTGTGTTGTCTTTTCTGAGGCCCTCAGTCAGGCCAGGTCAAATGTTTCATAGGAACTCATCCAAACATATAGATATGACATACTGTGTTAAGAAATAGCATGACTTGTTCTGTTTGTGAATTAATCAAGCGTTTAATTAAAACAAAGCATTGCTCAGTGCAACATATGAACCAAGTCAATAAGACTTTAAGGAGGCTTTTCTTAAAGAAGTCCAAATATCTTAGCACTTGCTCCTCAAGCTTCTCTCTGCTAAATGGGAATTCGATAGATAGATAGATAGATAGATAGATAGATAGATAGATAGATAGATAGATAGCAGCAGTCTTGAAGAGACAGAAAGATTATCAGCCTGAATCAATCCACTGGAGATCTCTTCCTTGAAAGTTATGGACTGCAAGCAACCATGCTGGTCCAATGCAGGTGGGTAGATACATGCTTTAAAAAAAAAAGAAAAAAAGACTAGGGCTCAGAGATATGTACTGGCCTAAAGTCACCAATTTGGCTTCTGTGCCTAAAGAAGGACTCTGGTTCTCCCCGCCTCTAGTATGGCACCTTAACCGCTACACCACACTGGCTCTCATGGATGGATGGATGGTCCAAGACTTCTGCTTTTGATGCAACTCTGCAACATATTTTATCAGCTAATTCGCAAAACTTTATTTTTAAAAGCAACCCCTTTAAACTTTCCAGAGCACCTTAACTTCTCCTGCTAAAATGATTTGCCTTCAACCACCCTACTCTACTTTAATGAACAATGAAATGCTGCTTCTAGCTAAGTGGGGGAGATGTGAAGTAAGTTGGAAATAACTGTTAACATAATTGAGATATTTGTTAGCTTTAATGCTGAAGAACAGATTCTCTGAAATGCACAAGAAGGGGTTCATGGTGTAAAGATGGAATGGAGTATGTTCTCACTAGTCCAGATGTTTCCACTAAACCTACCACATTTTTCTCGTCTTTTTAAACATCCTTTCCTAAATAAAAGGATCTTCAATTTTCATTAGCAAAACCTGTTCAAGACAAGCTAAAACTCAAAATACTTACCCAGCAGCTTTATATGTTAAATGCTTCTGACATTTCACCTTCTTAACAACTGAAAAGGATATGCTGATACATCTTTTACAGTTTGATCAAAAGTCCCTGTGATTAATGTTTGTTAAAACATTGTCAGAGGGTGTTTGGCTGAAATTTAATAACAGTCCCAAGTAATCAATATATAATCTCATTGTGAATTTTAAAGCTATAAAGTTTGATGCTATCAACAGTAGAACATTAATTGAAAGGAAGGCACCACAGAATTCCACGATCTGAAGGCTCGTCTAATTTAACTCATTCTCTGAAGCCACATTCCTCCTGGGGGAGCTATCCATGTCAAACTATTCAGTGGGTGAACTGATATGAGTTTGTTTTGTTCCACGTGATTTTGGATCATCACCCCAAAGAAGAGTGTCCAAATCAGCTCAACCATGTTTTTCTTAATATTCAATAGCATACTAATTAAAGCATTATTATCTTAAACACTCCTTCCACTTGCCGGCTTAATTTTCCTCTTCCATCATCACTCTTGGGAGATGGAGCATCACATGCTGGTTCTCTCTTTTGACTTTCTCCTGAATCTCAACCATTCACTTTTATCAAGTCACCCAAGTGGGAGGTTACTCTAAGGTATTTTGTGACCTAAGGCTTTTTAATCAATTTTCAATGGATAAAAATGGATAAATTGACCTAAGGAGAAGTATCAGTGATGCCTTCTCCAAACCAAAGCACAGAGTCTAGAAGAAGTGGAGGTCCTTCAACTACTCTCTTTAGTTGTATCAGTAAAAATATAAAATAAATGAAAATAACACATCGAATACCCTTAAAAAGCATGATGGCCTTTATGGCACCCTAAACTAAAAAACAGTGCTAGTGATGGTTGTGGTGAGAGGATGCATGCTTAAATTACCTCTGGAACTCCAAGTAGGGCAAGATGACCCAAAATTGCAAAAACTTATGGCTGTGTTGAGTGGCAAATAAGGCAATTTGTCTGTGGGATGCTAGGCCCTCCTTCTTAGTGGCAGAAGTAGGAAAAGGACAGCAATTAAACTCTCAAGATTTTCTGACGCTGTAGTTTTTCACACAGGGTATATTTCAAGCATTTTGCAAGGTCTGCAAAATATACGGCCTGAATACGCTCAAAGTGTTAACTCAGTGAAAGCCTGAGTTGAATTATGATAACAATTTATTTCGCCTAACGTGCCAAGACTACCAACCTTGAATTCTTCTACCAAAAAGGTGCCACTTTCTCAGATTTTTTTTAAAAAAGTCATAAAGTAATCCCTGCCATCTGAATTAGACTGTCATCCAAGCAAGTGTTGCTTCCAAAATCCTGAAATATATCCGTCCATAATTCAGTGCCATCATGCGTGTGGGTGAGTTTTTAAATTCGACATGAAAACATTGGTTACGTTTAAATATAATTAATATTGTACGCTAATTTCTTTCCTGATGAAAGCAAAGCAAGTCACAGAGCTATACAAATACAGCATTATGTATTCTATAAATAAACCCTTTCTTCTTTCTTTTATATACTTATCCCGAATCATCCTAGATTAGAATATACTACCATGCAGACTAACCCACAAACATTTTTTTCTTAAAAAAAAAGATCACCATTGTCTCCCTTTCTCTTTTGGGCTTTTCCTTTAACTGGACATCATTGTGGTTGTTGCTTACAAGCTTTCTGATTCTAATTCCTCATGTGATGATTTTCTCTCTTTTCTGAATGACCTTTTCCACTTCAACAGAAGCCGTTGCACTGTCTATCAGCATTCTGATGCTGACACATTACTGTCTAACAGTTGCAATGTTACTGGACATTATGAGGCATGAGAGAAATTACTTAGAGGGGGCTCACAGAGGACAAGCAAACAAATCATAGTCCATGAGATTTGAGCTGATTTCTACTGCTGAATTAACATTATTGGCAGCGCCTACAGCACATCAGGAATAGGATAAACAAAACTCAATCACCGTCATAAAACTAAGACACAGTATCTGTGGATCACCTTGCCCTACTCCATGGCCTACTGAAAGAGCCAGATCTACAAAAGTGCAACAGGATTGGGCCATACAGACCTCAAGGGAAATGCTGTTCCACAGAGCAGGTGTAGCTGCAGAGAAGTGCCATCTCCTAGGTCCTGCAAGATGACAAGGCTTTGTAGCTGGGACCTGGAATGTGCCAACTCTGTGATATCTTACTGGTCTAGCAGGAATGAGAGAGAGAGTCCTATGGGTAACCAGGTCTTAAGCTATAAAGGACTTTATGGGTGACAACAAACACCTTGAATTATACCTGGAAGTCCACTGGTAGCCAATGCAGATTGCAGAGCAAGGATGCTATACAAAATGGGGAACACCCACCCATAACTACTGATGCCCTTGCATTCTGGGCCAACTGTAGTTTCCGAGTGGTCTTATCATTCAGTAATGAATGATTTCCCCTGCACAAGTCTTTATCATGGGACACCTGTACAAAAAGTGTGGGGACATGGATATGTTAAATCAGAATACTGTTATGTCCAAACTAAAAAGATGTTTTACTTCAATTTTGGAAGATGCCAGGGTTTCAGAGAGCCACTTTAAAAGGAAAGGAACAAGTCCTAGGCCCTGATAAGAGTTAAGCTCCTCCCTATTGTAACAGGGGCCTTTTTGGTACACCTCACATGTTAGCTAACTGCTCTAGTAACTTCTATCTCAGATAGGAGAGGATTCTCACCAGCAAGACTTAGTATTCTGCCATCCATGGTTCTGGAGGAAAGGCTTAACAATATTTCACGCCAAGATCTCTTGTTGTCTTGGGACAACTGAGATTCCCGTGTTGCTGTGCTGCTGCTTAAAGCCTGGCATTCTGAATTAATAACCTCTTTTTAAACCAATCATTTAGATTAAAGGTGAATACTTTCTTCTTGCTAGTGGATTTTTCTTAAGAAGCATCCAGGAAGGTCACCAAATTTTGTGCAATTCTAATTGCTGTAAGAAGGCTCTGGGTTTAACATGGGAAATTTCTGTTGGTTGATTTATTCCTGCCTGGACACAGTTCATAACTAATTTTAGTAATTATTTGGCTCTTACTAAATAAAATTTTGATTTTGATTTTATGGGATTGTGTTGTACTGGTTTGGTCTTTTGACTATAAATAAACTGTCATCTCAAAATGCAGGACACAGAAGAATGATCTTAACTGATAGGAAAGCAGATTGCAGCTGAATGTTCAGAAAAACTTCATAATGTTAAGAGTGCTTTGATAATGGAACCAAAGATCTAAGAAGGGGAAGATCCTTCATTGGATAACTTAAAGGGGCTGGACATATTTGAACTTGGGATATTTGAATTTGGAGTCTTGCACTGAACATGGACTCGATAGCGTAATGGTCACTTCCAACTCTATGATTATCAGGGAACTACCCAACTGTGATGGATGTCAGAAGAATATGAAACAGTTACAAAAAAGATTTCTTAGTCCCAGGAAAGTAGAAAGTGTGAGAAATAAACTCAAAACAACTTTGCCTTGATTGGATTAGGTATAAATTGAAATAGAGAGGAGCTCTGACAAACTTTCAAGATTCTGTTACAATACCCTAACCACATGAAAGTACTTTCAAAGATTCTTAGCAACTCCTGTTTCCTGACCTTATCTACCTGGAAGAGCTAGAATCAATCCTGAAAGCCTGTCAAAGACCCTCTCTACTTCATCTTATTCCTAAGCTAGTCAAGGTGGGGTTGTTTTGAGTTTCTTTCTCATACTTTCTACTTTCCCAGGATTGAAATTCCCTTCCCTTCCCTTCCCTTCCCTTCCCTTCCCTTCCCTTCCCTTCCCTTCCCTTCCCCTCCCTCCCTCCCTCCCTCCCTCCCTCCCTCCCTCCCTTCCTTCCTTCCTTCCTTCCTTCCTTCCTTCCTTCCTTCCTTCCTTCCTTCCTTGTAACAGCTCTGCATTCTCCTGACATTCCATCATACCAACTAACTCTACATTAATAAAACATCAATTCAGCGAAAAGCAAATCCTTGCTGGTGCTCCCAAAAGTTGTTGTTGTCAGCCAATGGTGATTCCCTGATCTTTTTAGTGTCTGAATTAGATCTGTTTCTTACCAATATGATATTTTGCTTCTCCGCATGCTATATAAATTGCATCTTCATACTAACAGTTAACTGTGACCTGAAGACTTCAGTAAACAGGAGTAGCTTTAAGAAAACTCTCAAACCATGATGTAATATGGACAAAGTTAGACCATGTATTGTCTACCTACTATCTGAGTCACTGCATTATTTATTTTTTAGACTTATATCCTGCCTTTTCTTCAAGAATTCAGGAAAGTATACATAGTGTTCCCTCCTCTTATTTCCCACCCCCCGCAAAAAAAAAAATCACCCTGTGAAGCATGTAGAGGTCATGGCTGGCCCAGAGTGATTCTATCCCACTTCAGCATTAGTTCTCAAACTTTTCAAGACTGCAGAACCCAACACCCCCTCCAATATTTTGTCTCCAACTTATTTTTTTATTTTTTTTCCTCTATTATATACATCTTTCCAAACAGCATTCTCTTTTATATACTGCTTTTTTTCCTATCCATTTTAATAATATGCTAATTTTGTATTCACTTTCCTCAACTCCATGTATATGTAAGTATGTGAGCATGTGTATGTATATTAAAGAATTGCATCATATAATTCAGTGAAAAGTGATTTATTTTATCACTCTGTTCTGACCCACATACTAATTTGGGAAGTGTGCATTTGTTAAGTTCTTAACAAAACATGAAACAACAATAATAATAAAAAATAAAAATAAAATCCCCCCCCCCAGTCCATACTGTTGTCCAAGTACTCCCACCGAGTCGTTTTATTATATGCTGGCATCTAAACAAGTTTGATGTGATTGCAAAGAGTGGACACTTATTGGACTTTCGATTCCTGACCTCAGCTAACAGTCTAAAACTGGCTATAAATTGTCCCTTTCAGACTTAAGACAGGATGTTTCTACTTGGAGGGGCAAAGAAACTGCACATACTGCAGTTTTCAGCAATACATTCTTAAAAAAGTCAATTTCACCTTTTGGCAGCCCTGAAGGAATCTAGATGACTTTAAGTGTAATGGCTCACAATAAAGAAGATAGTTTTTTTTCCCCCTTTTCTTTTTAAGGTCTGGGTTTTAATAATACAGAAGGAAACTACTAGGGGAGAAAAAAAAGGTAATAGTGCAGATGTTTCTCAAAAGTTCCCCCTCCAAAAAGGAATAGTTTCCCTTGTTTAAGGTTAACTTAGAAACTGCAATGCAGCACAATGAAAATTGGAGGAAAAGAGAGTCTTACTCCTGCTGAAACATCAAAATGGGTGCAAATGGTTAACGCTGTGTTGAAAAGCCACCTTGGAATCATAACATTCATTTTCTGACTTTCTTGCTTCGGGAGAGTCTAGAAACAGATGCATATTATATACACACATACATATTTATTCGCTGCTGAAAGTGACAAACTGATTTTATAAGGAAGGAAAGGAATCAAATAAACTATGTCTCTCTTGTGTGGCCACAGTATTGCATATTGCAGACAAAGGGAAAAAGAGTGGTCGAGGCGTGCATTAGTGCACGAATGCAGATGGGATCTACGCCACCCTTTGCTTTTAGACCTGGGAGAACGGAAGGAGCAACAACAGCTTTCAAGGTATAGGGAAGAAAGGGGACATTTACTTCTTAAAGAATGTTCTACTGAAAACAGGCAAGGATGCGTCGGAAGTGGGCAAGTTCCTTGTAAGGAAATCTGGGGAAGCGTCACTTAAAATACAGACATACACCTTTAAACGCAAAGAAAAGTATATATATTCTTTGTTCTAAACACATTTCACGCCTTTCACAGAAGCCTCTCTCCTTTCTCCTGGCTTCTCCCAGCGTGATTAAGAATTTCAAGCAGACAGACTAAGATTTAAAAGAGGTACTTAGATAATATCCACCAACGGGGGGAATACGCAGGAGATAATTAGCAACTCTTTTAACATACCTACATGGGCTTTCCGGGAGAGAGCAACGCGTGTGCCATTCCCCCTCACTGCAGTAATTAAGCCTTCAGACCAGGAAACAGCTTGGTTGGAATTATTTTATGACACACAACCAAACATGTAAAATCTAATCCTGTGGAAGATCACTCAGGCCTCTGAAACTCCTTGCTACAGAGATGGGCATGTTGCCTTACAGTAGCATTCTTTTTTCTCAGTCCTTTCTGAACCTCAGAAGAGGCAGTTTTCCTTCTTTAACTTCTACTCGCTTGCAAACATCGGCAGGTTTAGGAGCTTTATGATACAGGAGTGGGAGCTCTCCTTAAGAAAGACAGTACGTAAATACCATTAAAATGCTAATCTAATGAAGGTGCAATCAACCGATACAACATAAATCTAAGGAGGTTTGAAGATGGTGTGAGTTTGGATGAGTGGGGGACGGGGGGAAGAGGCCTGTTCTGACAATATAGGGAAAGACTTACTAGTGGGAGCCTTGCAGGAGAAGAGCCAGGTTAGTCTATGGTGGTACGGGAAGAAATTAAGATCTCTCCCTGACCACCATGTTGTCTCCCCCCAGAACACTGTCTTCCTGCCATTGCTTCTCCGCCTTGAGCAAGGTAAAGGGTTAAAGATTACAAAACGGAATGGGTCCAGTGCAAAGAGGATGCAAGAGATTAAAAATGTAAGAGGAAGCCCAACTGTTTAGACAAAAGATTCCCTTCAGATTTAATCAGAGATCTTGTAAAACAAAAGGTTGCTCTTTCACACAACTTAGCCAGCCCGTTCAGGTAGACCTTCTTCCCCAGCCAAACAGATCTCCATAATCCAATCACAAAAGATCCCTTCCAAGGTGAACAATCCAGGCTAGTAGACAAAGCCACAGCCCCGCAGGGAACCTGGGCTATTAGAGCAGGAAATGTCATGAGCACTGATGGTGAGCAGGAGGGGGCCCCTATCCAGGGGGGAAAATGCATGCGTAGTAGTGAGGAGTTGAGCAGCCATTCAAAGAGACACAGAACAGACCTGCCTTGACTTTTGGGGTTTATATGTCTGGATTTTCCCACTCCCGCTTCTTCAGTTTGTTAGGATTTTCTGTCTAATGTAGCAGTACTAAAGTACTAGAGACCTATTCCTTGTCTCAGTGTGGTTCCTGGCTGTTAGGACAGGAAACCCAAACAGTAGGGGGCCTGGCCACAGAGCGACTCCTCTCTGACCCCAGGTACACTGAATTCTCAGAGAGCGCCCCCTGCCAAGAAACCGGCTAAGTGCGCTTTCTCAGAAGTTCCTAGAGGGCGGGAGCACTTCCACATAACAACAGCCAAGCTCTCCTATATAAAGAGCTTGTGGGGAGAATACAAACATGGCCACCTCCAACCAGCAGACTCTGTACATGCTCCTGGAAAATAAAACTATCTCTGTTCAAGCAACCACCTAAGAACTTCCATTCCTGTCTCAGAACAGACCTGGTAAGATTTCCTTCCAACAGTGGCAAAAGAAAAGAAAGAAAATCAGAAAAAAGTCTGGTACCACCTTTTCCAACTCACACATTTTATTCAAAGGCAGAAGCTTTCGTGAGATGCAGGTCATCAAAGTTAATATGTTTGTTGGACATAAATAATAAATCTCTTTATTGCGGTCTTTGGCCAACAGAAGAAGAGAAACAGTTTAGTCCCACAATTCATTCTCAGGAAAAAAAAAGGAAAACAGTAAAACAACATATCTAATTAAAAGTTTTGCGCAATGGTACAACTTGATAAAAATATTTGGCCACCTGGTGTGTGAGTGTAGAGTCAGCATCCTTTAAAAAGAAATAAACATCAGATCTATCAGGATGACCCCCAAATTTAGAGATGACTGGGGAGAGCAAAGCATGCCTTGGGGCATCGTGAAAAGGACACCGTATGAGGACCCGGGCAAGTTGGAAAAGATGCTACCAGACTCTTCCTGATTTAGGGTGAGCATGTAAATCCTAGAAGTCTGGTGCTCCCACCCCAGCCCAGCCTGCTTCCATGGAGAAGAAAATAACACAGAACAGAAAATACACTGCCATATTGTGTAACTCTGCAAGGGTGTCCTAACAGCCAGGAAACACACTGAGACAAGGAACTGGTCTCTAATATTTATTGCTAGTACTTAACAGGAATCCTAACACACTGAAGAAGCGTGGGAAAACCCAGACATGTAAACCCCAAAGGTTAAGGCGGTCCCGATCTGTGTCTCTTTGAATGGCTGACCAATTCCTCAGTGCTACGCATGCGCTTGACAGTCTGGATGGGAGCCCCCTGCTCGCCATCCTCACTCATGACAAAGGGTGATGTCTTGCCTTCTTCTGTTTTTTTGGAAAAAAAAAATCTCCACACTGCCACCAACTTATCTGAACTCTTGAGACTAAATTAGCAATCCTGATTTTAATGTCTATAATGTTGAATATGGTTTTTAAACCTGTGTCCCATCACTTACGGTAATCTCTGAAGAGCCCACAGTGAGCTTAGGGGGAAAAGACTTGCAACACTACTCTAGTACATTAAGAGACTTTCTTAACGTATTTTAAAATGCCTGTGAATTTCCAGGCAACTAAAACAATCATCGCTGTCATTAGCACTGGTTATTTGTGACTGATCACGAAATAGTGATGAATTGGCAACCACCACCACCCCCCATTTTCCCATGTCTGTGTCTCTCTGCCATCGTGCAGAACAAAAGAGTCTGCAGAATTTGTTTTGGGTCCCAGTGGAAATATTACAGCACACGCACTTCGGTGTCCACACACAAAGATTTGTAAGAACAAATCCCAATATTTACTATACCACTGCTTGAAATAGCCATGCATATATGCCAAAATGGAGAGATCACAATGAACATTTAGCCTTTTTGGCAAAATCTTGGCTTGCTGTGGATACCATTATTCTTCCCCCCTAGGCTTATGCACTGGAAACTCTAGCAAAGACAATGAGAGTAACAAATCTGTGCAGTCAAAAGATGATAACACATCCCTTGGTGAACTGAATGCTGTACAATATATTCCAGGAATGCCTTTAAATGTGCAGGGATTCATAGTAGCACCTGAGATCCTGAAGACAGGAGCCAAAGCAATTACCCTTAGAAATAGAAATCATTAGAAATCAGAAATAGAAGTCCTAATCTAACATTTTATCCAAATAATACATTACCGACTTACATCTTTCTGCAACAAATAAAGACAAATGTAATCTTCTAAGTCAGTGTCTGCTATTGGGGATTTCATGGATGCATCCATGTAGCTTTCTTGGCAATAAGATGGAAAGAGTTTGCCACTGCCTTCTCCTAAGCTTTTTGAGATCAGCCAAGGTTGTTAGATGCTATAACAACTGACAATCTTAATTCAAGACAAAACAATTAATTCACCTGGCATAAATTTTGTGAATTAAAACAAGGAGGACCACTCACTGTGTTTCACTTTTCATTGTTGATGTTCCCTGTATCTTATCATTGCAAAAATAGCACTCTCAAAATCTGTGTCCCTTTCTTTTGCATACTTTTTAGAAAAGCAGAGTCTGATGTTGCCACAATGTTTTGAGAGGCATTCTGAGGAAACAGAGACACTAGCTAGCAAATGGCAAAAAAGAATTAGGACACCCCCATGTTAAATTTGCACTGCCTGCCCAATAGTCCTGCAACTTCTTTATCTGTATAGGTTCCTGAAAAAAGACAGGAAGACGAGGAGATAGACCTCCAAAGCATTTCCAAATGCTTTGGAGGTCTATTCTGCACCCATCAATTTGATTGAGAATAATTGGGTGAGAAAAAATTATTCAGCACTAATTTCAAACAATCCAGAATCTCCTTGTTCTTAAGAAACTTTTTCTTTACATATGGTCTCTGCATTTCATGAGTGGTCTGTTGAACATGGATGTAAGGTTTGCTTATGCATTAAGGACACATCGAGCACTTATTTGGCTGTACATTGTGATGAAATTGATAATTGATTTAATTCTCTTTTGTGACGTTTTGTCAAAATTCCTCACTTTTCTCACTGAAGACAGTCTTGTGAAAGGGAGGGAGAACTTCATTCCATTTACTTTTTTTTAAAAATGCAAACTTAACTGAACCGCTGAACCAGTATGTAACGTGCACATATATTTTTGCATTTTCTCTCACACTGGCATACAGTTTTCAAATCATAAAAAGGGTTCAAATGTATATATTGCTAAAAAAAATAGTATACAAAATGCATGTTGCTAGGGAAGTGTTTTTATACTGTGAACATCAGGGGAAGATATACAAAACTGTGAATTTTAGGATAAATGTGCATGGAAAAGTAACCAAATATCGACAAGGATATACATTTACAAATTTTGCAAACTGAACATAATAGTTCAAAGTCATATTGAGAGCCAGTAGTTGGAGTTGGAAGAGAACACAAGGATCACCTTGTCCAACCCTCTGCAATGGGCAGGAAAACCAATCAAACCATTTATGAGAAGTGGCCATTCAGCTTCTTCTTAAAACCTCAAGAGATGGAGAACCCACAATGTCTCTATGTAGACTATTCCACTGATGCACAGATCTTTCCATCAGGAAGATTTTTCCTTAGGTTTAAATAATACCTGGATAGCTATAACTTATATTTCTGGCCTCATTTCTGTGGCTATGGAAAATGGCCCCTGATCATCTTCCCAATGGCATCCTTTTACGTAGCTTCAGCCATCCCATAACTAAAGTAAATGCAGAAATCCTGTGTTCCATCTATGAGACTTTGCCAACTTTCTCTTCTAGTTTGAAAAACATTTCCAAAGCATTCTTTACCCATCAATTTGAATGAGAATAATTGGGTGAGAAAAAAATTGTTCAGACCAGCACTAATTTCAAACAATCCAGCATTATGCAGAAGAGAGATAAAGAAGCAATCCCTGAATTCTCAAGAAACATAGAAGTCCTGCATAGCCATCATTTTGAATACTTGGAGCACTTAGCAGGCCATCGTATTGACTGTCTATTTTGAATTACCTCCCTTTTCTGATCCATTCTTGCTACAGTTCTCACAGAACCATCACACTCATTAAATGAATGAGATCAGCTAGCATCAAGCAATAATGTCAGCACTGTTAGAGTGCTGGACAGCATTCAAATTTTATTTCAATGGATCACTGTAAAGGATGAATCAATAATTTTAATACTGTCCTATCCTAAAGTATTCTAGCGGTAAATCAGAGGAGCCTGGAAAAAATACAAAGATTTTTCTCCCTTTGTAAGACAAACTCCAATCTTTAACACAAAAGATATAAAACATTTTTTAAAGCTGAGTTTCATAAAGCAGATTAAACTGATGAAAGGTCCCCTGTGCATGCACAAGTCATGTCTGACCCTTTGTCATGTTCACTGTTTCAATGTGCATTGTACATCGTAACGTTTCACATGCCATGGTGCTGACGTGCGTTTCTGTTGGGAGGGAGCTGCTGTGAAACCTTGTGCCAAGCTCTGTATCTATGTTCATTTCAATGGAATGTGTTTGGGTTATGTGCTCTGCTCAAGGACTTTACCCGCAGACCATCAGGAGCCATTAGGAGTGCCTGGGATTGTGAGCCTGGGAAGATTCTACAGGGGGAGGGATCTCATTTGTACCGAGGGTTTTTTAGTTTGCATTTGGCGTGCTTTTTCCATTCTCACCTTCCTTTGTGAACCTGTATACTACTCTTTAATAAATCAGATATCTTTGTGATCCTGATTATGAGTCTGATGGTGTTTAGAATAGGCAATCATTACACCCTTTGGGGGGACGCTGCTTTCGTGATGTTTCCCTGGCAGACTCTAGCGGGGTGGTTTTCCATTGCCTTCCCCAGTCGTCACCTTCCCCAGCAAGCCGGGTGCTCATTTCACCAACCTTGGAAGGATGGAAGGCTGAGTCGACCTGAGCTGGCTGCCCAGAGAGAATCCAGCTTCTGCTGGGATTGAACTCAGATCGTGGGGAAGTTTCGGTTGCAATACTGCCACCTACCACTCTGCGCCACATGAGGCTATCCCTCTAGTTACGAACATTATAATGATCTTTGTTTATTATGGAATGTCCAGAAGTACTGCTGCTTTTCCGTGTTTGTTATCCAACTTCTCATTTGGAGAAGCATCTATGCTAAGACTAGAAAGCTTTGGGTGGCTGGGACCAGTGTTGTTGTTGTTGTTGTTATTAATATTGTGTGGTTTTCCAGGGCTTGGTTTTTGGTTTTTTTTGTTTTCTTTTGTTGTTGTTGGGAGACTATCTGGATTGTTCTCCTTAGTTTCTTTATTTAACTGAAACCTGTAGGAAGTTTATAATACCATTGTTCTATGACCCCTGCCCCAAAGAGAGGGATGATAAACATTTAATAGACATATTCACGTGGACCCCCCAAGACTGCTGATGGAAAACAGACCCCTCTGCCCAGACTAGTGTTCCCAACAAATATGTTGGAACTTAAACAACTTGGGAATTCTTAGAGATGTAATCCCATTGTATCTGGAGGGGGCATACTTAAGAAGGCAAGTTTACACAATTCCCCCTTATTTCAGAGGGGAGTAAATGCTGCAGTCTTTAATTGTTTCTGTTTTGTAATTCTTTATGCATACTGATTATTTGCATTACTCTTTTTTACAGTGATGGCTTCATTTCTTCCAAGATGCTGATTCCATAAAGCATTTTAAAAGCTAGTTTGGTTGGGATGTGGCCTAAAGCTTTAGTATTGATAAATTAATACCTCATGATTAAATAAAAGAGCCTGTATTTAGGAACTGCAACCATACCTACTTAACCTGGCTTGCAGAATAGCTACATTTGCCTTTTTGCAGTCATGTTGATGAAATACTTTGCAGCATCTTAAAGACTAATTGATTATAAACTTCCATCAGAATAAACTTATTATGTTTGCAAAAGGAACATCTGCTAGCCTGAAATTAGTTATGATGCCAACAGTCAGTCTTCTTTACTCCTGGAAAAGAAATTACCATAAACTGTCGTGTATTTTTACTCTGACTCTATCTACTCTGTTACACTGTAAATTTGTAGGGTCATTAACACTGTAAATTGGTGGGATGAAAGGAAGTGTTTTATGGTGCTCTAGAAATCTTTCTTATCTGGATTAAAAGCTTTGAAAACCTTTTGTGTATAGCTCAACTGGGTCAGTTTTAATTTCAGGGCTTCATTCTCTCTCCAGTGCTTTTCAGTATCTGCTAGAAGGACAGGGACCCTCATTACAACCAAGTCTGTTTCTGGATAACATCTTCAGGTAGTTCTGTGGCTCTCCTGAATAAGTGCCTTCAATTGCTAATACACTGGATGGGATGGATGAAGTTTACAGTTTAAATGTAAATTAAATTCAGATCACAATTTCACAGTGATGGTAGATTTCCCTGTTCTGAATTGGACTGCATTCTTCCAGAAGAAGCAGATTACACAGATTGGAGGAGGCGCAGAACCCCTAACCCTCTCTAGGTTCCCAAATGTAGGTAATGTGCAGGAGCACCTTTCCTCAATTTTCACTGATATTCCAATTATGTCATTCCTTAGAACACAAAGGTTTTAAAATTTTGATCTATGTTCTGGTAATCTCTAGGCTTGACTCTTGTAGCATGTTCTACCCAGGGGAAGCCTTTGTGTCTAGCCTGGAAGCTTCAATTAGTATAACAGCAGCCAGGATAACCTTAAGGAAAACACATGATACCTGTGCTAAAACTATTGCACTGACTTCCAATTTATTACCATAAATTATTACTACTTCGTTGAGGTTGTCTGAGTAGATACAGCTATAGTTCCTGCAGGCAATTTTGGAAGGGCTGAAGCTTCTCCATAGCTGTCCATTCTTTGCAATGGACTCTCTGCTGTGCGTTGACTTAAAAAATAAAAAATGTTTCAATTCTTGATTTAACTGTTTTGTTCATTTAAGCTTTAAGTTAGTTTTTCATTACATATGCTGCAAGAGATCTTGCTAGTCAGTGGTATCAAAAGTTAAGGAGTCACGATGTGCAAAGCTAAATAGAATCTGACCTGAGTAGTGCATGCTGGACTATGACTGTAATAAAGATTTGATTTGATTTGATTTGATTTGACCTGATTAGTCCTTGGATGAGAGAGTATTGTGGAAGCTTCTTCCCCAGAAGAAGACAATGCAAAACACCTTCTCCATCTCATGCACAGATGAGTTCCCTGCAAGTCATCATGAATCAAGCTTCACTTAAGAGCAACTTCAGTTAAGATATTTATTTGTTTGTTTATGGTTCACTGGGCTGTATTAACCAGTTAGAATGGTTTGGAAAACATATTTTTCTTGTTTGCATATCTATTTATCTATCTCTATCTATGTTTGTGTGAATTCAACTATAGCCATCTCTTTTCAGACTCGGATGAATTGAGAAAATTTTCGTCTATTTAGCATATCAAAGTTGTGCAAACCAGGGTTTCACACCATGCATTAATCAGATTTCTGTCTGTTCTAAATCCAGTCCAAATTCTGTATATTACCACTGGATAAAAAGGAACAACATTTTTCAGTAAAAGAAAAAATAACATTTTATACTTAAGCCTTGACAATGAAAAAGACATTTAGGTTCCATCGGAGGCAAGAAAAAGGAAAAGGCCTTATTTCTCTCCTGACCAAACTTTTCTTGCATCAGAAGTTGGTCCTTGTTCCTGTTCTGAAGGGGCATATAACATGCTTCTAAGAACATGCCAAAGAATGCTATGGTATTTGAGGACAAATATATGAGAGATTGTTAAATAGAGCCTTAAATAAAGATAGGACCATAACATATACGCACCTAAGTGCTTTCTCTAGAGTGGAGATTCATCTATGGAAGAACTTTTATATTGCCCGAGTACCAACATTCTGTAAAGAATAGAAGGAAAATCCCCCCCTTTTTTTCCCAATGAAGGGGGCAGGAGAAAAATGTTCTGCATTGTTGTGAAGGGAATGTCAAAATGAAGATAAATTATCTCTTTTGAAATTAATTACCCTATATTTCAGCAATCGCCAGCACACTGTGCATAGGAATGAAAATGTCAAATGTGCCAGATAAATAAATAAATAAATAAAATAATTAAACTTAGCTACATTTTCAAATAATCGCAGTCTCGCCTTTCAGATTTACTACTGTACAGCCACAATTCAAACTTTAAATTATGTCTCAGGATCTACATAGTGAGGAGAACAATCCTGGGGAGGGGTGGGGTGCGTGTATGAAAGATGAAGGAGGTATTTCAGAGAGGATTCTGTGGAAAAGATCTGTGGGTTCCAATCCTTTCTTGATCTAGTCATAAGTCTGGAAAAAGTTCATGTTTCTTTCTTTTATTTCCAGTGGGAGAAAATGCAGGTTCAACTAGAGATGTGCAGACATTCAAAAGAGAAAGCTTTCATTCGAGAAAGCTTTGATGGAAGCACCTCTTCAAAGCAGCACCCCCAGTTGAAGCCTCACATTGGAACAGCTGCATTTCTTTCATCAGAATGCTAAAAAAGGCATCTCTGCAGCACTTCACATGCATAGAGACCCATTTCTGGCCAGCTGGATCATGTCAGCTGCCCACTTTGATGCTTCGCGTCAAGGCAGAGTAACTCAATTTTTTGACAAGGAACCACCTTAAATTGGGTCACTGGGGAAGACCAGATCAAGGCAATGCCCATGACGTGGACTCACTCAGGGAACAATGGAGTTATCACTCTGATGGATCCAAACCCTTTGCTGATGAGGGAAGAGAGGATTCTGTTTCATTCCATGGGTTTTCCACATTTCTATGCAGTATCAATCTCATCCTGTTTCTACAATTCATTTCATAAAACAAACAAAAAAATATGCAGGATTTTAATATTTGCCACTTATTGCTTTAAGTATTAGCAATTCTCAGTCAGGTTACATCATTCATATATATATGAATGATAAATACATATACATATTCACAAAGAAAGAGAGAGAGAGAGATTTTCAATTTCTATTTGGGGAAAAATGTCTGTGGGCTATTTATACTTAAAGCAATATATTATGTACAGAACAAATGAATAAAATTCAAAATCAGAACGTTTAGAAGAAAAGAAGAGAAATATGAAAATATAATTACTTGTGCCTACATTCATAACCTTTGCTTTTCAGAATAACAATTCTCCAAAAGAATTGGAAATTGGGTTAAATCTTGTCAAAATATTATTTGAACAGTACATGGTAGCCAATACAGAGGGAAAAAAAATCAACCTAAACTTCAATGTATCTCTATGAAATATCATCGGAACCTTTCTAGAATCACTGGTGTAAATGAATTTTAATATTTAAACCAAAAAAAGAATGCCAATGTAGTTAAAGAGTTTATAAAAGCTACTGCTTATACACCCATTGTTTTAACTCCTTACTCTTTGAATGATACATGAATTAGAAGTCTCCTAACGATTCAAAGGAATTTTGCTTAGTGACTTAAGATTAAAGTTTTTGAAACTCAAAAGGTAAGAAAAGCACTGTTTCTTTAAATGAATATTAAATATAAAATGCATTTGATTGACCGTCATGAAAACCCAATTTTATGCCCTTTAAATTATTCAGAATCAATACCAGGCATTAGCTGGGGCTGCGAAGCTTTAAAAAGAAAGAAGAGACTAAAAATAAATAATTCCCCCCTCCCCTCTCAAAATGAGTAATTGCATATAGTTTTAAATGTAATGAGTTACTGTCTTGGTAGCATGCCTCAGGAAGGAATCCTATAAGCAGAATGATTTTTTTTTTGATGGGGGGAAGGATGTTGATTGTGTTTTGGTAATTGTTACAAATATGGAGGTGGAGGAGGAGGAGGAGGGAATACTAATACAGATACCATTTGTTTTTACAAACGTGTTTCCCAAAACACACAGGATGTAATTGTGTCCCCACCAAGCTGTGGCGGTTTCTTCCAAGCCAGCTGTAAAGGCATAGATTTCAGTCTCTTTTTCTAGATGGATTTCAACTATTAAATATTTTTTTTGCCCAAGCCCTGAAAAAGGTTTTAGCCAAGAACTACTAAAAAAGAAAAGGGAAGAAAAATCTTTAAATAAATATTTTCTAGTTACCAAAAGCAACTGAGTTTGATGTAGAAGATACAGAAAGAAAAATCATGTGCCTAATGCAACAGAATAAAGACATATATGAATGTGTGGGTTTGTGCATACATAATATATATTTTTGTGTGTACATACACAGACATACTCAAATAAGACAAAAATATATATTGAAAATCGACATGCAGAATTCCCGCTTTTACATTAAATGAAATGTTTGAATATTAAGTGAGCCATTAAGTTTCTTAAAATCCTAACAAACCATATAAAAAATACTAACAAACCATATATCATGCCAAATGTGCTCCACATCTGACCATAGTCGATTTGTCTTTAAATCTCAAAGTTGTTTTTTTTTAAATCTCAAATTGTGAAGAAATTCACCAATTTGGGCAAATTTTTGTTGATCATCTGAAATTCTCCCCCCACCCCAGACAAGTTTGCCTCTAGAATCACCCAGCAGTGAAGATGTCATGAGTAAGGATGGCGAGCAGGGGGCTCCCATCCAGACTGTTAAGTGCATGCGTAGCACTGAGGAATTGGGCAGCTATTCAAAGAGACACAGATCGGGACTGCCTTAACCCTTGGGGGTTATATGGCTGGGTTTTTCCCACGCTTCTTTAGTTTGTTAGGATTCCTGTTATGTATCAGTAATAAAACACTAGAGACCTACTCCTTGTCTCAGCGTGGTTCCTGGCTGTTAGGACATCATTGCCGTCGTTAAGGGAGGACCTCGTGTGACTACGACCTGCGACTTCACGCCGGCTTCCAACAAGCAAAGCCAGTGATGAAGCCAGCAGGAAGTTGCAAGTCCTGGGCAGCTTGCAAGCAGGCCAGCAGGCAGGTGAGCGCTAAGAAGTGTGGCCAGTGCGATGGGGAGGGGTGGCTGCAGCAGTGTGAGTGCGCTGGGCAGGGTGGGTGGGTGCTGCAGAATATGGGAGGGTATGCAGGTGGCTGCTGTGGCCATTGGGGCATGTGAAGCAAACCATAGTGCGGCTGGGTGGGGGGAGGGTGCTGCAGCCTGGCGTGAGCACAACCGGGCAGTTCCTACAGAGTGCGGGCAAGGGGGCTGATGTCATGAGTAAGGATGGCGGGCAGGGGGCTCCCATCCAGACTGTTAAGCGCATGCATAGCACTGAGGAATTGGGCAGCCATTCAAAGAGACACAGATCGGGACCGCCTTAACCTTTGGGGTTTATATGTCTGGGTTTTCCCACGCTTCTTCAGTTTGTTAGGATTCCTGTTATGTACTAGCAATAAAGCATTAGAGACCAGTTCCTTGTCTCAGCGTGTTTCCTGGCAGTTAGGACAGAAGACAGAACAAGGCACAACCCTGTAAAAAGAATCTCAATCTCCTTGAACAGCAATGTAGATTCCTGGGGACCTGTCCTATTGGTACTTAATCTCCAAATTTAACTGAGCTCATGGCTCAGTCCCTTTGGTCCGTTTTAGCATAGCACCGCTTTTGAAAATGGTTGCTTTCATATACTGTGCCAAAACAGTATATTTTAATTATTGTTGGTCAAACAAGCCAGAATAGCCTATTTTTGTGGATAATACTAAACCACTAAATTAAGCCACAAAAAAAAAGCTACATTATGGCTTAGCATGACATATAAACCAATGTCTGCTTCTGTTCCTTGCCTCTCCAACCTAGGACTTGTTTATAAGTTTATCTTTTGACCGTGTTTTCTGTCTTTGTTCCCTTTAGACTTATGCCCTATGGCTAGGAAGTGACCTCACTTTCAACCTGCTGCTAAGCTAAGAATACGCCAACCAGTTGCAAGTAAACGTAGAGCAATTCCATTAAGCAAATAATAATTATCTAGATTAATTTGGTCCTCTCCCTCTCTCTAAAGTGCAACCCAAATATCATCTTCCTTGGTGACTCAGGAGTTGGTCAAGAAAACTTTTCTGCCCTACAAAAAGCACCACTCCCACCCCTAATGTGCGAACCAATAAGAGAAAACAACCATAAAATTAAATAGACATTCTGTAGTATATCTGATACTTGCCATGCTGTTTTCAAGCTCTGTAAATGTGATGTGAATGGACTCTGCAGTGCTCCTTCTCCCCTACCCATGCCCCGAAAGGTTGTTATTTTTCCTATTCCCACAATGTAATGACAATAACAGCAGAACAACAATAGCAATAACAGAAACAATAAATAACAGTCAGCCACAAAGTATACATTTTGCAAAAGCAATTTGTGCAGAAGAGGAGCCGTCCCATTATTCTGCATGGCACACCACAAATCACCAACTGGCAACTGAACACCTTTTAAATGGAGATGTTGCAAGACTTTAAAGAAAAGGAAAAAGGTTGTCTTGGGAAACATTGTGGAAATGCTGCTCCACAAGCTGCAAGCCATATATTTCTGCTTGCTGTTTATGCTACCAGATGCAGGGTAGTTGTTTGCTTCCCAGGACATCTTCAGCAACTTTCTTATTGAGGTAAAAGTTGGCCAAGACTCAATATCTATATCAGAGGAGCATTTCCACAATGAACAAGCAGATTCCAAGGGAAGACAATACATTCAGTCTTACAAAACTACCACAGTGTCTAGGTTTCTCAGCTATAGCTCAGCTAATGAAAGAATAAAAGGTACCAGAGACCATTATATGATTTGAAAAGAAGCAAGCTTGAAATGTCAACTGTTTCCAGAGAATTACACAAGCTAGCACAGCTACTAAAGGGCAACCGCTTACTTCTATGCAGGCAGAAGAGACAGGGCTGTGAAAGTACAGGAGTCGATCCTACATTCAATCTCTACTCTGCAGTCTGTCCATGTCACGTTCACTGATTCAATGTAGTTTATACATCGTAACGTTTCCCATGCCATGGCGCTGACGCACGTTTCTGTTTGGGAGGGAGATGCTGTGAGACCTTGTACCAAGCTCTGTATGCGGAATCAGGACAATGGAATGTGTTTGGGTTATTTTCTCTGCTCAAGGCCTTTTCCCGCAGACCATCAGAAACCGTTAGGAGCACCTGGGCTTGTGGACTTGAGAAGATGCTACAGTGGGAGGGATTTCATTTGCACCAAGGGTTTTTAGCTTGAATTTGGTGGGCTTTCATCATTTGCAGCTTTTTCTGTGATCCTGCGTACTATTCTTTAATAAATCAGATATCTTTGGATTCATACTCATGAGTCTGATGGTGTTTTAGAATAGGCAACCATTACATAAAGCTGAGAATCCCCAAAGTTGTACCTTTAGCTCCTACCAAGATCAGTCTCTTGTGAGGGAAAATAGTTAACGATGGCTGAGTCAAAATCCACGACCGGGGGACTTGAGGAGACGGCTAGCTTGATGCCCGAGTCGACGGTCAAGAGCGGAGAACTGAATCTCACCCCAGAACCTTCAGAATCCCAAGACCTGTCAAGGGACGAATCGAATTCCAATTCTGATTCAGAGGAATCTGACAACGGGGAAGAGCCAAAGCAACCAGCACCCAGCGAATTGCTCACAGAGTTGATCACCTTGGATGAAGTGGGGGAACCCCAACCAGGGATGTTGGGGACATCCTGGAAGTATTGGTTCCCACTAACCCCGGACAAAGAATCTACTATGGTGTCAACTGAGAGGAAACCGGGCATGCAAAGGAGAGGAGACTCTTGAACCCCTGAGAGACTAAGAGTGGTGGAAGCCAAAATAGAATCGATGGAGTACATGTTGAAAAACCTGTCTTTGTCACTGGAGGGGCAGGGGAGGCGTGGAGGAGATCCCAGCTTCCCGCAACCATCCCCCATCCTCCCATCCAGACCACAGGCGGAGCGGGGCCAGAGACGGCTCCGGGATGAATCTCCACCCCGCAGAGCCTGGCCATCAGTATCCCCACCCCAAAAAGGGAAAGCTACTGTAACCTGGGGCCTAACCACTCAAGCACCGGCTGGTTCCACTCCAACTGGAGGCGGAGTGAGAGACTTTTCTGTCAAATTCGATGGGGATCCAACAAACTTATCTTTCTTTTTAACTAATGCTAAAAGTTATATGATGCAGTTTGGGGCATGCTTCCCTTCCGTAGAGGCTAAAGTAACTGCCATTGCCACCAAGTTGAAGGGTCGAGTGGCTGACTGGTATGTTCAATTAAGTGATGCTGACTCCCCTGCACTTGTTTATTTTGATGATTTCATGTGGGCGTTAAAGCTGCACTTTGAAGATCCTCTGGCCAAGGCAAGAGCTAAGAAGGCGCTGAAGGATCTTACCCAGGGCCAAATGTCAGTAGCTGATTACGCCCTGGAGTTTAAAGCTCTGGCTGGGAAAATCACTGACTGGTCTGAGTCAACTCTAATAGAGCATTTTAAAGAGGGACTCAACCGGGACGTCCTGCATTGGGCATTGTGTAGAGATGACCCTGAGTCATTGTACGACTGGATCTGTCTGGTAGGAAAGGCTGAGCATGCTCAGCATACCTTCATGCAAACTAGAAAACCTGAAAAACCACCCGCCACCATGAGAGGACCCTGAAATGCTGCGACTGCTGCCTGGCCAAGCTATAGAGCCTGGGATGAGGAGAGAGATCAGCACTACGCGAGGGGTCAGTGTCTCCGATGCGGAAAGGAGGGCCATCGAGCAGCTGATTGCCCAAAAGCCAAGGCTGGAGATCGAGCGGGGAAGCCGCCGGCCAAATTGCCCCCCCCCCTCATGGTGAATGACAGCAGCCAAAGGAACAGCCGACGCTGAAGAAGTAATCTACTTCTCAGGAGAGGCTGAAGACGACTCTAAGGAGCTGGTGGGAAATGCCAGCCACCTGCCATAAAGGGCACCAGTGGGCAGGTGGAAGAGGATGGGCATGAAGATGCTATGGTGAGTGCTGACTGTCCCACTTTAGCAGTAAAAGTGAAAATGGGTTCCCGCACAAAAACTACAGAGGTATGGGCTTTAGTTGACTCTGGGTGTTCCAGGTGTTTAATTCACCCTGATCTGGTTGCTGCTTTGGAACTGCCTAGTTTCCCCCTTCAGCATCCTTTGATCTTCACACAGTTGGATGGGTCAACAGTGGGGGGGGGGGCAGCAACCCATTTCACTGGAACTGTGGCAATGCAAATGGGCAGCCACCATGAGACTTTGAAATTTGTTGTAGCACCTGTTGGCAATCCCTTGGTAATCCTGGGGATCCCCTGGTTGACCTATCGAAGCCCCTATATAAAATGGGAGCACAGAACTGTGACTTTTAAAGATGGATTTTACCAAGCTCCTACAGCGGAGATAGTTGCACGTGCGGGGGTTGGAAGGGCAGCGATCGCCATGCCGTGCCCTGACATGCCACATTTAGAAGGCTTGCCTGCTCAATACCAAGAATTTGCAGATGTATTTGGGGAGATGGAAGCAGATCAGTTACCCCACCCACCGGAAAACTGACTGTGCAATAGAGTTGGTCCCCAATGCTCAATTGCCCAAGCCAAAAATTTATCTGATGACTCAGAAGGAGCTCGAGGCATTACGGGACTTCATTGACAAAAATCTGTCAAGGGGGTTTATTGAACCTGCTAATTCCCCAGTTGGGGCTCCTGTGTTATTCCGGGAAAAGAAAGATGGCACGCTTCGATTCTGTACAGACTATCGAGGGTTAAATTCCATCTCTATTGTCAACAAGTACCATCTGCCCCTCATGAAGGACATGTTAGCTCATTTGTCAAAGGGCAAGATTTTCTCGCAAGCTTCGAGGCACCCTGCAGTATCTGGTCCGATGGAAACACTTTGCTCATCCTGAATGGGTGTTTGCCCACCATGTTAACGCTCCTGATTTAGTTAACCGTTTCCACCTTGCTTATCCTTCGAAGCCTGCTGCTTAATGTATTCTTCATTTCGGGGGGGCAGTATGTCATGTTCACTCATTCAATGTAGTTTATACATCGTAACGTTTCACATGCCATGGCGCTGACGCGCGTTTCTGTTTGGGAGGGAGCTGCTGTGAGACCTTGTACCAAGCTCTGTGTGTGAAATCAGTACAATGGAATGTGTTTGGGTTATGTTCTCTGCTCAAGGACTTTTCCCGCAGACCATCAGAAACCGTTAGGAGCACCTGGGCTTGTGGACTTGAGAAGATGCTATGGGGGGAGGGATTTCATTTGCACTGAGGGTTTATAGTTTGAATTTGCTGTGCTTTCATTGTTCTCAGCTTTCTTTGTGATCCTGCATACTATTCTTTAATAAATCAGATATCTTTGAATTCCTACTCATGAGTCTGATGGTGTTTTAGAATAGGCAACCATTACAGTCCAGTTATTTGGTCATCCTCCTCTCCTCCCACAATTAAATAACCCCAAATGGGGAAGAGTAACTAGACTATCAGGCCTGATTTCAGTTTGCTCAGGTCACAAAGGTGGGGTGGCAGAGTGAACCAAGTATTGGGACAGAAGTTGAGTGCTGTCAAAGTGCCATTCTGAGGAGTTATCTAAAGCAAAGGGCCACCAGAGCAAGACACTAAGGCAGGAAGCAGCCAGATCAACATGCTAGGGTGTCCTTAGACCAAAGTTTGGCCAAGGAATGAAAGGTGGAAGAAACAGGATGCCGACCACTGGCATTAAGATCAGGAAGCCCTGTTCACTATTACTCATACCTTGGTCACCTCCTCTTGAACTACTGCAGTGTGCTTTATGTGAGGCTGCCCTTGAACATCACCCAGAAAACTACAGCTGGTCCAGAATGCAGTGTTTCATGTTATTATGGATGCCACTTGGTTTGCCCACATTACAACACAAATACCAGCAGCTTCTGTCCAACCAATAAGATCTGGAAGGGAAAGCATTCAAAGAGGAGGAGGAGGAGGAGGAGGAGGAGGCAGAACTTGCTGCAAGCAGGTTTCTAAACCTAGTTCAAGGCACTGGTCTTTACCTCTAAGCCTTGTACAGTTTGGGCCCTTGTTTTCTTTGGCATCATCTTTGCCGGATAGAATCTGCCCACCTTATATGATCTCTTCAGGAAAAGAGGCTGTGTGTAACCACCCCTAGAGAGAGCAGATGGGCAGGGACCTGGAGAATAGCATTCTCAGTAAGACCCCTCTTACTTTGGAACAGATGAGCCTAGACCTTACTCCTTTATCCTTTAGGAAAGAATTTTAAAAATCCTGAGTTTCTAAAGGAAGGCAGAAAAAGACTTAATATTTTAGGAAATTCTGGAATTTTGCTTTTAAACATAAACTGGTTGTAAACTACGAAGCCTCATTTTAGTAGGGATCACATCAAAGATTGTAATCAATAAATTAAAATAAAAAAGAACCTTTTCAAAAGGTAGAGAAAAAGCCAATTTTGTCCATTTTTAATATCCTTAATGCAAAGACTGTCATTTAACTATCAAATGATCTTGTGATCTGACCCCCTCCCCCAAAAAACACTTAACATTTTTAAGGGTGCAGCATACTTTTTGATTAATGAAAATGATACAGGTAAAAGTTACTTTGCGCCACCTCACACCACTGAAAACTTTGATCGGTTGTAATGAGAGAGAAAATAAATGTAGATATATTTCTATGGTCAACACTGCATGTTCAAGATAAATGCAGCCGTGTGTGTGTGTGTGTGTGCACTTTAAGAAGTTACATTCTGTGGCTGGTGTGCATCTGGGGTATTTCAAACTGAACCACCACATTCTGTGGAAGATATACCTATAGCAAGGAAGCCTCATTTGATCTTTCATGTAGCATTAACTTCATTTCTGGAATGGCTGGTGATAGAATATTAGATTGTCCGATCTGCTGTACTTGATACACACACAGAACTGTTCCTTTGTTGTTGTTGTTTTTCATATTCCAGGGAAAAGATATTTACATGGCCCCGCAAACAACAGACAAAGCATAATGCACTACTGAAATGTATTGCATATGAATGTGTTGTAATAACCTAGTGTTATTTGTTTAATCAAATGCAACATTTAATATTCTTTCCAATCAAAAGGCTAGCAGGGGAGATTCGTTTCCCTTGCATTTAGAAAGTTGCTTCATTTGCGGATTTTAATTCCTGGCTTTGGTTCTGTTCCAGTGACGCTCTGTCTTGTCGATTTATTCTAATACAAAAGCTTTCTTTAAACCAGTAGTGCATCCCTGTGTGAAAAGCACTGTGCATGCTGATTTAGCCATAGCAGATCTCATATTCCACTAGTACTTTTTTGCCTCTCCTTTTCAAACAGGGGAGAGCTAAGTCTATAACCAAATTCAATATCCAGTGATATCATCCAAAATTCAGTCCTTCAGCAGAAGTGGCATTTCATGCTAATTATGAGGCAGCTGAGAAATTAAGTACTTTTCTAAGTGAAAACAGGATTGCTTCTACCTTGTATTGTGACTCGCACAGTGCACTAACCCAGTTTGTTTATCCACTGTTTGTTCAATAAACCACACTTGTCTGAACTCATACATCCTACTACACCATTAACTCTGCTTTACAGACAGCAATGCCTGGAGTCAGAAAATACATCCAAAATGAAATAAATCACATTGTGATTTAGTGAAATAAATGAATCCTGTGGTGGCCTTCCTCACCTGGTAATATGGGGATCTTCACAGGGTTTTATTTCAAAATGGGGAGACAAGCAAAATATAGTTTTTAAATGAGTAAAAAATGTACACACATACACATCTGTAAGTTATGCATGAAAATACTCATCTCAAGTTCTGGAATATAATGGTAGAAAGGACCCACTTAACATCTTCATTTGACCTGCATGGGTTGCATCTGATTAATTTTGAGGAGATCTTCCAATCTGCAGAGGCAAGATATTCCACTTCAAGATCTTCCAATCTGCAGAGGCAAGATTTTCCACTTCCATAAGTGTTCAGGGGCAGTGGATCTGCCTCAGATGCTTCGGTTTGATAACAGTAGTCTTCCTGTGCACGTAGAAACCCTTGTACGTGCCCAGAATACACACCAACAGTATTGGCTCAAAGTGAAGCAAGATGGCTGTTGGGCTCCAACCCTGAAGTTCATTTAAGTCTTTATTATCAGTGTTAAGCAAGTTCAAAGCAACTTCAATGAAGCATTTTGCTTTGGACATTACACAACTTTCCTCACAAATCCCTCTTCTAGGTAATGGAGCAGCCAGAGAAATTACGCAAAATGAGGAAACAGGGCAGCTTCACTCTGCTTTTAGAGGTGAGGGCGAAAGGTTCTTTCAAAAAGCAGCTTCAAAGGCTAGCTTTCGCATGAACCTGTAACAAAGCTAATCTGTCTGTTCTCGTTACTATTCATGACTCTTATATCCAAATTTCAATTCACTAAATCAGGGTACCTTAATCATATGCAACTCCCTCCATATGGGTCATCATCGTCATACAAACAAATGGCATGACGAAGTAGCAACAATGGTGGACTGGCATATCTGCAAGAAATACCACTTGCCCGCAAGCAAGAACTGGTGGGACCACAAAACAGATAAAGTAATAGAAAATGAAGAAGCCAAACTGTGCTGTGACTTTAGAATTCAAACAGACAAGCACCTGCCACACAACACCCCAGACTTAACAATTGTTGATAAGAAAGACATAAAAGTCTTGATAGTGGACATTGCAATATCCAGAGACAGCAGAATACAAGAAAAAGAAGTGGAGAAAATCACAAATACAAAGAGCTGCAAATAAAAGTAAAATAACTGTGGCAAAAGAAAGCAACAATAGTACCAACAGGCGCCTTGGGTACAATCCCAAAACATCTGGAGCATCCCTTGAACACCATCGACATTGACAAAATCACCACCAGTCAATTGCAAAAGGCAGCTTTGCTTTGAACAGCTGACATCCTGCTACGATACCTTTAACGCCACCAAACAACATTTGCTTATTGCAGATCCTTGGGAAGGACTCGCTAGTTGGATAAAAATGCCCAAACCAGTCTAAATGTCTGGCTGACTGTGCAACCAACAATAATAAGGCTGTAATGTTGGGAAAGGTAGAAGAGAAGAAGAGGAAGACCAGCAGGGATGTGGATGGACTCTGTTATGGTGGCAATGAGTACACCATTGGGAGACTTAAAAGAACAGGTTAGGGATAGATTGTCATGGAGAAAATCTGTCCGTGTGGTTGCTATGAATCGAAAATGACTTGATGGCACATAATCAGTCAACCAACCAACCAACCAACCAACCATATGGGTCAGTCCTTGTTGCATTTTTAGCAACAACATGGAAGTGCTTTGCCATTATCTTCTTCCAGATTTTTATTTTATTTTTTTACTTCCCACTCTAGCCTATATTCATGGGATTTCCTACTAACCAAGTCCAGCTCTGCTAAGATCCAACTATCAGCTACGATGCACTGGGTGTTATTGCTTGTTGTGAGAGCATGTTCATAGTTCTGCGAAGAACTTTGTCAATATAATGATTCTTAATGGTATTTTCACAAAGACATATATTTTGGCTCATTTGTCCCCTTGGTCTATATATTTCTAAGTATTTGAAATATATTGTACCGTATTTGAGAACCACATATCAATCTTTTGTAAAATGCAGCTTCCACAGTTCCGTTGCATTACTTTAATGCATCAGTTTCGGGACTGGAAATGTGTTAACTGAAAATTAAAATGATGTCGAATGCCAAGAGAGTTAGTTCAGCACCATTTTCAGAATGGCAAATGTCACAATCCTGTAGAAACTAGGGAAGAAGAAAAATCACAAGGTCTGATCCTCGGTACTCAACATTAAGTGGTGAGACAATGATATAGCTAACTTTTTATTTTTATTTTTATTTTCCTCCAAATGTGTGCATATGTGTGGGGGAAAGGGAGAGGAGAAGGGAGGAGAAGAGAACAGGGAAATCATTGGTCAGAAAGGCTGTAGCAGATAAAGCGGAAGAAAAGTAACAGACACACTTTGCAAGCAATAAAGACGCCCTATTTGAGCAGAAAAGGCTCCCCTCCGAAAAGGGAGATGGATGCAGTTTGCTAGTCCTATAATTCCTCTGCACTGCCTACCCCTTAGTTAGGTAGGCAGGAACCCTCCAGCTTCTCACCTTGTCCACACATTGCACAAGTCTATTCTTTGTTCTTTTGTTTTGCTTTTCTACAGTGTTTCACCAATGTACCATGTTCACTAATAATACAGTGGGAGGGAAGAGACGTGGACTAACTTTACACATTTCAGTAAGCCATAATGTAATGTTTGTGGTTTGGCATGGTTGTCCACTGTCAAACCATGCTTTGTTTCCATGTGCTGTATGAGTCCAGCCAACTTCAGCAAACCATAGTTAAACCAACTATGGCTTAGCATCTTGTATAAACCCTAAGGAAAAGAGTGTCTAGGTCAAGCCTGACCCCGAGTCCCCTTCCTTTACACAACCACCCATAATGCTGTTATTATGAAATACAGTAGTGAAACCACATTCACTCTTCCATTGCACAGGAGTCACAGTACATGGTGAACATTTTGCTGACTTGCTGCCACATCTTACATATCCATCTGTTAGGAGCGGCGGGAGCTGGGGGAGCTGGGGGCAAAGAGAAAGAAATTAAGATGAGAGCAGAAGAAGAAAAGAAGGAATCAAAACTTTCCATCAATTCACAGAGAGCTGATGAGCAAGTGCCCTTTCCTTTCAACTGCTAAAACAAATCACCTAATTGCAGATTATGCAAATGTGATCCTGTTAACTGTTTTAAGTAATTTGTGGGCTGGAGGGAGGGGGTAAGGAAGGAAGCTATAGCATCTATTTATCTCGAAAGTTATTCCTCAAAGTAATCTGCTCCCTAATTCAGAAGGCAACGGGCCATGTATTTATCCTGCTTTTATATGTTGCTTACAATCTAATTAAAATGATCAACAGAATGAAACTTCTTCACAGGTAGGCAGCAAAGAGAGAAAATCTTGCTAGTGCTGCAATGCAGATTCCAAAGATTTTCCATCACACCTTGCAAGAAGAAAGCCCAAGGTAGCTATCAACTTTTGGGGAAGATGGCAAAGCAAAGCCCTCTGTGGTCTTCCATCGTCCTAAAAAAGTAAGAATTGCCTGACTGGATCAAATTAAGGTCCATTAAGCTTGGCGTTTGAAAGAGTGGTTTTGGCCACTAGCCTTTGGAATGTGAAACTGACTCTCCCATGGAAATGTGTCCTCACAGTGTAAAACTCAATTATTCAGCCACTGAACAGGAAGTGTCCATGAACCATAAAATCTTAAGGTGGTGCTTTATACTAAGTTGGATGGTTTACTGATCCTGTTCTGGATAGGCAACTTGTGGCATTCCAGATGTTGTCCAGCTACAACTCCATCCACCCGTTTTTCATCAATTACACATCAGTGGTCTCTCTTTCTATATTCAAGCACACCTTTTCCCACCATGAGTCATGCCCAGAAGACAGTTTAGACATCTAGACCGCGTATTCTCACCTGTATATTTAATTTCATGTTTATTATTGTTAATTAAATTGGTTTAAATGCTAATAACAGAATGATATGCTAAAAATGGAATAACATGACAGGCATATATATATATATATATATATATATATGCAAAACTAGTTCAGAGTAGTATATGAAACTTTTTTCCTTTTCTTTTTTCGTATCTCATCACAGGCCAGGCTGGATAGGGATGCTGGGAATGTAGCTGAGCAACCCCTGGAATATCTTAGGTTGCTTATTGTACTTACCTAGGCTGATATTAGAAAGTTCAAGCTTCCTCAAACTGGTGGGATTCAGCTGTGCTGAGCTACAGCTTCCATAATTCTTAGGCAGAAGGACTGTTTTTGTTTTTTTTAAAAAAGGTGAGAAAGTACAAAGCAAACATAAGCACATTATTAAATTTTAGCTAATGGAAAAGGCCCAAATAGTTTTTGCTGGGATGTCCGCTGAATAACAGCCTCATGGCTTAGTTTTATAAACAATTTACTCGTTCAGTTTCCTTTGAAAAAAAATTACAAGGTTAGCAAAATGGACACATGTCCATGTAGGTAGAGATGAGAAGGACACACCTTTGGACCAACCGAGAAATGGATACACGATAACAGAAAAACATTCTGCCAAGGACCTGACACCTGTGCATAGGAGAATTCTTCTGAATTGACTCTCCTTGCAGAAATTTTCTAAATGGACTTTCATTGACCAGGCCTCCATTCCATTCCATTATCTCAAAGGATGACCACCTCATTCTCTGGCCGGTGTAGAGCACCTAAGAGATACAGTGCTGGAACAACCATCCAGAGTTTTATGTGACTTGAGGGCTAACACATTTATTACAAGGTGAAATATTTTGTGTAATAATAAATATGTTCATGTTTAAGATGTCACAAGTATGTATGTATGTATGTGTTTATTTATGATATCCATATACTGCCAACTCCATATGGACTCCCGACAGTTTAGATGCATCCTTAAGCCATGAAAATTTTGTTAATAATAATATGCTACTTAGCATCCACCCCCAGCAACATGAAGATCAAAGGCACTTTGGAATATTCTGTTTAACTGCCCTTCTGAAAACCATGAGGGAAGGAACCACACTCATCTTGTTCCATAGGATTGGTGCAACTACTGGACAGAAAGAAAGAAATCTAGCTTCCTCTCCCCACATCTCACATAATGAGAATGTCAACATACCTACAAAGGCAGCCCTATGTAGCAGGACATTCCAGCAGACTCTCCTAAAAGCATAGAAGATTGTTTCCAGAGTCTCCTGTGCAGGCAGGGCTGCAATTATAATTCATTTATAATTAAATAAGGCCCTTCATATCTATTGGATTTTGAAGAAGCAGGATAGGAAGAGTATTGATGCTTGGTGCTGGAGAAGACTCCTGAGTATACTGTGAACAGCCAAGATAACAAACCAATGGATCATTGAACAAATCAACCCAGAGTTCTCACTTGAGGCACAAATGACCAGGCTCAAATTATCCTACTTCAGACACATTATGCAGAGCTAGCTCCCTAGAGAAGTAATGTTGGGAAAGGTGGAAGGAAAAGAGAAGGAAAGGTTGAGCAGTAGCAAGGTAGATGGACTCAGTTACAGTGGCAATGAGGGCATCATTGGAGGACCTGAAAGACCAGGTTAGGGATAGATTGTCATGGAGAAAATCTGTGTGGTCATTAACAGTCAACAGTGACTTGATGGCATAAAATCAATCAAAAAATCTTCATAGCTATAACTATGAATAGGAAATTGCTTGGAGATCAGGCAATAGTGTCCTATCTTAGAGCGAAGAACCACGCTGAGATGGTGCCTTGGTCTCTAGTGTTTATCAAACTACTCTAGTAGACAGAAAATCCTGCCAAACTGAAAGACCGTGGGAAACCCACACAGATAAACCCAAAACTCAAGGTGGGTCTGCTCTGAGTTTCTTCGAAGGGAAGTTCAAAGCCTCTAAACTACACATGCGTTTTTTCCCCTGGATAGGGGCCCCCTCCTGCTCACCATCAGTACTCATGACGAATAGTTTGTCTAAATTAGCCTGATCAATGAAAGACTTATTAAGGACAGGACATACCAACTCCTTTTTCAAGGCATCCAGTATCACTTCCTCCCCCAGTGAGGATCCACTTCCTGGATACTGTTACTAGCCCCAGTAGCACTACTGCCCCCAGACTCACACAGAGTCAAATGGGCATGGAACTAAGCACATTGGCAGAGTTCACTCTACGGATCATTCTGTCCACTTCCCCAGAATGAACAATCCAGATGATTCCCAAGTAATCTCAGAAGTTACTCCACAGACCTTCTTAGATCCTTCCTGGGCAGAGTTCAGACTTGAACAAATTGGAGCAACTGTCTCCTACAAACCAGGACACGTCTCCCCCTTGTCAACAGAATGACATAGGTCCCTTAAGGAACATGTGTTGTGGAGGAAGGCTCCATTTCTCTTCCCAGCTCCTTTCCATGAATCCATCTCCAAGCTGTTCCCACGTCATTAAGCCATGATAATACTTTCTTGGTGGCCTCAGGTGGATTACTGCATTACCTATTCACCTTTCCCACTCTGCCCAGCAATTAGTGATGCTGCTAACTGAAGAGTTCACTTTAACAGAAATTGCATGTTTACTGTATGATTCCCTGCTCGTGTGAACTAAAGGGGTGCTACTGCTATGGCCTGGCAAGATTTGTTTGGGTGGGCAAGAACCTGATAGCCAGCGAAGAAGTGGAAGGCAGAACAAGCTGGAACAAGGAACTACCTTCCTTCTGCTCCCCAAACACCCAGCTTCTTCCATTCCAGTGAAGAAGGCTGCCCCATCGCCAATACTTAAGATTCAATTGCCAACCTGGTGGGCTGATGGATGTGAAAGGGTAGAGTGCCAACTCCTCCATTGCTTCTTACAGCATAAAATAATTGACTGTCCTTGGGCAATATAATTCTATCATCACCAATGTTAGTGCTGCAGTGTTACACTCATTTTTAACAAACCCACTCTCTGTTTAAAAACAAGATACCATACAGCATGCCCCAAACTCCCTAACTGGGAAGCTTTTATTATATCCCAGAAGTTTTATTCCATGGAAAAGCTTTATAAAAATCGAGAAATATATCCCTGAAGTGGGGAAGAGTATAGTCTAGCATTCCACCATGTCAAAGTACTATCTCAGTTTTGCTATATATGGGTAGCTATGTTTTCAGGAATGGATACGCTACCTCCGATTTATTTGTGGTATCTGATACCCGTTGCTGCCTCTGGTTCAGGACTATCTTCACTTGATACGGCAATTATACAGTGGTCAAATTAAGTTGATTTTTCCTTTATTCTTGCATTTTGCTTTGCATTCTCTTATGACAGGTACATTTAAATATACTTTCAGTTCAAGTCTCTTTTAGGCAACAGAGCCGTTTTGAATGTGCGATTGAATATAGACTTCCTCACACCCAGGCAATAATGCTGCAAGCTGATATACAGTATAAGAATACAGATATACCGATACGCCACAGACTTTCTCACATGCACATGCACAGTTCTGCTGCAAGAATTTACTAGCTTTCAATAAAGCCCTCTTTAAGATACTTTCTGTTACATTTATATGACATGAACTGTATTATTTTAATAATCTGTACTTGAGATATATGGTGATGAGGGAGTTATCGCACACCTGGGGAGATAGTGTAATTAGAAAAGTGGCACAGTAGGGGAATAAAAATGATTAAAAAAAAAGTGTGAGAAATTAACCAGTCACTGTTGCAATGATGTTTGTTTTAAGCTGTTGCAGGAGCATTCGGGTGAGACGCAAAAGAAGAGAGATGGAAGGTGGAAGGGAAGCTAACTTATAGCGTTATAAATAATTAAAATTTTTGCCATCATTTTTCAAGGCTCAGGAGGACATGCAACCAACTGGGTCAGATAAATGAATCCAGTCCTGTTGCCAGAGTGGGAACCTGCCTGAGCATAGCTAATGCACTGAGTGGGGGTGGGTAATCGAAGGAGGTGTAATTATACTAATGATTTATTGAATATTTGATTAATTGGAAATTAAGTGAATGCACAGTGGCAGAATTGTCATAGCAAATCGCTCAACTGTTTGGTTAAAAGGTGCGCTCTCTCCCTTCAGTAAAGCAATTAAGGGCATCTTAAATCATGAAAATGAATTATCAGTTGAGAAGCATCAGGGCAGCTGATACTTCTGTAAGTCAAAACAGTAGAATAAAACTTCTGCTAAAAACGGCATCACCTTCCATCTCTTTATAGATGTGCTATAAAATTGTAGTGAATGCTTCTGTGAGTATGCCATGCCTATAAAACCCTGGTTCATACACATGTCATGATTACCGTATAACTATATGAACAGGGGCATTGCAACCCTCATGCAACAAATGGAAATTTCACATTAGGCCAGAGATGTCCACTGGGTGTGGTCTAAAAACTCAAGATGGCAGCCACAATGGTCCAATCAAAGCTCTACCATGGTCAATGGTATGGAGTGCTATCAAGAAGTCTAGGGCAATTGGCGAGATCACACTCCTATTTAGTTTAAAGCACAAATCATCCTTACTTCCGAATTTCCACGGGAGGTATGGTAAACTGAAGATGGCTCTGCAAAAGCAGAACTGATGACTGCAGCAAAGACCAAGGGACCGGTGAGTAGACCAGGCCCTTGGAACCGCTCTGGACAAGGAGAGGACAGGAGATTGCCCACATATACTCCAGGTGGCTGCTCCTCATGAGGAGACCACAGGACAAGGGACTTCAGATTTTCTACCACCTAGTTTACCAAAAATCCTCAGTGCAGCTTGGAACATTCTTTAATGATGCCTGAAATAGCTGTTGTCTCAAATCAGAGTTAAAAGTACAACTAAAGAACATTGTTCAGATGCTATCCCATTGGATCCACATGGGCATTGCCTCTGTGATACTAGAATTTTTTGGGAATCTGTCCTCCAAGATTACACAAACCATATTTTCTTGGAAAAACTAAAGGACAAACCTGGAAAAGGGGCAAATCTGAAAGAGGTTCATAAGGATAAAAATTGTAATTGTTTATTTTATAGCTTTACAAAGGAAAATTCAGCACCAAAACCAAGAAAAACTTTACAAAAACACATATGCTAAAAAAAAAATCTAAAAAGCAATGAAGTTATAAGAAGCAAGTATTAAAAAGGATTTCTGCAATCAGACTGTGCATTAAGGGGTACCATTTGTAGGGTAAACGTTAAATGACCAAGGAAAGGACAAAAGTGAGTTTTTGAAAAATCCAAAGGATGGCTTTGTGAAATAAAGGACTGTCCTTTATAATAAAGCATGTATGGTCACCATATCCAAGATGGCAGAAGGAAGAATATCAAAGCATGCTCTGGTAAGGGCCCATCTATAATTGCATGTGCGAGTTGGGGTATAAATATGAAGGGAATATTTATTATTATTATTAATTAAATTTATATCACCTCCCATCTCCCCCAATGGGGGACTCTGGGCGATTTACAATAAATAGCATTAAAACATAGCCAGATAAAAATTACATTAAAATATACATAAAAGCAAACATGAAATCCAAGTGGAGATGGATCACTAAGGGGTACTATGGCGCCAGCCATCCCCAGGTGGAGCCATCTCTCTCCCCCTCCCAAGCAAGGCGGCAGAACCAGGTCTTCAGTTTCTTCCGGAAGTCCGAGAGTGAGGGAACCTGTCTCAACTCCGGGGGCAAGATGTTCCAAAGGGCGGGCGCCACTGCAGAGAAGGCTCGCCTCCTGGACCCGCTAGATGAAATTCCTTTGCTGATGGGGTCCGTAGCATGCCCTCCCTGCCTGACCGGGTGGGATGGATCAATGTTATGGGGATGAGACGGTCCCTCAGGTACCCTGGTCCCATGCCTTGTAGGGCTTTAAAGGTGATAACCAACACCTTGAATTGGACCCGGAAGCAAACTGGTACCCAATGCAGCTTGGGTAACAGTGGTATCACACGGGCTGATTTTACAGCCCCAATAACTGTCCGCACAGCCGCATTCTGGACCAGCTGAAGCTTCCGAATACTTTTCAAGGGTAGCCCCATGTAGAGCGCACTGCAATAGTCTATATGGGAGATGACAAGGGCATGAGTGACTTTGCAGAATGGAGCCAGAAATTAGTAACTACAATATCAACACTGTTAGTAAGGATGTCTTACTCTATGGATAGACTATGTCCAAAAGATGTTAATATACTGATATACTGATATGCTGATAATCTTTGACCCAGTTTGTTTTCAATTGGATGTCTTTAGTTTGGTTATGTTTCAGTTCAGTTCACTACCCAGAGTTCCTTAGGTAGATGGATGGTTATATAAATTTGAGGAAAAAACAGACAGACAGACAGGCAGGCAGACAGACAGCTTCTGCTGCTCTGTATTTTAAGGATCCTTCAAACAGCATTATCCTCTCATGTAATTTCCGTAGAACAGTAAGCTGTGAAATATTTGGAGTGAGAAATGATTCTAACATAAGATTGAGACAACAGCTAAAAGAATTCTAGCTATATGGGGGAGCAGTTCCTAGAACTGTTTGCATGGCCAAAAGAGATGTAATGATCTAAAGCAAGACAAGGTGATCCACAGTTCTG
This sequence comes from Candoia aspera, assembly GCF_035149785.1. Classification (NCBI taxonomy): domain Eukaryota; kingdom Metazoa; phylum Chordata; class Lepidosauria; order Squamata; family Candoiidae; genus Candoia; species Candoia aspera. The sequence continues at coordinate 13,789,783 of NC_086166.1, read as the reverse complement.
GGATGAACTTGCATCCTGCAAAGAAAACACTATCATCTTTCAAATGTTACAATATTCCAAAGTTTTCGAAGTTGTTCTCAGTTCCCAAAACATACTAAGCACATTATGAGAAATAGCGTGACCTAGTACAAAATGGGGTTGAAACTGGATGCTAAAACTTCTGAGTAAATGGGAAATTGACTGTGGGCAAACCTATTTTCCTCTCCCTGGGACAGGGACAGAGATAATAACTATGGTTCAAGTTTCATGTCATATGGTTTTAGGCTGGAACAATCTGATGAACGGTTAAAGGCTCTGCAAACAGATTCAGCTGCTCTAGGTTACAAGGCAACAACTACTATCAAATTCCATCCTGCTGTAAAATATGTGCCTTTTCCAGGAGATGTGAGGTTGCAAACTGTTATACAAACAACTTGACAATTTTTCACCCACTTCTGAGAGACCTCTTTTTCACACACTCTGAGTAATTACTCAGTAGTGTGTCCTATGTAACATTTGTCTGCAAACCAAGTTTAAGTCCCCTGAAGCAATTGCTTTTATTTACAGTGGCAACACTGTCAAGATCCATCCCCTGAATATATTCTTATTCCAGAAAGAGAAAGATGAGTGTCCCCAAAATGTTGCATACACGGATGTATATCCATGGGCATTAGTATAGTTCTGGCAAAAAGTATTTATCATATTTATCATTTCTCCAAGTGCTCAATAAAAGAATTGGCCGAGCTACCATTTAATGGTGTAACAGAATAGAGATTTCTAACACATGGTGGAAAATATAGCTGCCTATCTTGCTTTTGGTAACAAAAACAGTTTGATTAGGGCAGATGTTTAAACCATGTAGCTCTGAAACCCTGGATGACCATCCAAATTCCTTCTAATTGCTGTCACAAAATTGTGGCAGCAGAAAGAAATCATTGAAAACAAGGGAAGTACTCGTATGGACTGCAAAATTATTTCAATTTTACTGAGCTTGCCGATTGGAAGGCCGGCGGTTCGAATCCGCGTGATGGGATGAGCTCCCGTTGCTAGTCCCAGCTCCTGCCAACCTAGCAGTTCGAAAACATGCCAATGTGAGTAGATCAATAGGCACTGTTTCGGCGGGCAGGTAACGGCGTTCCGTTTAGTCATGCCGGCCACATGACCACAGAGGAAGTGTCTTCGGACAAACGCCGGCTCTTCGGCTTTGAAACGGAGATGAGCACCGCCCCCTAGAGTTGGACACAACTGGATTTAATGTCAAGGGAAACCTTTACCTTTTAAATATAAGTTAAACTAAATCAAACCCAGGATCTTTTTCATTATTGTTATTATTTCTGGTTCCACCTGACAAGTATGGCTGACATGCCATGCCAAGTTCAACTGCAGCTCTTTGGACAAATGTGTTGTGCAGGTGTACTGCGATTTAAAGCAAAATGATTGTTTTCATAACCTACAGAAAACTATCTGTAATTCCTGGTCAAGTCATCTGTGGGGGTACAGCTGCAGATACTGGTTTTGTCATAGTAGCAGCATGAGTGTTTTTAATATAGTTAGACTAGTTAACCGAAATTGAATACCATCCTCTAACTCCTGTCCTGTTTATCCTTTAACCACAATTTGTGGGTTGCATATTAGTTAAGTACGTTGTTTGAATCCAAAGTAACTGCCATTTCTGGTTAGTACTGGTTTCCTATTTATGTGCCCCCCCCCACTTCTCACTTATGCAGAAAAAATGCTTAGAAAATTAACAGTGCTATCCTACACTGAATATCTACTAGCTGAATAGAAGATGCTAGTGATACCATCACATGACCAAAAGGCTACAGAAAAGATAAAGAACTCGAGCATAAGAAGAAAAAAATAGGTTTCAAAACCAAGCATGGAGTCTGGTTAAATCCCACGTAAGGGTAAATATAAAAGATTTGGCCATCCTGTAATTATAAAGCTTTAAAAAAAAAAAAAAAAAACTTCAAAGCATGACGAGTGCTGATTCTGTTACAGTCAGCACTTTCCTCTTCGCCCCTTGGAACTGCCATTCCTGTATACTACCAGCTTCTTTGGTGAATGTCTTCTGGGACATGTTCTCCTCCCATTCTTAGAACACCACAACGCTACCTCCTAGAGATGAGGTCTTAAGGTTTTTCCACACATTTTGTGAATGTTCAATTGCTCCTAAAGTTAAAACTACAAATTTTAGCAATTTCATGTACCTGAAATGAGAATGCGGTCCCCTGACAAATACCAGATTTAGAGCAAGATGGAGCGGTTTGAAAGCTCCGCAAGATGTCATATAGAAGACAAGAGCTTTTCTCTAGGGGGAAATACCTGTCGTGTTCCCCTCACTATCAGCCTCTCCTCATCAGTGAAGGTTGTTTTTAAAAAGAAAAAAAAAAATCAGAGGTTCCTTAGCTACTTGCATTGGTTAAAAAATTGAAAGAAACACCCCATCAGCATAATGATAGGTCCAACACAAAGCTTCTGTTTTAACTGGGTGAAATATGGGCAAAAATAGCATAAGGTGTGCCATCCAGTGAGAAATTCATCTCACATATGATAAGCACAGCATTAAATATGTGTAGCCTCACTGGGAAGAGAACACAGATAAAGTGGGAGGTGCTCTTTTCACTATCCTGGGAAGTGAACAGAAACAAAAAATATATATTCCCTTGACATTTAGATAAGGAGATTTGTTTCCTCCTGGTTTTCTTTTTCCTTTTTCACTTTCAGGTAAGAACTTTAGTCATAATTGCAGATTACACTATAGGTGCAGGTAGTCCTCGCTAACAACCATTTGTTCAATGACAGTTCAGTCTTACGACAGTGCTGAAGAAACCAACTTGCAACCGGTCCTCACATTTACGACCATCGCAGCATCCCCGCGGTCACGTGATCACAATTTGGGTGCTTGGCAACCAGTTCACATTTATGACCATCATAGCATCCTGTGGTCACGTGACTGCCATTTCCTACCTTCCCAGCCTGCTACTGGCAAGCAAAATCAGTGGGGAACCGTGTGATTTGCTTTAACAACCACATGGCTGCTTAACGCCCACGGTGATTCGACTAACAATCGCCAGAAAAAAGGTTGTAAAATCGGGTCAGATTTGCTTAATGACCGCTTCACTTAGCAACCAAAATTCCAGTCCCAGTCGTGGTTGTCAAGCAAGGGCTACCTGGATGATCTTTTTCTCTCTCAATATTTTTTTTTTTTAAAGATTGCATTCCTCCCTTCTCTATCCCCTGTTCCCTTGCAAACAGACACCCTCGTTACCAAGAATTATAAGGCATATAGATGACACATGAACCAACACCCAACAGATATCAGCCATTTGTACTCATCATGTAGGAAGGAAAATGGTTCCACAGAGGAGTTTTTCATGCAGTCACCAGGACAATATTCACTGGCGGACACGTCCCCTATGAATATGGCTAAAATATACCCCCCCCAACTTCCATTACAGAATTCAATATTACATTTTCTGTCAGCATTCTAAGGTGAACATTGGCACAAAAAGTCAATCCTCATACCCACGTTGATGCTTGCCCTACACATTTCATTCTGTCCTTGAAATATCGACAGTAAAAAGTACTTTGTCTCATGATGAGGGACAGTCTGTACCCATTGCTAAACGCCTAAAACATTCAGCTGTAATGAGACAAGGGAAAACATTGTTTGACTGGGAAAAATGGCTCATCCAAGACAGCGCCCTGTGGAATACTCCACCTCATGACTGAAGAAGACTTGCCCAAAACCAAACAGCAAGGCATCCATATCCCCAAATGCCTGATGCCTGAGGTGAACAATCCGAAGTGCGTTCTTCTCTTTAATTTGTCATTTCACAGCCACCCTCCGTCTGAACGGTCCGTCTGAGACTTCCCCTTTGCCAATCGTTGGGCCACCTCCATGTCTCATTGTAGAGAGATGCAACAAATGGAGCATGAACCTTTATGAAGTTGGAGATTGCCCAGAAGCCTAAGGTGGGAGGAAGTGGTTGAGGAAGAAATTATGTTATAACAGCTTCATTGCCTTTTGTTTCCTCCTCTGCCAGGTGCCTAGGAGGCTTTAAGTAAATTAGGAGCCGGTGATGGAATACGGTACACAATCTTTCTGATATTACAGCTTAGAGCACTGACTGCTGATCACCGCAGCGGCGACTGCCCTGCCAGGCAGAAAGGTGTCATTAACCAGCCCCTGAGATTTATTCTTTACGATTTTTTTGACATTTGCACACAAAATCTCCATTAACCAAAGGTGGGCAATAGAGAAAAACAGGAAGGATAAAGGAGCTTTTATTTCTCAGACTATTATTTAAAAAGGATAATTTTTTTTCTTGTTTTTCACCTTATTTCTGGCAATTATTTTCCATTTATGGAAGAACTGTAAGGTAACTGAGTAAGCAATTGTTCTTCTCTTTGGTGAGAGGTGAGTACCTCAGTGTCAGTAATCTAGTAAGTTGGGAAATCTTGATTTATTAATAATAATAATAATAATAATAATAATGTAATAAGAGCTCTAGTGGGCCAGGTCAAAGGCCCACTCAATTCCAACATTCTGTTCTGTACTGTATATAATAAATCTGAAATACTTGGGAAAATCACAGGAGAATAAAGACAACTTGGCAATAGTCGTTTTATTTATTTATTTATTTGATTTAGAGGCTACCCAACTCTGAATTTGTCATCTATCTATGTGGTCGCTAGAAGTTAAAAACAACTAATACTTACAATTGGCTTAAATTAAAAAGCATGAACAATGCCAGAGAAGAAGAAAAAATAAAATAAAAGTGGCCCAAAGCCAGACATATAAACAAACAAAAAACAAACAATCATCAAACAGGGGCTCCACCATCAACTACCCCAAGGCCTGGAAGAGTAGCTTCTTGAACATCAACTTCCAAAACCTAAAGATATAAACCCTTTTTTGAGACTTTGAAGTTAGAAGCAAGGCTTAACAGAGTTGTTATCAAATTTGGAAAACTTTAAAATCCAAAAGACAGTTATGCCCAATCCATAAAGCATCCTAAATCAATTTCATCAAAATTCTCAAGGTCATATTATTCAGGAATCTTTAACAACAGGTAGGGAAAGATGAATCAATGTTTCCTTCCATTTTTCTTTTTAACTGAATAAATTTACTGATTTTTCTATTTTCACTGGACAAATCCTTATTTCCAGCCTGAAAATGAAGATGTGAAAGATGAAAATCTGGCAGGAAAAAAAAGGAAGGAGAATGCAGCCATATTTCAGCACCAAAACGTTGCTAAATGCAGTAGAATTCAAAACCAGAGATTGAAGCTTGTTCTCCTTCGTAAACAATAGGATAGATGCCAGTTTTATTTCCTCCAAAGTTTTAAATTCACAGTTCCTTCTCTAACATGGTGTTACTTTTTATTTTTAAAGTAATGTGTGGTTTTAGTGAATACACTCTAACTTGCATCTAGTCCCTATGTTTTCACTGCCCCTGCAGAACATTCTTAAAGAGAGTTCTTGCAGCCAAGAATATCATAAAGAACAAAACAGGGAAATTAAAGACAAACATATAACATGGATCTAAAGTTCCTGTTAAAATACGTTCAAAGGGTTCATAAACATAAGGATTTGGAGACCCTTGATGGCCAAGACCCAGAATCCAGTGGAAGAAGATAGGGGTAAGTGGTCCCTGTTAATAAGGAAGTCACAGCCCACTGTTTTGGGCTTCTTAAATTAAGCTCCAAATCCTCATGAGCTACAGTGATGTTAAGTGGAAGTGTGAGGGCCAAAAGGCATGGGAACATGAGACTGAAGACTTTTTGGCAGTAATTCTGAGACCAGGTGCCTGAAACCTTTCCCTGACCCTTTATACTTATTATGAACTCCAACTTGATTTGTATATGAAGCTGCCTGTTGTTTACAGCCTTTGGATCTGGGACTTGAAATGGTTGATTTGACTAAAGAAACAGGCTAACTTTAGACCTGCTTGTTACTTAACCTCTTCTGTGAGATGTTCATGAAATCACCAGGAGTTGAGGAGACATTTTAAGGAAATGCTACTTATTTAGAAGCAAGGGAAAGGGAACGGGAAGCCTCACAAATGCAAATTTCTCCAATAATTGTCTTACAATGAACACAAGGTCAAACTAGGTGGAAGAACTTTGACCACATTTTTTCCACTGACATTACAGTATAACTAGAGAACCTCCAGTGACCATTCAGGGGGCTATGTTGTGACCTCCAATATCCCAAATGCTTTAGGTATTTAGGTATCTTTAGGTATTTAGGTATCTTTAGGTATTTAGGTATCTTTAGGTATTAAGGTATCTTTAGGTATTAAGGTATCTTTAGGTATTTAGGCATCTTTAGGTATTAAGGTATCTTTAGGTATTTAGGTATCTTTAGGTATTTAGATATCTTTAGGTATTAAGGTATCTTTAGGTATTTAGGCATCTTTAGGTATTAAGGTATCTTTAGGTATTTAGGCATCTTTAGGTATTTAGGTATCTTTAGGTATTTAGGTATCTTTAGGTATTAAGGTATCTTTAGGTATTTAGGCATCTTTAGGTATTAAGGTATCTTTGATGCCACAAATGAAAGGTGAGTAAGAGAAAGTGTGCAGGCACCCAAATATATAGAAAAAGTGATTAAATATAATTCATCAGAGCACCCATGACTCCAGGAGGCAGGCTCTTCCACTGTTTAATAGCTCTCATGATCAGATCAGGAAATTCTTCCTTATTTCAAGAGTGGATCTTCTTCTGTAAATCTTCCACCCACTGGTTCTTGTCTTACCCTCAGGTGCTATGGAGAATAAATCAGCATCTTCTTGCCTGCGACAGCCCTTCAAGTATTGGAAGACTGCTATTCTATCTCCCCTTATAGATATTTTCCTCTTTAGGCCAGACCTACCCAGTTCCTTCAAACATTCTTCATAGGATTGAGCCTCCAAACCCCATATTTGTTTTCCTTGACTGCACACTCGCCAGTTCCTCAGCACCCTTCTCGTATGGCGACTAGTCCTGGACGTAGCACTTTTGGTGCACTCTGACCAGTGCAGTGTAGAATAGAACTATTACTTCTGATTATCTCAACACTATACCTCTGTTGATGCAGCCCAAGATTGCACTAGTTTTTGTTTATAGCTGCAGCAGGCTGATGGCTCATGCTTAATCTGTGGTCTGCCAGGACACCTATAATCTCACAAGTCCTTGTTAGCTTCTGCACTTAGGTAGGAAAAAAAACAGGTGCAACTAACTATGGCCTATTTTGTACCTGTGAACTTGTTTTTTCCTCCTTTAGTGTAGTACCTAACAATTCTCAGTACAGAACTGTGTATTGTTGGACAGGGCCCAATATTCAAGTCTTTCAAGGACCCTTTGAACCTTCAGCCTGTCTTCTGAAGTATTAGCAAACCCACCCCACCCCCCCAGTTTTACGTTATCTGAAAACTTAACAAGCATTTGTTTGATTCCTTTGTCTAAGTCATTTATGAAAATGTTGAAGAGCACTGGCCCAGGATGGAGCCCACTGCATTCCTCATTCCATGTAAACACTGAATCCATGAATCCATACTTTGGATTTAGTTGTTCATGCTGCATATCCATGTGATGGGACCAACCATCTCACACTGTTCCACTCTATCAAGAAGGAGACTATGGTCAATTTTATCAAATGCCTTTCGTGTCCTGTTAATACAAAATGATGAATCCCGATGGGCAGAATGTATCTATAATCTCTGGCATAATAAAACAAAGAGATACATGCATTGGCCTTACCTTTTAGTCAAGTAAGCCTAACAGTTTAGTCTTCTGTACTGTGGAAGTTTAAGTTACACTCTGACATTTGAAATATGGACCTGAAGATCAATACTAATCCTACACATGACTGAAGGAGAGAATAAACTGACTGTGACTCTTCCGGAAGCTTACCAAATCACGAAGATGACAACTGATACAATCTCAGTAATTAATCTATGTCAGTGGATGTGACTCTTGTTCTTCCAAAAGAAATTGATCATGATGATAAGAGGAAATTTATTTCCTCGCCCCACCCACTTCTCCAGGAAGACTATCTGAAAAGGTTTATTGATTCATGGTTTAGGCTAAACTCCAGTTAGGGTTGTTAAGATATATTTTCAGGATAAAAGGGTGGTTTATACAGTATGTAACAGGACAAAGCAGAACAGAACTGATGTCTCAAAAATGCTAAGAGGCTGGGAGACATTTAGTTTTTATTTCTAAAATTACAGGTTAAAAAGAATAAATAAAAGAGAAAGATAGTACCTGATTGCCACCATGAAATAGCAGTTTTAAAAATGTATTTATTTTATAGCATTTATACCCCACCTACTTTAAATAAAATCCAGGCAACTTGCATAAAATAAACTCATCCTTCTCATCAAAAGATGACCCCACACTACAGGAACCAGTCTCCAAAGGCTAATTGAAAAGAGCTACGTCTTTTTATTGTAAGAGGACTTTACACAGGCTTAAAAAACTGCAGAAGCATAAAAGAAAAAGTAGGAGAAGAAATAAAATATAAAGGAGTAAAAGAAAAGATGAAAGATAACAAAAGAAAAAGAAAGGTACCTAAAGGAACGACTTCCAATCTACTTTGTAGCAGTTACGAACACAATAATTACCATTGCCACCCTCCCAAATCACATATCATGGCTCCCTTCTTCCCATAAACAATTTTTTTAAATCAAGAAATCCCAAAATCACCAGCAAAAAGTCCATAAAGGTTTTCCAGTCTTTTATAAAGAAAAAGCTGTATCTTAACAGGTCTCCTAAAAATTAGCAACCTAACTCAAGCCCTGGGTATTATAGGTAGTCCCCAGCTGGAAACCTCTTGGTAACCAATGCAATGCCCACAGTATTGGAGTCACACCACTGAAGCAATTCAACTCACAGGGCAGGATGTTTGGTAACGGCAGAATCTCACACACGATTATCATGGTTTCTGGGCCAGAAGAGGGGAACAGCACTGCAACATTTTGGATCTGTTTTATGATATCTTTAAGCAGGGTACCGGTGCATTTAATCCAAGTCCACATTTTGAAACAAACCCACTTGATTCATAGCTCCTGGACTAATATGTAGACAAGACTACGTTTGTTCTTTAGATTTCCTGCTTCCCTGAATTTTGCAAACTGGTTATTGGATCTACAAAAAGAAGAATGTCTGTGTGCTTGTGTTTGTATCCATATCTACTGTTTTATTGATTGTTTATTATTTTAATAATAAATTTATTAATATTAATATTGATTATGTGCCATCAAGCCTATGTCACCTCTTAGTGACCACACAAATACTGTAGACTTGCTCTAGGATATATCTATATACCCATAACTTTATCTACTTCTACACCAACCTCTTACTGTCTTGGTATACTGCATGCCCTTGCAGAAGCTTTATAATGTATAGTTGACTGCAAAAATGCCAAAAGAATTGACTTCTAAATGAATGCATGTTTAACAGATAGGGACTGAAAGTAGCTAAATTTGTTCTCCCATGCCTACAAAGGGATTATTTCGTGAATTATTATTTGTTGATTCAGATCAATAATGGAAAGGTTTTATCTGGTTGTAATTTGTTAGATTCAGAAAAGGGGCTTTTTGTACCTTACACAGAAGCAATCAAATCATCCGTTTGGTATGACATTTTGAATCATTCAGAAGAATTGATCAGATAAATCAGTTCAGTTTGGAGATTTGATTGAATGGCCACTGAACCTCTAAACAAAATCTCTGTGCACTCTAATTTACATTTCTTGGGCAACACCAAGAAGAAAAGATGAATAAAAGTTTGGGTCCAATTGAGATGCAGTGGGGATTTATGCTTTCTTGTTACAAGATTGTGTTATGAATCAGGGTCATAAACTTTCCCTTCCTCGTTCCTTTCTGTATCCTTAAAACTTGGATTCTTAATGTGGTGCCTAGGGGTGTCAATATGCCTTTTATAATGATCCTCAGCATCTTCCAAGTTCCCTGACCTAATTTTATTAGAGTCTTTCAGGTTTGTTTTTTTTAAAGAAGGGAAACATTTTGCAAAGCATAATTGCTACCTGCATTTCAGACAGTATTTATAGGTCCACATCTACTCCAGAAGCTTTCTTAGAAAATAAAATGGTGCATGGTTCAAACCAAAGCTTTATTTGTGACAGTCACATCCATTATGGAAACTATGTTATGCCAGGGACCACACCAAGCACTCCGAATGTACTCATTAGGCCAGAACAACTTTTAAACCTTGTTTTAATATGCATACAGAACATGTTTTCCCCACACTTCTCCTTTAAAGCTAAACAGTGTTTTAAGCTTGAACTCAGGCGATGGTTTGTTCCATGTTTAGATAAAAACACACGGAGTGAGGACAAACTTTGCACAATGCTGGAAAAAGACATACAGTAATACTGACGATATCAGATTGGGAACTTGAACTTGGAGAATACGCATCAATGGTGAAACTAACTGTATATGTGTGCTTGTGTATGTGTGTGTACATGTGCGCGCGTGTATGTGTATCTCAGAAGTTTAACTAAATTTAAGCAAGAATGGTTTCCATATATATTACATATTATGCAGCAAGGTAAATACATTTAGAGTATGGATTCTAAAGTCTATGCCAAGAGATACCGCAAATCAGCATGAGTACAAAGAAGGGGGAAGTCAGAAATTAAATATTTACCTATATTGTTTTTAGGTTTTTTTTCCCCCTTTTTCCAACAGTTATAAAGAATAATATAGTGGACATTTTGGCATCCAGGTCAAAAATTTATACTTCTTTTTTATTTCCTAAAAGCAGTTTAATACACTCTGCTTGGTATCTTTTACTGATGTTATATTGAGCAATAACTGTATAACCTCAGTAATTATCTATTCATTCATAGTTAATATATTTTTTGGGAAATAAACCTTCGTTTTAAATAAAAAGGGTTATAAGATTTTTTTAAAAAACACAAGCACAAAGTATTCTTCATTTACTTCTTAAAGGAGGGAACTGAATGTCTATATTTGTGTATCTGTATATTGTGTACTATTGCTAAATAAAGTTTTAACTAAAAAAAAAGAATAAAAATAATAACTATTATTTGCTAAAAAAAAAAAACCATGGGAATAATACTGCAATTTCAAAACTGAGTTTTAGTTTTGTCTTTATGCACCAGTGAGGAAGAGGCATCTATATCTGATACTATATAAAATGGCAGTCCATTTTTATTAAATGATATCCGCCAGAGGAGTATAATAAAACAAAAGAAAAAAAAATTGTGTAAGATTTTAGAACTTAATATAATAAAACAGTATCATAAAAACAAGTGGCATGGCTAATCCTCCAATCTGAAGCCTGTCAATATTTTGCATGAACTAAGCCCCAATTAATACTCTTCCAAATATAGATCCTCATTAAGAAAACTTGCAAGACTGGGCTGCATACCTTCCCCTTCTACACTGCACAAATCATTTAGGCCATGAGGTTCAGACCTGAATAGGAGGAGGACTCTACAAAATCAGAAAATCACAAAATGAAAAGCAGGGCTATGTCAATATCACACTGAGGGTGGAATTCCACATATCGACTAGAGTTCAGAGATGTATTAAACGTCTGAAAATGTTAACCTGGGGCACAATTCTTTTGCAGAAAATGAGGGTTGATTTAATACGAACCGCCCAGAGTCACTCTTTGAGTGAGATGGGTGGCGACTAAATTTGGAATAGAAATAAATAAACGAATAAATTATGTGGAGCAGATCTCCTTCATTTTTAGTCTTTTATTTTGGCTCTACAAACCCATAAATAAATAGCATTTAAGGCAGAATATGGAGAAATTTTCATTGTATTAAGGACACTGATTTTGCTTTGTTATATTAATGGATGATGGATGATTTATTGTATATCCCTCTGACCACACATATACCAGCCTGAGTCCAAATTCTCCACTGTATTTAGGCAACGTTAAATGGAAGAGACTATCGTATATATTTTTCAGGGTGGGGAGGGAGAAATTATCCAGATACTCGGCAAATATTCATGCAAAATCAGCCTGGATGCTTGCCTGCCTCCCTCTCCTCCAGAAGGTGGTGTTTCTCTCCTTGTTTTGTTTCGTTTCAATCACAGTTGGCAGCTGCAGAAACAGAATTGCCAGCCTGGTTGCTTCTTCTGCATTCAGACTGTGATGGTTCTGGACCACTGTCGGAACAACATTCTGGAGGGGAGAAAGAGCAATTTGGGGGGTACAGGGAAGGAAAATGGCTCCCCTTGTGGAGGGTGAAGAAGAGGAAGGAAAGGATCCTAAGACGTTTGTCTGATCCCATATGCCCGCAAAGGGACTCAGATGGTGGGTTATGTTCCAAAAATCTGTGGTTGTTGGTTCTCCAATTCATGAACTGAATTCTTAGTTGAGCCCAATGTGAACGTAATAAGAGAATTATGTTAAATTCAGTTGTTCTAAGAAGTCGCCTCAGAGAGAGAGAGAAAACAGCAACAACAACAACACGTAGAGAAAGGAGAGCAGATAATGTTGCTAAAAACTTCCTGACTTAATTGTGCACAGCTAAGGATCAGTCTATGTAAGTAGAAGCACTTAGTGACCTTAGAAGATCTCAAAAAACTCTGTAGGATTGGGCCTGGTTAGTAAATGTCTCCATTATGATTTCCATAATGATTTTTGACTTTCCAAAGAAAACAACTTTTCAGTTCAAACAAAGTGCATCTTCAGAAACATTTTGGGAGCATTTGAGGGATATTGGATTTTGGTTCCTACCACAATTGGTCAGTGCCATTACGAGTCAAATTGTTTATGATTGTTGTGCTGTTTTTAATCTTCTGGTTTCCCTAAGTACACCTCTCTGAAGCACTGGGAGTCAGGCAACATAGAAACATTTTCAATAAATAAATATGTGCTGAAATAGAAAGGTTAAGCTATGTATCTGCATCTTGAAGTCTTTATGAAGCAGTCTTAGCGTGACCTCCTTGGGACCACAGCCAAAGAGTATTCTCACAATTGCCTTTTTGATTAATGTTTCATCTTGTAAAATGCAAAAATCGTTTTGACCTGGTTATTCATCAACTGTAATGATTGCCCTAGCCCAAATACTCAGACTCACAAGAGGCTGCTATATGAAATCTGATTTATTAAGGAACTAAAGGCAAATACAGAGAAAGCTGAGAATGAGCAAAAGGGCGCCAAATACAAACTTAAACCCTTGGTGCAAACGTATCCCGCCTCCCTCGTAACAGCCCCGCCCATCACAGGTGCTAGCAATCGTCAGAGTTGCTAGCCTGGGAAAGTAACCTTGAGCGCAGTAGATAATGCGAATACATTCCAGAGCAAAGCCAAAAGATAAGTACTCCCATCCTCCCGAGAAAGATGAAACACGCATCCAGCTAATGACATGCGAAACGTTACGATGTGTCCAAGACATTGAAACGGCGAACATGACATCAACTTGGAGGAAGTCTGCTATTACAGCTGCGTGGATTTTAATATGCATGTCTCTTAAGAGACACCTGCTTGTGCACTTTTGCTAGTGTGCACACATTTTGCAAACAACATTGGAAACATTTTAAGTATGTAAACTCTATCATAATTAAAGTTAGTTTTTATATGTTTCTCCCAAATTTACACAGTTTTTTATGAATGTTGCACAGAACTCCATTAAAACTTTTTTTTTGTTTAATGAAGATTTTGGTGTACACATATGTATTTTAAAATTTACCTACTTATATGAGAGCTCCCGAATCAGTAATATTTGTGTATAGGATGATTACATCTAAGGCAAAGTAGATTTGGCAGTGTAATATAAATAGCAGGCTCATGACAGCATAGGGAACATCCTCATGGTTGCTATTTACATAACAAAGAACGTACACATTATTTACATTAACCTAATGAACTTCAAACCAAGGTTCCCCTGTGCATTTATGGGATTTGAGGAATGAAGAAGGAATATGAATGTCAGCACTGCTAATATTGTTGGTGCTCCCCCATGGCTATTTACATAATAAAGGGCATAAACATTAATTGCATTCACATAATTTACATCACAGTAAGTTTGGGCTCTGCAATTTAGGGACCTGAGGACTGGAAAAAGAATGGAAATATTTCTTTTCTTTGTCTCCAAAACTAAATAGATGACTGTGGTGGAAGGAACCAAGGACAGAAATGGGCTCCAAATCTGTGTGTAAATCAAGATTTGCCATGTACTACGTTGAATCTCTGCAGCCTTATTATTGGTTGGGATTTGGCCAGATTTATGTTTGTATATGAAACAGTCTTAGGTTCTTTTTGCAGCAATATGTAATTATTCAAAGAGAATTACATATTTAAAGTCTAGAAAAGTGTGGTTAATATCAAGATTTTCAAACCAGGTGACAGTTCAAGCAAGAAAATGCAGACCATTTCTACAACACTACAAGCTCTAATAACCATCTTCTTTGTCCATTTAATGTCTTGCTTTTCTTCCTGGGCTCAAATTATTTGTCATTGAGGAAGTAGTAATATTTATATTTAAATATATGTTTATAATTATAATTATATTTATATTATTTCTGGGTCTATTTGCATTTATATATCATCCCTTTCTTTGTAACTTTGGAAAGGTAGCATTTCTCCCAGTATTTTTTACATAAAGTGCTGGGGCCATATCAGAAACAGGATAAGAAAGAAACTCTTCAAATTGCAAAGTGTGAGCTGTTTCTCTTTCTTTCTTTTCCTTCTTAAAAAAGTGTACCCAAAAGAGAACAGGAATATATATATACATACATACATACATACATATAAATAAATATAAAAATAAATGTGTGTGTGTGTGTGTGTATTGTATGGTTTCACTAAACTTATTCTAGTAACCACAACAATGCTGGAAATTCTGGGCTTCAAATTTAAGGTTCCTTATTACTTTCCTTAATTAACTCTTAAGTCAAGTTGCTAAAAACTTTTTAGTTGTCCTGCACTGCCATCTTCTGGATATTTATGAACAAAAAGAAGTATAAAGAATTACATTAACTGGTCAGTTAAAACTCCAACAAATTAGAGTAATATTAGCTCCTTTCAACTTGTGTGTTGCCAACTAATATAAAATAAATATAGATTTACAGTTAATAATAGAAAATATCCTTCAATGGGAACACTGATTTTTCAAATAACAGACTGTGAAAAACATGTACAGTCTGAAATATAAATGCTGCATTGCTGCAAAATCCATATTCCAGATAGAAACAGACACACATTACTTGATGCTGGTTTCACCCAAGAGCTGTAAATTTTAAATTTACACAAGACGCTATCCACAGATTAAATTCATGGATTGGGTTTACACAAGACACTGAACTAAAATGAACACAAACCTTTCTTTCACACAAACCCAACTCCATCTGATCAACAGTCCCCAGGATGAGATACAAATAGTTAAAAGAAATGCAGTTGTGAACGAAGGACCATCAAAAATTGGATCCTCTGTGTTTCAAACCGTACGTAGAAAAGAGGGGTGTTGAATGGGGAGAATCTGATGTGCAAAGTCAGTTTTCCTCCAAAGTTTTAAAGGAATACCTAATTTATGTATTGGAGGAGGCCAAGCCAAGCCAAACATAACAAAAAGAAAGGATTTCTAAATTTAGTGTAGCTTTCTTTCTTCACTCAACTAGAATTAAGTGAAGGAGAAAAAATATTTATCAGCCCTCCTCATCTTATACATTTTTTAAATTGCTTTCAATTAAGTGCAGAAATCTATCCTCCAATTTCCCAGTAGTTAACTGCACCTGTTTTTCCTATTTCAATTTGTGATTTATTGCTGTATGTCTGGGAGGGTATTGCCAAAATGGTTTACTTTCTGTTGCATATCTTCCATCACTTTGCAGTCTCTCTGGCTGCCCACATTTTCTGAAGCCCAAGGTGGTGCCCCCAAGGTGGTGCCCCCTATCTTTGGTCTTTTGGTGGACTTGTGGGAAGCCAGAGAGGCTGCAGATGGGTGGAGAGAGGTTTGTACCAATAAGTGCATGACATCCATGCATCATCACTAAATGAGTGAAAAAATGAGTGCAAAAGCATGTGGTTTCACTCCACCAACACTTTTTTTTAAATCCGTTCAATCGTGTCTGATTCTCGGAGACTGCCTGGACAAGTCCCTGCAGTTTTCTTGGCAGGTTTTTCAGAATTGGTTTGCCATTGCCTCCTTCCTAGGGCTGCAAGAGAGTGACTGGCCCAAGGTCACCCAGCTGGCTTTGCGCCTAACCCATACTCTCCCGGTTTCTAGCCTGATGCCTTAAGCATCACATCAAACTGGCTCTCCCACTCACACTAATTACACTGAAATTCCCTTCTGCGTAAGAAGAGAAATGAAATCTTTTTGTTTTTTTTAAAAAAATCAAGTTAAATTACATTTAAAAAAAAAGAAAAGACAAAGAATCCCAACTGTTTCACCATCAGGGTAAAAAAGAACATATTTATGTTATCTTGATTTTGTTTTGCATTTTTAAATTACTTTTTTATTTTTTGATATTTCATTGATATAATCAAATGTATGATAAGGTAAAGGTAAAGATTCCCATTTAGTTGTGTCTAATGACAAGCTAGGGGGTGGTGCTCATCTCTGTTTCCATGGCTGAAGAGCCAGCGTTTTCCGAAGACGCTTCTGTGGTCATGTGGCCAGCATGACAGTCACAGAACGCTGTTACCTTCCTGCCGAAGCGCTACCTGTTTATCTACTCACATTTGCATGCTTTCAAATTGCTAGGTTGGCAAGAGCTGGGACAAGTTGACGGGAGTTCACTCCGTCACATGGCGCTCGGGTCTCAAACCACTGAACTTGAAACTTTCTGGTTGACAAGCCTGGCATCTTAACCACTGAGCCACCATGCCCTCCCCCAAATGTATGATAAAAACAGCAAAAAATTATTAGGGGTTCTATACAGTAGTGATACCACTTAGAAACATTAATTCTCATCCCTGTTTGTTTGACCTCTCCAATATATTTTCCATATGCTATCTCCCTCAACAGCAACCACACAGATTCAGAGGCATAAATCATACTGCTTGAAAACTATGGGATGTTTTGCTGTCCTTGTATTTATAGGTTAAGCAAAGGAAATGTACTGATTGATATTTTGGTAGATTATGGGATTTTAGTTGCTTAAACTTTCTGTGAAAGATATACTGAAAAAAAATGCACGTATGGAATCTAATCAGGGTTAAAAAGAGAATTCAAAGAAAAGGAAGAAGTTGCTTAACTCTAATTTCTGAACTGGGCTAAAATAAAGGTGCTCAAGGATATTCTTCATAATAAACTGACCTGCACTTTCTATATCAAGGCATGAATAGGAATATAGCACCTTTTAAGTTTTGACATCTCTGAACATCTTTATGCATTCATCTGTTAAGATAAGGAATCACAACACATTGAAAAGTACAATTTAGGTCTATGTTTTAAAATATTTGAGGGGGGAAAAGAGACATGAATGTAATTCTAAAATGTTAGAAAATACATAATCTCACTTTATTTTTAAATGCTTTTACTCCTTTTAAAATCTTTATTGTATTCCAGGACTGATTTTTTTTTAAAAAGGTTCAGTCTGAAAATCGGCCATAAAATAGGTCAGATATTAAGCCACAAACAGATGAATAAAACTTTGTGGAAAAAAATATATTACTGCCTTTTGTGCAATTTTTTAAAATGCAGATTGATGTAGAAATGAAGTGAAATTGATTTATGTATGAGCATATACAAAACTGACATGGGCTGAAATTGACTGCTAGAGAGGAGAAAAATCAAGTAAAATAAAATAGAAGAACCCCATCTCCATGTAATGAGATAGGGAAGAAGTACAGCAGTATACATATATTGATCTAGGAGCACTTTAAAAAAAAAAAAAAAAAGCAATATATACTTTGTCTTAAAATGGGATTTATTTATTAGAAGCAGCCGAAATAGTATTTTAATGTCAAATACACAGTTGTACAAAAATACAAATTTTTTTGTGCGCTGGGGCGCTGATGCAAGAAAGCAATTTGTATGAGATTCCAAATAAATCAAGTGAAGAATGACAACCTTCAATAATGAAGAAAAAAAAAATGCAATGACTTTGGTATGAGAGAACTACCAAAAATCCCATTATAAACATCCCAATATTGTCTTTGCTACCAGACAGCAATTGGAACAGACTCTGAGTGTAATAGGTAAAATGAAATAAAATGCACACACTAAACTAAGAAAATATGCTTGCCTGCCATCTTAATTTCTTCATCAAAACAAAGCAGAAATTGAATTATTCAGTGAGGACTTTTACTAGGTCTAGGCATTGTTTTTGTATGATCACCACCCTAACTGCAGTCATTCTGATGGCCATCATACTTGCAATTCTGGAAGTTACAAGTTAGGAAGAAGGGCAGATGAAGATTAAGTCCATTAAAATAGGTACTAAACTAAAACTCTTTAGGTAACTAAAACTCTTCAAAACATATTAAGCAACCCAAAAGACCAAATAGCCCAAGAAGAAAAAAAACAGGAGTTATTTACAACGTACAATGCAAAGACTGTAACAGCCACTGTGTAGGACAGACAGGCAGAAGACTAGCAGAGCGCATCCATGAACACCAACTAGCTGTCAGAAGACATGATGAGAACTCCTTAAGCTCACAACACATGGACAGACTGAACCATAGTTTCAACTGGGAAATGGTGAGCATCCTAAACCCAGCCAAATCCAAAAACGCCAGAGAATTCCTGGAAGCCTGGCACTCAGACCAAGCAGCCATCAACAGACACATAGAGGTAAACAACATTTACATACCATTCAAAAGAGACAATAGAAAATCCAAAAGACCAGTACACTCCCTTGCCAGCAATCAACAGCCAGATATGCAAAAATCAACACTAGGATTAACACCAGATGAACCATCAAACAGCACAATACACCCTAATCAAGGAACTATTAACTCAGGCAATCAACCAAGCAGCAAACAACAGCCCAATCAAGGAACTCCCAAGGAGAGAACAACACCCCTACCAACACAGGCAGGGCAAGCCATGGTCTATAAACTGAGAGCAAGGTGCTCTCCCTCTTTGCACTGAAGATGTTGCCTAGTCTGGCAATGAAATGTCTGCAAGCAGACAACCAAGCTCAGAGAGCACCAAGGACTCCACAAAATAGGTACAGTTTACTTCAAATCTAACTCAACTCCAGGTGACGTCAATGGGCACATCTGTATAGTTTTATTGATAACTGCAGTGCTGCTCTGCCAGTTGCTTCTTCTGGTTTTGGTTTGCCTTGTTTTTTTTTTATTCCCAGTCTAGCCTACAGACATGAGATATCCTGGTGGCTCTGCACTGAAGAATTCATCACATTTAACCCAGCTTAGTTTTTTTGATGAACCAAGTTTTTGTGATGCTATCTAACTGGACCATTACCAATGAACAAAACCCTAAATAAGTTAGGATACAAGCTGAGGGGATGAGGAAGGGCTATTTAAAAAAAAAACAGACTTTCTACTGCATAATCTAGACAACATTCTAAGAGATACAGCAAATAAATAAATCTATTAAGTCTCCATAGGTTATTTTAAGTCACAATTTTGTTAACAGTGGTTTTTGGGATAAATTATAGTTGGCTGAGTAGATACAAGTGCACTGTGCTATAAGCCACAGTTTATGGACCATAATGGCTGGATTCCTAATGTTAAGTCAAGTCCAAACAAACCACGTAATGGCTTAACTTGGTGTAAAAGCAGACATTGTCAGGTATATGCAACGATTATAAAGGCTGATAAACGGCTGGTTTGGAGGATCAATGAGAGCAAAAGAGTTCAAGGCAGAGAATTAAAGAGAAGTAATACGAGGATTTTTTAGCATCATTCCAAGTAACCTTCGTTTCTGCATCATCCGTTTTGTAAAGATCTCGAACCAAAAAATCTAGGTTTTAATTTTTCATCTTAATGTACCATAAGGACCTTCTAGAATCGTAAGTCAAAGAAGATAAGGCTTCGGTCGCTTAGATCAAGCCAGTTAAGGACTCTACTGCTACAGCATTTGTGACAGATGGCCAACCAGATTCTCTTCAAACACCTCCAGTGAAGGAAAGTCCACCATTCCCCAAGCCATTTTGTCCCATTGTGGAACAGCTCTTACCATTGGGACATTTCTCTTGATGCCTAATAGTAATTCATTTCTTGTAATTTAAACCCAAATATGAGCAACCCTGCCACAACTTCCACCCAACAAACCAAAAGTACTTGAAAATAGGCATCATGTCTTCCCAGTTTTTTTTTCTTCTGCAGGCTCAACATACACAAAGTCGCCAACTATTCTTCACATGTTCTCTCTTCCAGTCCCCTTAGCATGATTACTCTTGATTACTCTCTTCTGGACACCCCCAATTTGTTTCAAGGTTAACTAAAATCTTATACCCAGACCTGAGCCAATATGCTAGGTGAAGTCAAACCAAGCAGAATAAAGAGGAACAATGACTTCTCTTCATTGTAGCATTTCTGTATCAGGCTATTTATAAACGCATTATGAGAACTGAAAAAAAAAAGTGCAGTTGCTTTAAGAATCTCATTCATTTTAATCAGTTGGCTCATAAAGTAGATACACCTTTTTTAAGAGTTGTGAAAAAAGCTTGAAAGAGAGGGGGGTGCTGAAATTAATAGAAGAAAGGTGTAGTTTTTGTGCATTTTGTCCACTTCATTTGCAAATTGTGCACAGTTCTACAGATCTCTATCTTAATTTTATTTATTTATTTGTTGGTTGGTTTGTTTATTTATGAAATTTTATCACCGCCCATCTCACCCCGAAAGGAGGGACTTAATGCGGTGTTTCTCAACCTCAGCAACTTTAAGATGTGTGGACTTCAACTCCCAGAATTCCCCAGCCCACTGTCTTAATGAAATACACATGGATCAGCAGAATTAGTATTAAAATTTGCAGATTCAGAATTCCACAAATCACAGCCAAACATTTCCATCCACAGCCTGATGCTCCCTGCTTTCTCCCCCTAGTAAATCAGCAGAATCAACATTTTACAACCTGGTTTTAAATAGGACACAGGTATAAGTCTGTATGACATATAACTGCATTTCCAGAATGATATTCCATTGCTCCAACAGAGCAAGGATTCAAAGATGGATTTAATCATTTGGTTCTCATTCTTTTCATTATTCACTTGCTTGCTTTTCCCTTCACATTTTATAGAGAGAGGAAAATATATTCCCCAAAATTTGATGTGATTTTGGAAGGGGGATGATCAGATTTTTTCCTTGGGAGAGCTGTAATTCTTTTTTTTTTTTTTAATAATTTCTGTCCTCCTCCATTTTATTTGACAAAAACTTTGCTGCTCTTTTGTTCACCTATATTCCTGGAACTTTTTTGCAATTGGAGTGGGGTGGATTCGTAAATATTCCTCCATGAAAGCCTTTAGTAAAAAGCGAATCCTTTACATAATGTGAAAAGACATCATTCGACTCAGCTTCAACTGAAACAGCACAGCCTATGAATCTACGAGACCCTTTGTGTATAAACTAGCTCCTAAAATGTTTATTCTCTAACACTTTAGAACCTCTCCCTTTAGCTGATGGAATTCTAACATCAGCCCTGAAGCGTTTTGGCTCACCAAAGTGTCTTTTCAAATAGAAGTATTTGTTCAAAGGACACCTTGAACATTACAAAATATAAAAAGTTTCCCCAGAGGTCAAAAGAAAGGGGGGAAAATGTGAGTCATGTTGGTTTCCAGCCATGCTCATTACCAAAAGGGTAAAAAAAATATCTGGAAGGAAGGGGTGGGGGGTTGAAATAAAGGAGGAGGCAGAAGAGAAATCAGAGCCTGTTAGGGTTATTTTAAAAGTTTTTCTAAGTGTAATTAATTCTTCAGAGTATCAAGGGGGGCGTAGTTCTGAGGTACCTCTTTCCACTGTAGAATTAAGCAGCACCTGCCATTTTTACTACTACACTGGATCATAGCCAAAAGGTCGAGAAGCACCTGCCATTTTTAAAATCTCTCTCTTAAAAAAAATACGCAATTTGGCTGTCCCCTCATCAACTCCCAAATACGCATAATTTATTTTCCTCCGTAAAAAGACCTCATTCACCATCTCAGTTTTTTTAAAAGTAAAATAAAGTATCACAACGCAAATAACTCAGAACCAAGTACTGGAACTTTGATGCAGTTGAAACTCAGTCTCTAATCAAAGATATACTTTTAATGAGATTGTGTCTTTGACAGAAATTAAGGCTATAATGAACAGATGGGTCATTACTCAGCTTGCAGGCATGCTATCTAATTTTTATTTAATTTCAGAAGCCTGATGTTTTTGATAAAGTACTGGTAATTTAGATAATTTTTTCTCCTTTGTTTTTTGATGTAGGTTCATTCTTATTCCTTCTACTACAAATTGTGACTTCTGTTTACTGTTACGATTCACAGGGTTTTTAGTTAACAATACTTGTATAACCCTACTGTCGTCCCATAAAGAAGTGTGTGCATAGATTTAAAGAGTGCTTAGACACTGGCTGTACCGGAAACTTTTTATTCACATCACAACTGAGACTTGTAAGGATCTGGAAACTGTTTCCATGGAAAATGCTAGTCAAGGGAGAGACCCAGTTCACACTCACCAATTATTGGCTCTTTAGAACTATAAAAGACATCTCAGTAGTCATAAATGAAAGTGAACTGCCTCTTCTGCCTCCTGCGGATTCTGCTGTAGCAAAAATGACCTTGACTGCTGCAGAAGCTGCTGTTTCGCAATGCAAACGCTCAGATTTGTTCTCCTTAAATAATGTTATGTAACTGTTCATATTGCACAGAAATGTTTGAACTACTTTGTAATTCGGAATACATAAGAAATAATCTAATGCTAGTTCATTTCTTGTAGTTGTTTAAGGGGGTACGCAGAGTGTGCATATGTTCAGCAAAACATCTTCTTCAATATTCTGACAACATTCAAGGATATAGTGGTCATACATTTCCAAACACATGTTAATTTTTTAAAAAATATATAGATGTAAATATTTTTGTGAATTGTATCAGAACAATCACAAGAAGTGGACGGTAGCTCAGAAAATAGTTTCTGGTATTACAGAAGCAGAACAGTGGGATGGAAAATATGATAACATTTGCAAATTACCAACATGGTGATCCCTTCTTCTCGAAAGCGTTAGTGAGGCCTATTTCTTATATAAAAATATGCATGGAGGGAAGAGGAATAAAACCTATCTTCTACCTTTGTCGTACTTCACTGAACTCCAATAGTTTTTGCAATTTTCTTCCTGCTTGTCTCTTTATTGGTATCAGAGTCAAACCAGGGTCAGGAATTCTTCAAAGCAACGGAGCACAACAAGGTTTGACACGGGAGGACCGATGCAAGTTTTGCTTCCATCGTTGTTGTTGTCTTTGTTTAATAAAAAAACAACACACACACACACACACACACACACACACCCAAACCCACATTCTATTATATGTGAATAGAATGAGCAAGTACATGTTTACAATATTTTGCCAATTCTGGGAAGTTTGTAAGCCAGTGTTGAGAATACTACATTAAATGCTCCGATGAGTTTAGTCAACATAAGGCAGCTTCTTCTATTCCAGTGTCAGCAAACAGAACTCTCTACTTGCTGCTTTCTGAGTGCACATCTGGTATCTAGGACGGCCATTTATTCATGAGTTATTCAGCAAGTAGAAAGGGTGATAACCCAGCCAGTGTAATAATTGTGACTTTAACTGATGGCCAGTTAAGGGTTATGTATTGTTTTATATTGGAACTGTTTATTTCATTTTTGCTTTTGTTTTTAGCAAGTCACCTACAGTTGTAGTGTTCAAGCTGGGCAGCCACATAATTTATATAAATAAAAATTAAATGAATAGAAATATTGTATACTGTGTCAGATTAGCAATAACTAGGTCTACATAGACAGCGTAAGAAAGAGCTATCTCTTCAGGCAAAGCTATATGCATGATAATCTTGGAATAATTCACAAACAAAATTGACCTTACTTTTGAGTATTTTTTGTTGAGATTTAGAAGGCCACCTGACTCTAAAATGACTCTGGATGGCTCTGAGTAGACATGTAGTATTGTACTGTCATGCTTTCACAGAATTGAAGTATGAGGTGAGAACTGGGTCCAATCCAGTTTCTTGAATTGATTTGATTCAAAGAAAATCGGGCCAATTCAAACAGTCAAATGCATTTGAACATACCAACTGGGTTGATTCAACTTGAAAGTCCAATTCAAATAAAATTATCGTTTTATGGTTCAAACAGTTTTGTGACTGGCAGCCATTTATTTCACGAGTGCACCCGCTTCTTGCTCTCAACATTTAAAACGATGCTCAGGATCAAAACCCTGTTCCAAAGAGAGATCAAGAGAAAGGGAGCATAACAGCACACGTGGACACAATTTTCATTTGATCAAACACTACATACACAAACACGCATACACATGGGCTTTCCTATTAATATGTTATCACAGAATTCTCTAGCTAGAATAGTTCGTACAATCAGGTCTGCAGACCAATTGTTTTAGTACCCTCATGCAGCTGAGATGCATGGCACCATCGCACAACATTTTCTGACCTTCATCAGAAAATTCCAATGGAGCTGTGGAAAAAGATGATATAAATCATTTCTGGGTAGCACATACTGTATATTTAAAGCATGGAGACTTCCTATTCCCCATCTGTCTGGCTGTCAGACTATTCTTAAAAAGAGATAGTATGAAGGTGGTGGTGGTGGGGTTTTAGTTCTTTATTTCCTCCCAGGCAAATGTGTGCCAATAAAATGAGTGGTGCAGAGTTTATCACATATCCAGAATATGTTGTCATAAAGCTTGACACATTTCCAGCTCTTTATCAAATATAGCCCAGCTAGGGATGTTGGAGAATTGCGTTTAGTCTAAGTTTATATGCAAAACAACCTAATTCACTCTTCTTGGACTGATATATGGCTTGGAATACATTTATCCTTCAGATTTTGTCCCCCTCTAAATTCTGTGATATATTCTCAGCTCACAAATGCTTACTCACATGCATATTTTAAGTGAAAATACATACTATTTAAATGAAAATGTGTACAGATACAGAACATGGATTGGAATTCATTTGTATCTCCCTAATCAGTGACTCATTGGCCAAATTCAACCCTTCTAGTAAGCCATGGTTTATTTTAACCACCG
Organism: Candoia aspera; assembly: GCF_035149785.1. Taxonomy (NCBI): domain Eukaryota; kingdom Metazoa; phylum Chordata; class Lepidosauria; order Squamata; family Candoiidae; genus Candoia; species Candoia aspera. The sequence continues at coordinate 13,764,669 of NC_086166.1, read as the reverse complement.
TTCAGTTACTGGGGAAAGTAGACACAAGTCATTTTCAGTCATCATAGTTTCTTCACTTTATTTATTTTGTTTTATTTTTTATCCTGCCTTTATTATTCTTATAAATAACTCAAGGTGGCGAACATACCTAGTACTCCTTCCTCCTTCTATTTTCCCCACAACAACCACCTTATGAGGTGGGTTGGGCTGAGAGAGAGGGACTGGCCCAAAGTCACCCAGCCGGCTTTCATGCCCACGGCGGAACTAGAACTCTCCTACATGCCTGATTGGCTCTTGGGCTGAGAGAGAAGGACTGGCCCAAAGTCACCCAGACGGCTTTTGTGCCCACGGCGGGACTAGAACTCTCAGTCTCCTGGTTTCTAGCCCAGCACCTTCACCGCTACACCAAACTGGCTATAATAATACTTGTATTTAATAGTTGTATTTCTCTTCCATCCTTTTTTAGCCTGCTCTTGTGCTGCTGCTCTTTATAAAGAGGCTGGCATGGTCCATTAATCAACCCAGGAATAAGCAAGAAGAGGGGAAACAAATCATGCAACTCCATTGGCACAGGATGCTAAGCAATCGTTTTATTGTAACTCACAGAGATCTCTGGCTATTGGACAGTTAATGTTTTTTAAATAAATGAAATAAATTATAATAAATTATTTCTTTTGATCAAGAAATTTTGCTGAAAATGTTCCATCTAAAGTCCTTGGCTTTTTCTTTTTTAACTTTTTTAGCATTCAGCTCAGGTAGCAGATGTCAGTGAAGGATGGACATATATTTTTCAGCTAATAATAATAATAATAATAACGATGTTGCCCTTTCACATCCTGTTTATCATAGCTCAATTTCTAAGTGTTTTTGGGTTTAATACTTAATTATATTAACCATGAGAGCCAGTTTGGTGTGGTGGTTAAGGCACCAGGCTAGAAACCGGGAGACTGTGAGTTCTAGTCCCACCTTAGGCATGAAAACTGGCTGAGTGACTTTGGGCCAGTCACTCTCTCTCAGCCCTAGGAATGGCAAACCACTTCTGAAATCTTGCCAAGAAAACTGCAGGGATTCGTCCGGGCAGTCGCTGAGAATCGGACATGATTGAGCAGAAAAATCTCTCAATCACACTAACTATAGTTAACATGTTGCTTCACCATGGATTTAATAAGTTCTCTCTTTAATCACATTAGAAATTAAAAATCTCTTAAAGGGAAAATAGGAGCCACATGAAAGGGTTTAAGGAGGGCACATGCAGCCTGGGGACATCCTGTTGCATCTGGTATGGATGCAAACCAGTTCAAAGTGTAAGGTAAAGGTAAAGGCTTCCCTTGACATTAAGTCCAATTGTGTCCAACTCTAGGGGGCGTTGCTCATCTCCATCTCAAAGCCAAAGAGCCGGCGTTTGTCCATAGACACTTCCTCCGTGGTCATGTGGCTGGCATGACTAAACGGAACGCCGTTACCTGCCCGCCGAAGCGGTACCTATTAATCGACTCACATTGGCATGTTTTTGAACTGCTAGGTTGGCAGGAGCTGGGACTAGCAACGGGAGCTCACCCCGTCCCGCGGATTCGAACCGCCGACCTTCCGATCAGCAAGCTCAGCAGCTCAGCGGTTTAACCCACAGCGCCACCGCGTCCCTTAGTTCAAAGTGTACCTATGCATTAATTACCACAAAACTGTTTTGGAAAGGCAAGAGGTATGTCGATATATACCCATTCTGGGAATCTGGCAAAGTCAGGCATCCTGAAAGAACCAGGACCACTTCAGTCAGAGTAACACAGTCCCTACTCGGAGCCCTTTTTTGTCAAAGCTTGTAGCTTCTTCCCTAACAGCATACATTCTAGCCCAAGAAAAGAACAAGCCTCGATGCATCTTTCGAACTACCTGCAACCATGGAAGGTGTACAGCCACTTCAGAAGGTCAGGAGACTGTTTTTGGCACCGCTGCTATCTCCTGTCACTTTATCGAATTACTGATTGCTAGATGCAGCTGGATTAAGTCAAGAAAGAAGGACACGAACACGGGAGTTGTCATCTTTTCAACTGTGAAATTCCATAATTGCACGTCATAGTGACAGGAAGAACAAGGGAGTTGTGACATCCAGTGGCAGCCACATTCAAATGGCATGGAAACATCCCATTAGGATCTCAAGCTGTACCAAATCTTCATTTATCAGGAAACTGTGTGTAGTTTCATCCTGCTGAATGCCTGCAGGAGTTTCTCTGAATTAAAGTTGTCAGAATTCTAGGGCACTTTTTAATGATTCATGGAAGGAAGGAAGGAAGGAAGGAAGGAAGGAAGGAAGGAAGGAAGGAAGGAAGGTTGGTTCTTGGATGGTGCATCTGCAAAATGTTTGCAGAAGAATGCATCTTCTTGAAAAGCAAATGGACAACTCTTTTATCCCATCCCTGGGTTGCAATGCAAAATAAATGGATGTGAAGTAATTCAGAAAAGAGAAAAATGAATGAGATGATACAGTGGCCCCGCTAGAGTACAAGATGATGACATATTTACTATATACAAGTCGTTTAGTCCCTGAAGTATAAAAACCTTCATGGAAAAGGTGGGTGTGGTCACTGCATTTCATCCTTCCATAATTTCTTAACTAGGCTACTGGAAGGAACTCTAAGAAGGGCTGACCTTGAAAACCGTACGGAAAGAAAAGCAGTTGAAGAATGCAAGAGGCCTATCTAAAGTGCATTTTGTGCCAAACTGACTTACAATTCCTTTCCCAACCTCAGTCAAGATGCCTTTACTTCCTCTAAAAATCATATCATATGAACTTGTCCAGATTTAACAATTTTCCTCACAGACTTTGTTGTGTATTTCACCCTCCAGAGAAGGTACAAACATTAGGTTAATTCCATATTTCCCCTGTTTCAGGACAGGTGTAAAAATGTCATGTTCCACCTGGGTTTTTGTTTGTACTCTCTGGTTCATTTATTTCTCAAAACTATTTTCTGGCCTTTATTAATTAGCTGTTTTCACAATTGTGTTATCATCTTAGGGGCTGAAAAGCAGCTGTTTTACAACTGTTTATCTATAACTATCTTCATAAATCTACCAACAAATATGTGTGCCTGAGGTGATGGGCAAGAATCCCAGGGAGATAATCTGCAAAGCCTGTAGGCTCAACATTTTGGATTAAGCTCTATAACTGCACCAATTTCCCTGTTTTTCTCCAGGACATGAATCCGTATGAGGAGCTGGGCTTGGGTAGTTTTATCATTCCCATCATCACATATCATATAATCTTCCAAATTCCAAGTCCTCCAAATTCTTCTCCTGCCATTTTATATCACTACCTGTACATCAAAAAAGCTTTATAACACATATTCCTCTAAAAATAATCACCCTTTTTTTACCGCTGAACGATTAGTCACTTTGTTTGGCAGAATGACCTGATTCTCCAAATCTCTCTCTCTTTCTTTCTCAAGTTTTCCCTTAGGGCTCTTCCCTAATAATCAAATAGCTGTAAAGGGAGCTTCTGCCATCACGTTCCCCATACAAAGAGATCCCATAAAATATGACCCAGTTGTAACTTTCTAAACAATTGCATTCAATACTTAAAGGGGAAAGAACATCTAAAATCAGAAGCAATGCACTTTAAAAAAACCCAAACAAATCTTGGTTTTGGACGTGGGCATGTGGTATGACCTTGGTCAGTCTTCTTTTTCATTTGCCTGTTTGTATCTTTCAAATTCATCATCTGCCTTCCTCATGGGTGTTTTTAATTAATCTCTGGAAAGAGCTGGAAGACCCTTTGACAGCTATTGCTACAGAATTCCATAACGGTAGGCAAAGAAGCCCCAAGTTTAACTGTGCATATTGTATCCCCAAGAAGATCACGCAAACTGTTGAAACATTACAACACAAAAGGGAAATCTCTGAACTTTGCTGACCTATTGCATGATCACATCCCCTGTACAGCATAAAGCTTTTTGATCTCATAGGCCCCACAGCGCCTTGCACATGCAAAAAATGATATCCTCTGTCAAAATGCACCTCAAAAGGGCTGCTCAACAAAATCCCTTTTTTCCCCCTGAGCTAGAGAATAGAAGGTGATGCTGTGAATGACCTTACAGTACAAAGCTTACGCCACCGACTGCTCATTAGTGGTCAACCTTGTGGTTGCCCCCGGGGAATACTGCCAAGAATGTCAGGGCAGATGACAGCCACATTGACTCAACAAAGGAGAAGAGGACTAACCAAACATCTAGGCAGAAGAGCAAAGCAAACTTCAGGCACAGAGGATAGCATGCTAAGGTATATATAGATCAGATGTGCAAATATGGTTTTTAATAGCTGCTCACTTCCTTTCCAGAAGAAACCAGATCTTTGGAGAAGATCTGAGGTGCAACCTTTGAAAGTTCTTGTTCCCACTTAACTTGCTTAGTATAAGAGTTTTTATTCAGCTACTCCTTCAGTACGGAGGTTCGTATAGGTTCCTACCAAATTCTTCTCCTCTGGTTGGACCACACTAAGAATGACCATCATAGTGTTGACTGGATATTATAATACTATAATTATTATAAAACTGTAAAATTGTGTATTGTAGAAATTGTATAAAAATACAATATAATGCAGTATACGATAAATATATGATGTAATATGCATAGCACTATAATAAATGTAAAGATAATTATAATAATTGTATAACAATAGTTATAAAGATATTAAAAATAGAAGTAATTATGCAAACAATATCCCAAACATTTACTCAATATAGTAAAATGATCTAGAAACTTAACTATCTGCACTGGAAGAAATCGCTTGTATGAGGCAGATGCTGGGCATTTATTTCTTCCAGAAATATAACCAAGCTTATCTGGACTGATAGAAATCTTATAATCTATTTTAATAAACATATCAGGTTATTCTTATCTCCACAAAAGGAATTATTAATCATGTCATTTCTCCCAGAATCAGACATTGCAAAGAGCTTCACACATGACTCCTTACTAACCGTTTTAGCAACAGTGTGAACTTAAACCTTTCCTGTCCGTTAATCTTTAACTCATTTCCTAAGGCCGTTCAAGATGTGTGAGATGGTAAAGTTAGAACCTGTGTCCCTGCATTCTATCCAGGCTATTTATTAGCAGGAGCAAATCCAGTTTAGTACATAATAGTAAGTAAATAAGTTTATTGTTATAACCACAGGTCGTAACATAAGAATGCAATAAAATACAAGAACGTAACAATAAAACAACAAAACAGTGAAATTATAAAATAAGGTGATAAAAGAAGCATTAGATATTAAAAGGTTACAACAAAATAAAGCCAAAGCTACAACTAAGGTCTTAAGTATTTCTTCCTAAGTTTGAATGAGAAGAATGAAAGTAGCAACTTGGTTGCTGACAGTTGGAAGCATATCTGCAAGAAGATAAATCAGTTTTTTCAAGGTCAGAGCCGTGAGTTCATCTGCCATTAATAACTTGGCCCTGATCTAATTTGTATATGGGGCAGTGGAAGACATAATGGATAATGTCGCCCACTTGACCAACACCACAAGGACAGAAACATTGTTCGACAGGGAGCTTGCAAAATCTCCCTGCGAGATATGCGGAGGGCATGATCTGCAGGCAAAGGGTATAATTACATGACGGTACTTCATATCCCTTGATTATTTTCCAGGGTGATTTTCTTCCTGCCTCCCCTCTTTTCACACCAAGGTTATCTTTGGTCACTAAGAGCTGAGTTCCCAGAAGTGGATGGGGCCAGGACAAAAGTATATAATTAATGTAATTATTTTAAGTGTTAAATCAATTATAGTACATTGTGCCCATGTACTTAGCAATTTCTTCTTTCTCTCCCCTTAAAACAAACAAGAAAGCAAAAACTGGAATTCAGTGGCAACTTTTGGGGAAGTCAATCCAACTTTGCAAGTTGCTTGTGGTCTGGATGTGCTTGGTTTCCCCTTGCCAATCAGACAGTGGGAAAGAAGCTGTACACCAGACAAAGAAAGTTTTTTTTTTTTTAAATCCATGTGGCCAGTGAACTCTGAAATGGATAGTAAAGAGCTCAGATGTCAAAGAAGCTATGGGCTTGGATCAAAACCTGCTCTTATGCAACAACTGAAAATGGCAGTATCAAATTTAGAGAGCCAGTGGGATATACTGATGTCATCCTACCTCTGATTAGTAGACATCCTGGCTGCTCAGACCCAGTCTATGCTCAGATGCTGCTCATAGACAAGCTACCTTTTGTTACAGCGCATGTGGCTAGATTTTGTGCAGTAGCACAGAAGATCCGTTGGACCCTGATGGGCCAGTTTTCCACCAGCTAAACACATTCTATGTAATTATTATTCATTTAAATTTTAGATATTATCACCTCTTTGTAATTTTTGTGGCTATTATACTTATATGATTTTAGTATTTATTTTATAATTTAAATAGAGACTGCACCTTGGACCTCATGCATAGATGTTAGGTTGTTTTATAAATGTATTTTAATTTTGTCTTAAATGTTATTTTGTTTCTTATCTATTAAGACAGATCTATATAGATTCACTGAGCACTCTGCTTCTACTGGTCTATGACCATAATAAATTGAATTGAAATAAATTGAATTGGTACGCTGCTGAAGATGTTGAACTGGCCCTGGGGAGACCCAGCTTGAAGCTCCCCCTCAGCTAAGGAAACTCTCTGAGAAACCAGGCCCTCTTTCTCCCTGCCAACCTACCACACAGAGTTGTGTTGTGGAGAAAAAAAAAATAGGAAGAGGGAACACTGCGTAAGCTGCCTTGATCTCCTCTCCAAAGGGCAGAGTAGAAATCAAATCAATAAATATATACTGAATGAGCTACAGAGCTGAAAACTCTGAACATCCACAATGTTTATATTTTATTTATGTTATTTATCTATTGCCATGTTAATATACTTGTTGCACAGTACCGGTTTTCTGGGTGACTCACCCACAGGTCCAACATCAATATATAGTTTTTTACCTTCCTGGAGTGCTCTCCAGAGCAGAAATATATAACAGAAAGCAAATAAATAATTAATAGTGGAATAATTAATCTGAAACATGAGGAAAACACAGTTTGAAACCGAGAGAACCAGGTCTTTAGAAAAATACACTTTATGATAAGAGTGACAGAATAGGTTGCTAGCCTGCAGGGTAAAGGTCGCATCCTGCAAACCTCTCTAGGAAGGTTTCTCTGTGGCTGGGCTGAGAGTTCCGTAAATGGACCGGACATAGGAAGGAAGTTATGAATTCTGGGCTATCTGCATTTTTTGCCCATGAATGCAGAGTCCAGAGGAACAGAAAAAAGAGGTTCAAAGGTGATTTTTGGGGGGGTCATGAGGGATCAGCAATAAGTAAATAATGATCCCATTCCCACAAAACACTTAACTAGATCAATTCAGGGGGCGCCAAGGAAGGGCTTACCTACATCCGCATGGAAGAGTTGGTAGAATCACTCAATTAATGTTGAAAGGGTTGCACCAAGATCAAACGGACTCAGGCTTAAATCACACCCTTCTTTACAGCACTGTTTCGGAAGTAGCAAACCAAATGGTTTGCCTTTTTTTTTCCTTCACCGCTCAGGTCCTCCAAGAAAGAAGAGTTGGAAAGAAAGATTGGCTGATGAAGAAAATATTTCCATTGCAATGGGGATGTTGACAATGTACACTACTCAAGTTCTGGCTGATGAGAGTGGCCAAGTCAGACCCATTGCACTACCTGCCTGGACATAGGGAAGGGGCTAGTGATGGTTGTTCGTTAGGTTTATATCCCACCTGTCATGCAAGAGCTCAGGTGCAGACTGTCCACCTTCCCAGGTAGACCAGAAAGGAAACATGACCAGATGAGCTAATTCTACTTTATTGTAAGGCTATATTAACAGAATCTTGCAAGTCTGAAAGTACAATCCTCCCGCCATCCCCTTTACAATCTGATAACTTAGGGAGGGTCCTGTCCTAACAGCCAGGAAACACGCTGAGACAGGGAACTGGTCTCTAATGTTTATTGCTAGTATATAACAGGAATCCTAACAAACTGAAGAAGCGTGGGAAAACCCAGACATATAAACCCCAAAGGTTAAGACGGTCCCGATCTGTGTCTCTTTGAATGGCTGACCAATTCCTCAGTGCTACGCATGCGCTTGACAGTCTGGATGGGAGCCCCCTGCTCACCATCCTTACTCATGACAGGTCCCTCCTGAGCCTCTTGCTGCACCTACTATGCAGCTGTGGGCTATGCTGCCTCTTATCTGACCATTCCCTAGGCGGCACATCTTTGCTCGGTCTCCCGAGGTCATTCCCACATACCATTATATAGATACAGGGTTCTCTCTCCCCACATTTCCATACAAAAATAACCCCATTTAGGCTGAGAGTGACTGGCCCAAGTCATCCAGAGAGCTTCCATGGCTGACACTGGACTGAAACCTGGGTCTTCTCTGCGTTAATTCAGCCTCTACACTGGATGTCTCATGAAGCTTTGCCTACACTCTTCTGGTGTAATGGTGGATGAGAAAGTAGGATTTAACGCTAATATAAAATAGATAACAATAAAATAAAAATAAGTAATATCCAGATAATAGCCTTTGTCCCAATTTAGACTTTCTAGGTGTTTCTAATTCCAATATTATACCTCAGTTGGATGGATAGACAATGGAATCTCTTTGAACTCTGCAGTCCAAATCAGGGGGAAAAAAGTGCTTAGCTTTGACTGGATTACATCCTCTGATTCTAAGGCCAAAACATTCCTCTCTTTTTTTTTCCCTGTGTGAACTGTAGGACAACTTGGTTCTCATAAAGTATCACACAGTCTAATCAAAGTTTCTATCAAGGATATGGAAGGAAGTGCTGAAAGCAATTTCAGAAACAATTTCTAAGAGTTCATGAAACACTAGGACACATTTTGAAACCCTCCCCAAATGGGTCAATATTTGAAATGTGTAAGACTGCTTCTCTAATTCAGTGATGTTAAGGATCTTGATGGAATTTCCCTTTTTGTATCAGTTTAACTGCAGAACTAAAGACACCACTGTTGATCCATCGGACTGAGATATATCAGGCTGGGCTTCAGGACATCAATGGCCAATTTCACACAAAACAAATTGTACATTATTGAATGCCTGTCAGGAAACTGTGGGCCTGAAAACAATTTCATCTCCATTTCTCATGCTTCTGTAATATATTTATAATTTCACCAAAACTGATGGGATGAATTATGCACTAAACATCTTTGTTAATAATTTCACACAGCTTTTTAAAAAAAAAGGGAAAAGGAAAGGAAAAGATGCTATGCATTGGATTTAAATGGCTGAAAAAATGGTGATAAAAAGAGGAGAGTTTAAGAAATAATGGGTTCTGAGCAGCAAGTGGAACTGCTGTTGTTGTTCCTGGGAAGAAGAGTGAAAAGGTAGATGGCTGGTTTTAGAAAAGTTTCATCATAAGAAAGGAGTGGGCTGCAATGAGAGAATTCCTCCCCCCCCACCTCGCTTGATCACCTCTGAGAACTGAAAATTGCATTTAACAAATATATGTATATGTATGTGTGTGTCTGTGTGAGAGAGAGAGGGAGAGAGAGGAAGAAAGAATATGTTCTACTGTCACATCTGGCAAATTTTATTGTAACTATAAAAGCCTACAAAACTGCTGACCAGAGATGAAAGAAATGAGAATTGGATCTAGTCTCACTATATTGTTGCATAAAAAGGAAAGGAAAGGAAAGGAAAGGAAAGGAAAGGAAAGGAAAGGAAAGGAAAGGAAAGGAAAGGAAAGGAAAGGAAAGGAAAGGAAAGGAAAGGAAAGGAAAAAGAACAGAACACCCTTCCTGGCTCTCTTGGCATGATAGCAAGGAAAGCCCACTCTTGGGTAAACATCCTCTTCAGTTCCTGAATGCCCCAAACTAGTCCAGAGTGGGTTCCATTTAAACCAATGCCACCCTACCATTGTAGAACTACTTCCCTGGGGTGAACCCTCCCTTCCCAGGTCCAAGCAGATATGATGACTTAGTACCATCAAAGTCCCAATGTTGACCTATGGCGTGGAACTGGGAGGCCTTAACAAAAGCCTCCTCAGTTGAAAAAGACCAGACCGGTTTTTTAAGAAGCATACGGAAAACTGACAAGAATATGTCATCCCGCATGGTCAGAGCAGAAACAGGTATCCACTGCTTATACGGCCACTCAATAGTCAGATTTTTTACTTATTGGCAGAGGATCCATGAGTTGTTGGATTACATGCCCAAATAAGGGCCCTTTCATCACTTGCCACATTATGAGAGGATGTATATGTGTGGTGCCGCAGCCATCAAAGATATTGCTCATGTTTTGTTTGTCTGTCAACTGTATGCCCCTTTTAGACTTAGATATTTAAGATCCCTACTTGAAAGAACAGCCCATGGGGACCTGAACCACAGATTGTCCTGTTTCCTCCTGGGCTCTGACCTATACATTGTGAGCAGAACTGCTAAGTTTATAGCCAAGGCAGTTCAACTAAGAATCCATTATATTGAACAGATCAGGGTATCATGTAAAGGCAATGTATTTATCTGAACGCTGATTCTTTGTATTTAGTATATATTATTGTTGTGGTTGTTGTTGTTGTATTTTCTTTTACCTCAAAACAGACCTTGTATTTTAACTTTATTTTATTTTCTTTGATATGGTCATAAGACTAATCAATCAATAAACTACTACTATTACTTAAAGATAAGCTTCCTGGAGAATTGAGCAATCACAGTTTTAAAAAAGACAAATAGCAAAAAAAAAAGCTTTTGCAGAAATTTACAACCTCCATTACAATGGCAATCATTCCAATATGCACAATTTGATTCCAAAAATGGTACACTGCTTTTAGTGAATATTTTAAATGTGTGCATTATAGCAGTACTAAAGGAGTGAGATCCCATTTTTCATTTGAATTGCTGGAAATGAATTGTTCTTCCAGAGTAACAGCAAGGCCCTCTGGCAATTTCTGTTTCCCACAATTCCTTTGAATGATGTTATGTCAGAGGCACACTAGTACTTCTTCAAGATTTTGTTACCATCATTCTGGGTCTCATAGGTCTACAGAGAGGTGCAGCAAGGTCATCCTGATTAATTTCCCCAAACAGATATAATGTTTTCAATGCTATAACCAAGTTTAGTCCTTCCTCCTAAATTACATTTCTGCGCCATTTCCATTGCACAGCTAACCAAACTGTTAACCCACAAACTTGAACATTGCTTTTGAAACTAACCATAGTTAGCATTAACCTAAATGTACATACCAACCATATTTACAAGAGGCATGTTCCAACAGACGCAGTCAAAACGTACAGTATCCATATTTAAGAGATCCAAAATATTTTTTTTTCAAAAGACAGAATACATGTAAAACCTCTTCTGCAGAGATTGAAAAGTGGGACTATGCACATGATAGAAAAATATGGTTTAAATGAACTTATCTATAAATCATTCTGGGAAGGGAGCTGAGCAGGAAATCCATCTGTGAAAAAGCAGTACCTAAAGAAAAGTCTCAAGGAACTTTTAATCAGGTTAGAAAAATACTCCAAGTTCTGTCTGTCTGTCTGTCTGTCTATTTTTCAAATTTAGTCACTGCCCATCTCACCCAAAGAGTGACTCTGGGCAGATTACAATAAAACAAGAATAAATAGTCATTAAAATACAATAAAAACAATGTTGTTAAATAAAAATATATATAGTCCAAGATATAGATGTTTAAAAAGTTATTAATTTATGGGAGCATCTATCATAACTATAATTAATTATGAAATTTATCTACCACTGCAATCTTGACAGCTCTATTCTCTAGAAAGCCATAGAAATAATCAACAATAATTTTATGTTCAAATTAAAGGACCAAAATTCAAGACATAATAGTTCTTTCTTATTTCCCAAGAAGTGACATTTTTACTTACACTTGATCCAAAATAACAAATTTATCTCTCAGTTAGAAAGAAAAGTCTCCCTATGTATGCATACTGTGTTAACTATTTAATAGAGAGCCCGCTTATAATCATGATTTCCAGAAGTAGTTTTACGAAGACCAAAAAAAAAAACCCTTTAAAAATAATATATGCCAAGGAAATGCTATTAGAATGAGGGACTTAGTTTTCTGTCCACTGTTTCTACACAAGAGTTGCATTCCACTTTAGTATCCTAAAGTATCGAAAGAAAGAAGGAAGGAAAACAAACAGTTGGTAAAATAAAGGGGGAAAATCTATAAAGAATCATAACCCAAACCTAAAAATAGAGAATGTATTTACTTTAACTTCAGCAAAGGATCGTTACCTTGTCGTGGTGCTGGAGCTTGAGCACCTCAATGATGCCATGAGCTAAACCGTGAAGGGCCACCCAAGACGGGAAGGTCATGACAGAGAGGTCAGACTAAATGCAATCCCTGGGGAAGGTAATGGCAACCCATCCCAGTATTCTTGCTGTGAAAACTAAATGGATCAGTACAACCAGAGATATGTCGGTATGCCATCGGAAGATGAGACCCCCAGGTCAGAAGATGGTCAAAATGCTACTGGGGAGGAACAGAGGATGAGTTCAACTAGCCCCAGACGTGATGACGCAGCTAGCTCAAAGCCGAAAGGACGGCTAGCAGCCGACGGTGCTGGTGGCGAACGGCGAATCCAATGTTCTAAGGATCAACACACCATTGGAACCTGGCATGTAAGATCTATGAGCCAGGGCAAATTGGATGTGGTTATTGGTGAGATGTCAAGATTAAAGATAGACATTCTGGGCAACAGTGAACTGAAATGGACTGGAATGGGCCACTTCACATCAAATGACCACCAGATCTACTACTGTGGACAAGAGGACCACAGAAGAAATGGAGTAGCCTTCATAATTAATAGTAAAGTGGCTAAAGCAGTGCTTGGATACAATCCAAAAAATGATAGAATGATCTCAATTCAAATTCAGGGCAAGCCATCTAACATCACAGTGATCCAAATATTCGCCCCAACCACAAATGCTGAAGAAGCTGAAGTAAAGCAGTTCTATGAGGATCTGCAGCACCTACTGGAAAACACACCTAAAAGAGATGTTATTTTCATCACAGGAGACTGGAATGCTAAGGTGGGCAGTCAAATGACACCTGGAATTGCAGGTAAGTATGGCCTGGGAGAACAAAACGAAGCAGGACATAGGCTGATAGAATTTTGCCAAGACAACTCAATGTGCATAACAAACACTCTCTTCCAACAACCTAAGAGACGGCTTTATACATGGACTTCACCAGATGGACAACACCGAAATCAGATTGACTACATCCTTTGCAGCCAACGGTGGCGGACAGACCTGGAGCTGACTGTAGTTCAGATCACGAACTTCTTCTTGCACAATTTAGGATCAGACTAAAGAGATTAGGGAAGACCCACAGATCAGCTAGATATGAGCTCACTAATATTCCTAAGCAATATGCAGTGGAGGTGAAGAACAGATTTAAGGGACTGGACTTAGTAGATAGGGTCCCGGAAGAACTCTGGACAGAAGTTGGCAGCATTGTTCAGGAGGCGGCAACAAAATACATCCCAAAGAAAGTGAAAACCAAGAAGGCAAAATAGCTGTCTGCTGAGACACTAGAAGTAGCCCAAAAAAGAAGGAAAGCAAAAGGCAACAGTGATAGGGGGAGATATGCCCAATTAAATGCAAAATTCCAGAGGCTAGCCAGAAGAGATAAGGAATTATTTTTAAACAAGCAATGCGTGGAAGTGGAAGAAGACAATAGAATAGGAAGGACAAGAGACCTCTTCCAGAAAATTAGAAACATGGGAGGTAAATTCCAGGCCAAAATGGGTATGATCAAAAACAAAGATGGCAAGGACCTAACAGAAGAAGAAGAGATCAAGAAAAGGTGGCAAGAATATACAGAAGACCTGTATAGGAAGGATAACAATATCAGGGATAGCTTTGACGGTGTGGTCAGTGAGCTAGAGCCAGACATCCTGAAGAGTGAGGTTGAGTGGGCCTTAAGAAGCATTGCTAATAACAAGGCAGCAGGAGATGATGGCATCCCAGCTGAACTGTTCAAAATCTTGCAAGATGATGCTGTCAAGGTAATGCATGCTATATGCCAGCAAATTTGGAAAACACAAGAATGGCCATCAGATTGGAAAAAATCAACTTATATCCCCATACCAAAAAAGGGAAACACTAAAGAATGTTCAAACTATCGAACAGTGGCACTCATTTCACATTCCAGTAAGGTAATGCTCAAGATCCTGCAAGGTAGACTTCAGCAGTTCATGGAGCGAGGATTGCCAGATGTACAAGCTGGGTTTAGAAAAGGCAGAGGAACTAGGGACCAAATTGCCAATATCCGATGCATAATGGAAAAAGCCAGGGAGATTGAGAAAAACATATTTCTGTTTTATTGACTATTCTAAAGCCTTTGACTGTGTGGACCATCACAAATTGTGGCAAGTTCTTAGTGGTATGGGGATACCAAGTCATCTTGTCTGCCTCCTGAAGAATCTGTATAACGACCAAGTAGCAACAGTAAGAACAGACCACGGAACAACAGACTGGTTTAAGATTGGGAAAGGAGTACGGCAGGGCTGTATACTCTCACCCTACCTATTCAGCTTGTACGCAGAACACATCATGCGACAAGCTGGGCTTGAGGAATCCAAGGCTGGAGTTAAAATCTCTGGAAGAAACATTAACAATCTCAGATATGCAGATGATACCACTTTGATGGCTGAAAGTGAAGAGGAACTGAGGAGCCTTATGATGAAGGTGAAAGAAGAAAGTGCAAAAGCTGGCTTGCAGCTAAACCTCAAAAAAACCAAGATTATGGCAACCAGCTTGATTGATAACTGGCAAATAGAGGGAGAAAATGTAGAAGCAGTGAAAGACTTTGTATTCCTAGGTGCAAAGATTACTGCAGATGCTGACTGCAGTCAGGAAATCAGAAGATGCTTAATCCTTGGGAGAAGAGCAATGACAAATCTCGATAAAATAGTTAAGAGCAGAGACATCACACTGACGACAAAGGCCCGCATAGTTAAAGCAATGGTGTTCCCTGTAGTAACATATGGCTGCGAGAGCTGGACCATAAGGAAGGCTGAGAGAAGGAAGATCGATGCTTTTGAACTGTGGTGTTGGAGGAAAATTCTGAGAGTGCCTTGGACTGCAAGAAGATCAAACCAGTCCATCCTCCAAGAAATAAAGCCAGACTGCTCACTTGAGGGAACGATATTAAAGGCAAAACCGAAATACTTTGGCCACATAATGAGAAGACAGGACAGCTGGAGAAGATGTTGATGCTAGGGAGAGTGGAAGGCAAAAAGAAGAGGGGCCGACCAAGGGCAAGATGGATGGATGATATTCTAGAGGTGACGGACTCGTCCCTGGGGGAGCTGGGGGTGTTGACGACCGACAGGAAGCTCTGGCGTGGGCTGGTCCATGAAGTCATGAAGAGTCGGAAGCGACTAAACGAATAAACAACAACATTTACTTTAAATGAATTAAATAATTTACTACATCAAGACTCATATTTAAACTTCAGGTAAAATGAATATTTCAGTGAATTAGATATCGGGAAGATTTAAGAGAGGCCCCAGGAGATCAGAAAAACTAAGGATACCCCAAAAGGAAAGCAAATCTAACAGTGTAACGAAAAATGTTTTAGCCTCTCTCATATGTAACCTGAATAATTCTTCAAACTTGTAATATTCCTTCCTAATAGTTCTGGACCCGCTTCAGTGGAGATGTTTAAACAGAAAGTGGATGGCATCTATTGGAGATGCTACTGTATAATAGCGGACTCCTACAATCCCAACCCTTCCATTCTATGCTTCTTCCATTCCTCCCTTCATGTATTCATCGAGAGCAAATCAAAAACTTTTGCATCTATTTCCAACCAACCATGTTTATTCAACATGCTTGAAACTAGGAAACTGTGGCTAGCCTTCACTATTTCTCAAACCATGATTGCCTAGACATAACAATGCAATTAAATAAATGTTTCTGGTTTTTTGTTTTTTAATTTTAAAGATTAGTTGATGGAGAGGAAAGCATACAAGACCAAGATATGCACATAACATGAAACACAATCACTGACCTTTGTGAAGATCTTGGTCTTCTCTCCTTGAACGTTGCAAGTAAAGTTTTGCTTTTATGCTTTTCTTCTCGTCTTTCATATTTGAAACAGAATTTATTATTTCCTAAGTTTTAATTTACAGTTGGTACTTTGTATTTGAATAGATTGCTAACTATGTAACATCTATAATAATGAGGTGGCATAAAATACATTAAACATAAATTAAAAATACATCCCAACACTGAGGTTTTTAACCAGAGATCCCTGATCATCTGGGTTTGGAATGATTCTTTTTTTCACCAGTCCTTTCCTTCAATAATATATTTAGGCAACAAAGTAATTATGGCCTCTGGACTCCATAGATGTTTGTTAACTTCAAAGAATCTCACTAAATTATTATATACCCTCAAAAAGGATATAATCTTGGAGAGATAGATAGATAGAGAGATATAGATATATATTACTATATTACATATTTGTTATTTTCTTAATATTTTGATAACTGAATTTGAACATAATTGGGTTTTTTTGTAATGCAATCAATATATATTATATGTTATGCATTTAAATAATTTTTCTGAGAAGGGGAGTGGGTTTCCCCAGATTGTCAAAGGGGTCCATGGCACAAAAATGTTTAATCCCTGCCCTAAAGAGACCTGGAGAATTGCTGATGGTGCATAAGATGCATTTCCCCTTTCAAAGGGGGAAAAGCAGAGGAAAAACCACCTGGATTCTTTGTTTTTACCTTTATTTATAGTATTTATTATTGTATTTTCATACTGTGTATTTGATGGTTGTTGTTTTTAATCGATGGTTGTAAACCGCCCAGAGTCCCCCGATGGGAGGAGATGGGCGGGGACAAATTAGATAAATAAATAAAAACTCTGTGTATGTCGAATGCCAAGAGTTTAGTTGAACTTCCCGAACTATAATCAATATGGGACAAAGAATTTACCAGGCGGGTTGCAACAGCTGTATCACCGAGGCCCTTTACAAACAAAAGTGGTCCTTTCTTCCAATGTAACAGGAAGTGATGAGCTGATCAATGAACACTGATATTATTTCCTTTCCCTCAGCTGCCACACAGCTAACAAAGAGAGTCCCATCTGGTTTACGAGAAACACCTGCCATCTTTGCAACCTAATTCAATATGCTCATGTCGCAGTTAATTTACTGAACATTCATTGCTATTCTTCAGGGTTTTTTCCCCCCTCTCTCCAGAGACAGGGTCATATCTCTTCGTGCAGGGAAATGTGCACACATTCTTCATGCATAAGGAGAATGCACGCTTCTCAGCATGGGGGAGTCATAACGTTCGGATGTTATCAAAGAATGAAGAAAACCGAAAGCATAATAGACACACTCTCCATGTCTGAAGCTGCCCTACATCTTCAGAACGCAAGGGTCCTATTTTCTTTTACTAGGACTACAAAGGCTTAAGCCTGGAATGGTATAAGGATTTCACTTGCTTTCCATTTTGTTGCAAAATATATACTATACAATGTACGCTTCTTCAAATGATACCAAACTGGAGGTACAAACCAATCCCCTCTCCTTTCTAAATGTCATAATGTGGAAATGCATAAAAATGTGCATACTGGGCAGAAAATATATTGGAGAAAAACTGGTGCATGCTATATTAGAAAAACATGCAAAAAGTGTGTGTGAGATTATATATATGGAAACATGCTCACAGATATATGCAGTGATTTTTATGCACATTTTTAAAAGTAATCTGATAAGAAGTGGGGGGGGAATGAATTTAATGGTGGAAAAAGGACGGGTTGACAAAAACTGAAAATAGAAGCGTGGCTATTCACCACAGGATAAATATTTATCAAAGCGGCAACTCAGAAAGAGCATAAAAATAAATTCATGTTACATAGACATAATAAATTATTACTTTAATATAATAATATTATACTTTAATATAATATTAATATAATATTTAATATAATAATATTATACTTTAATATAATAATAAAATGGCCTTTAGGCCAGAAAACACTACATGGAAACACATAGACCTAAAATAATTGATAAGACAAAAAGTAGGCATAAAATATAATAAAATTACATAACAATAAAATTAATATAATAACAATAATACAAGTATCAATGGTGGTCACCAAGATTAGCACTAATCTAAGTCGTGGTGCTGGAGCTTGAGCACCTCAATGATGCCATGAGCTAAACCGTGAAGGGCCACCCAAGACGGGAAGGTCATGACAGAGAGGTCAGACTAAATGCGATCCCTGGGGAAGGTAATGGCAACCCACCTCAGTATTCTTGCCGTGAAAACTAAATGGATCAGTACAACCAGAGATATGTCGGTATACCATCGGAAGGTGAGACCCCCAGGTCGGAAGATGGTCAAAATGCTACTGGGGAGGAACAGAGGATGAGCTCAACTAGCCCCAGACGTGATGACGCAGCTAGCTCAAAGCCGAAAGGACGGCTAGCGGCCGACGGTGCTGGTGGTGAACGGCGAATCCAATGTTCTAAGGATCAACACACCATGGGAACCTGGAATGTAAGATCTATGAGCCAGGGCAAACTGGACGTGGTTATTGGTGAGATGTCAAGATTAAAGATAGACATTCTGGGCGTCAGTGAACTGAAATGGACTGGAATGGGCCACTTCACATCAAATGACCACCAGATCTACTACTGCGGACAAGAGGACCACAGAAGAAATGGAGTAGCCTTCATAATTAATAGTAAAGTGGCTAAAGCAGTGCTTGGATACAACTCAAAAAACGACAGAATGATCTCAATTCGAATTCAGGGCAAGCCATCTAACATCACAGTGATCCAAATATACGCCCCAACCACAAATGCTGAAGAAGCTGAAGTAGAGCAGTTCTATGAGGATCTGCAGCACCTACTGGACAACACGCCTAAAAGAGATGTTATTTTCATCACAGGAGACTGGAATGCTAAGGTGGGCAGTCAAATGACACCTCGAATTACAGGTAAGTATGGCCTGGGAGAACAAAACGAAGCAGGACATAGGCTGATAGAATTTTGCCAAGACAATTCACTCTGCATAACAAACACTCTCTTCCAACAACCTAAGAGACGGCTTTATACATGGACTTCACCAGATGGACAACACCGAAATCAGATTGATTACATCCTTTGCAGCCAAAGGTGGCGGACATCTGTACAGTCGGTAAAAACAAGGCCTGGAGCTGACTGTAGTTCAGATCACAAACTTCTTCTTGCACAATTTAGGATCAGACTAAAGAGATTAGGGAAGACCCACAGATCAGCTAGATATGAGCTCACTAATATTCCTAAGGAATATGCAGTGGAGGTGAAGAATCGATTTAAGGGACTGGACTTAGTAGATAGGGTCCCGGAAGAACTCTGGACAGAAGTTGGCAGCATTGTTCAGGAGGCGGCAACAAAATACATCCCAAAGAAAGAGAAAACCAAGAAGGCAAAATGGCTGTCTGCTGAGACACTAGAAGTAGCCCAAGAAAGAAGGAAAGCAAAAGGCAACAGTGATAGGGGGAGATATGCCCAATTAAATGCAAAATTCCAGAGGTTAGCCAGAAGAGATAAGGAATTATTTTTAAACAAGCAATGCGCGGAAGTGGAAGAAGACAATAGAATAGGAAGGACAAGAGACCTCTTCCAGAAAATTAGAAACATTGGAGGTAAATTCCAGGCAAAAATGGGTATGATCAAAAACAAAGATGGCAAGGACCTAACAGAAGAAGAAGAGATCAAGAAAAGGTGGCAAGAATATACAGAAAACCTGTATAGGAAGGATAACAATATCGGGGATAGCTTTGACAGTGTGGTCGGTGAGCTAGAGCCAGACATCCTGAAGAGTGAGGTTGAGTGGGCCTTAAGAAGCATTGCTAATAACAAGGCAACAGGAGACGACGGCACCCCAGCTGAACTGTTCAAAATCTTGCAAGAAGATGCTGTCAAGGTAATGCATGCTATATGCCAGCAAATTTGGAAAACACAAGAATGGCCATCAGACTGGAAAAAATCAACTTATATCCCCATACCAAAAAAGGGAAACACTAAAGAATGTTCAAACTATCGAACAGTGGCACTCATTTCACATGCCAGTAAGGTAATGCTCAAGATCCTGCAAGGTAGACTTCAGCAGTTCATGGAGCAAGAATTGCCAGATGTACAAGCTGGGTTTAGAAAAGGCAGAGGAACTAGAGACCAAATTGCCAATATCCGCTGGATAATGGAAAAAGCCAGGGAGTTTCAGAAAAACATCTATTTCTGTTTTATTGACTATTCTAAAGCCTTTGACTGTGTGGACCATAACAAATTGTGGCAAGTTCTTAGTGGTATGGGGATACCAAGTCATCTTGTATGCCTCCTGAAGAATCTGTATAACGACCAAGTAGCAACAGTAAGAACAGACCATGGAACAACGGACTGGTTTAAGATTGGGAAAGGAGTACGGCAGGGCTGTATACTCTCACCCTACCTATTCAACTTGTACGCAGAACACATCATGCGACATGCTGGGCTTGAGGAATCCAAGGCTGGAGTTAAAATTGCTGGAAGAAACATTAACAATCTCAGATATGCAGATGGCTGCATATGACTTTGATGGCTGAAAGCGAAGAGGAACTGAGGAGCCTTATGATGAAGGTGAAAGAAGAAAGTGCAAAAGCTGGCTTGCAGCTAAACCTCAAAAAAACCAAGATTATGGCAACCAGCTTGATTGATAACTGGCAAATAGAGGGAGAAAATGTAGAAGCAGTGAAAGACTTTGTATTCCTAGGTGCAAAGATTACTGCAGATGCTGACTGCAGTCAGGAAATCAGAAGACGCTTAATCCTGGGGAGAAGAGCAATGACAAATCTCGATAAAATAGTTAAGAGCAGAGACATCACACTGACAACAAAGGCCCGCATAGTTAAAGCAATGGTGTTCCCTGTAGTAACATATGGCTGCGAGAGCTGGACCATAAGGAAGGCTGAGAGAAGGAAGATCGATGCTTTTGAACTGTGGTGTTGGAGGAAAATTCTGAGAGTGCCTTGGACTGCAAGAAGATCCAACCAGTCCATCCTCCAGGAAATAAAGCCAGACTGCTCACTTGAGGGAATGATATTAAAGGCAAAACTGAAATACTTTGGCCACATAATGAGAAGACAGGACACCCTGGAGAAGATGCTGATGCTAGGGAGAGTGGAAGGCAAAAGGAAGAGGGGCCGACCAAGGGCAAGATGGATGGATGATATTCTAGAGGTGACGGACTCGTCCCTGGGGGAGCTGGGGGTGTTGACCGACAGGAAGCTCTGGCGTGGGCTGGTCCATGAAGTCACGAAGAGTCGGAAGCGACTAAACGAATAAACAACAACAAGTCATCTATCTAACAGAATCAAGGGAAAAGAGGGAAATGACAAAGTGAGAAAAGAAAAAAGGGAACAATGTAAATTCACTGACACTGGAACATTGGAAGGATCAGCACCTATATTTTCTGTTCCACTCAGATATACCCTAAGTTATACTTATCTTCAAATACTGTATAGGTATATTCAAATACTGCAATAAAATAAGGGTTTAATTATGCTTTGTGCAATAAACCACAGTGGATAAGATGATGCACCACAGCAAGCCATAAACCACAGTTTGCAAATCACACAGCCTAGGTTCTGTCTTAGTGGTTTGCGGGTGAAACCAAACATAAATAAACCATAGGAAGGGTTAGCATACTACGTAAATCCAGTCTATGATTCTATATGGTCTATTCTACAGTCTATTCTAAATAGGAGGAAGAAGGAGCATTAGGTACGCTCGCCCCCTTGAGTTATTTACAAAAATAATAAAGGCGCGGTAGAAAACAAACAGGCAAATAAATAAAACAACATCATGCAAAGCTTTATGATCAACAGATAAAATTAGTTTCTCCAGTGCAAAGATGCCTCAAAGTGATGTAGGATCCAAGATGATGTTGATACTCCAATTACTCTCTCTTTTTTTTTTTTTGTGGGCACTGGGGAGAAAGATTTGAAGTATATTATACACACACACACACACATACACAAACACACACACCCCTATATTTTCTGTTCCACTCATTTTCAAATGGTACTACGGGACAGTACAATAAGCTTATATGTATTCAAGTACAGAGGCTGAGTCAGTACCCCATGTACTATTAAACTGCTCACGGTACCACCCACAGCATCCGGCTCTCATAAACCCAATTGCAGAAACTGCAGTTGTCTTTCTGACCCAGAAGTTACAATCTCGCTACTGCAACCATTAAAGTCTAACTTGGGCAACCATTAAAAAGGTGGGCACATTGCTAGGAATACCTATGGCTTGCAGAAATTAGTAAATACTCTCTGTTTTTAGTAATCGTTTCAGTTTTGGCTTTCTGTATTTTAAATTGTGTACCTGTATTTTATTGGCCTGGAACCAAAAATAAATGGGGGACACAGTCTAAGTGAGACATAGGGTGAGTAACTTTAATTTTAAATTAACTTTTAATTAAAGTTAAAGTTACTTACCCTATGTCCCACCTAGACTGTGTTCCACCATTTATTTATGGCTCCAGATCAATTAATTAAAGTTAACGTCGCTTAAGTTAAGTTACTTAAGTTAATTAACAAACTTAATTTAAGCTTGTAATGGTAAATAAAGTAACAAAACATCTGTAAAAAAGTATGGTTTTTAAAAGTAAGAACTTTTTGTTTGTTTCTAACATAGGGAGATCCAGGTCTGTCAAAGAAACTGATGAATGATGGGACTTACAAAAGGTTAAAAGCCACCTTTCTGCTACAAAACACTCCACACCTCCTTTTCCTTGGTTTTGGTTTGCTGTAATATCAGGAACGGTCAGCAGATGGAGGCAAACAACCACACAACTGAGTTGTGCTGTGTAATAGACAATCACGCCGGGCAAAAATAAAGCTTTTTTCGGCATCACACTGGACTATAAATTCAAGTAACTTGAATTCAGAAGGGGAAAAAAGAACTTATTGAGGTGGCTTTTATGTATTTGAATAATAACTCCTAAGTTTTATTTAAAATATGAAGCTTGATAGACAGATGTGTCAATTTGGTATAGTGGTTAAAAGCACCAGGCTAGAAACTAGGAGACCATGCGTTCTGGTCCCATCGTAGGCATGAAGCCAGCTGGGTGACCTTGGGACAGTCCCTCTCTCTCAGCCCTGGGATGAAGAAGACAAGGGAAAACCACTTCCAAAAATCTTGCCAAGAACAATGCAGGGACTACTCAATGTACTCTCCAGGAATCAAAACTGACTTGAAGACCCAATCAATCTATCAATCAATCAACAGAGACATACCCATCTACCTAATCTCAGACACTCACCTCCTGTTAACTTTAACATTTATATACAATTGATTGTGCTTCAGGGTGGCTTAAGGTTGGTGTAATGAAGTTCAAAACAACAAAACCCATGTAAGATTAAGCAAAACAAACAAGTGGAGGAGAGGAAGAGGAAGAAGACGACGAAGAAAGAAGCTGCTAAAATAAAGGTCAGAATAAAATATAACTTGAGAATGCAGGTCAAAATTGTAACAAAAGTTTCAGAGAATCTTAAAGCAAAGGGTAACATCCAAATAAGCTAAAAGATATAGCATGATAAAACACAAAATGTTAAATAAATGTATAAAGTACAGAAAAGTTAATTCTCTATGCTTCTCCTTGTAGTCACCTTTGCAAACATTACACTTCAGAAAGGTTAGGATATAAGCCCAGCCACAGTGTTTTCTAAAATGTAAGGTTTAGCATTGTTTTAAAGTCAGGCCACTCTAATTTGTTTAAATATCTGTGCATAAAAGAAATCAGAATGCAGTTTAGCATAATGGTTGGGCTGATATGCCACCATAAGGCATGCTTTGTTCTAACCATAGTTTGCTGGACAAGCCATAAGTTAGAACTCTGGTTTCTCAGCATTAAGGCAGATGCAACTTTTAAGACCATAATTAACTTCAGTTTAGGTAGATGAGATGGTATGAACTGCTATATCAAATTAGAACAGTTTTTTTTTTTTAAGGAAATTTGTGTTAGTGAAACTTAAAAGCTCCAAATTTAAGTAGAAAGTGATTTTGGAAGTTGGTGTAGAAGGTGACTTTTGAAATTAGCTGGGATACAGACATGTTTTTAAAAACAATAATTATTCTTGTTCATTGCAATTTGGGGACCACTATATTTAATGTAGAAATTGAATATTCCCCTTTTTCATTCTTGAAAATTAGCTTGGTTCTGAAAAGACAAATTTCAGCTTTGTATATGTTTGAGAAATGGGCAAGAGTTCCTGCATAGACTGTTAGAAACAAATTGCATAGACTGGGGTTGTGTGACCTTTATGAAATTTGTATTAACTGGGCTGCATGATAGATAAACCTACAGTAAGAGAGAGCAACCAAGGTCAGCAAATCCAAACTTTTATTGACCCAAGTAGGAATAAGCTATCTGAGTTGCTTCTTATCTCACAGAACTTCTGAAATATTCCTATTTATTCACAGCAGAAGGATTCTAAAGCACCTGTCAAATGTTCAGTTGCACCTGTATAACAGGTCAAAAACATTGAAGGATTTATTATTTTATTGTATTTATTTTGGAGAAAGCGGGGGGTGGGGGTGAGGGGGCAAAACTTGTCAGATGGATGTATACTTACTTACTTACTTACTTACTTATCAGACTTTATCACCGCCCATCTCCCTCCCAAGGAGGGACTCTGGGCGAATTACAATAATGCAATTTTAATGTATTTCCTTCCAGTAATAGGTCTAATTTTATTTTTCACCTATTTGGAAAAAGTGGGAAGACAAAGTGATTTATTTAAGAAACTAGCCTATGGAAATAGTACACTGTTTCACATATTGACTACATGAATAGGCAGGTTAGCGACACACACACACACACACAGAAACATACCTATCTTTTACGCATAACACATGAAAACATGTGAGTTGCTTGTTTTTGGGTTAGTAGAGGAATCCCCAAACTCTTCACCTCATCGACCCCTTCATGAAGTTTCAGATTTTTCATCGACCCTCAAACACTTCTTATATGAAAATAATTTAATAAATATTACTTTAACTAATAGCAATAATAATAATAATAATAATAATAATAGAGCCAACTCAAGGTTGCTCTTGCTGGTCATTGACCATCCAACCCTGGGTCACACTGTCTTGCTGCTAGCCACCTCACCCTCAGGATAAGAGACTGGTGTGGAGCTCTACCAAGACCCCAAAAGATTAATTAACCCCAATTGACCTTCCATCATTTATCAACCACCTATTGACCCCCAAACATTTACTGACCCCCTTTTGACCCCCAGCCATTTACTGACCCCTTGCATAGGCTCATTGGCCCTTGGGGGTGGATACTGACCACTTTGGAGAACCCTGGCTTAGCATATTGTACAACCTGAGCCTTTACAAATCATGGGTTAGGGCTGAGCGTAATGTCTGAATGCTAAGGCCTTCACACCAGGACCTGTGTTGCTTACACCCAACACAGCATCTAGAAGCAGCCTTACAGAACTAGCAACTGAGTGGGTCTCGAACATTTAGGGATGCAACCTGTGCATCATTCAAAAACATTGCTGAGAGTTGACACCCTTGATTCTTCCCCCCCGCAAGAATTCAGTCCCCCCAGAGGAGAGGGGGGACTGAATTCACTCAGAGAGAAAGGAAAAGCCTGCCCACCTTAGGAGCTGAAGGGTAGTACTTGAACCTGGCAGCTACAAATATGGTCCAGTTTGTCCAGCAAATCTCCCTCTTCTGCCCTATTGCCACTATCAGCTCTTCCCTGTCTTCTATGATTAGGGTGCTGGAGAACGTATAGGTAGCCCTTGTATAACTCGATGTTCCACCAGTTAAAATTTGTGTATTAATTTTATATTTTAAAATTAGAATTATATAATTTCATATACATTTGTTTAATAATAATAATAATAATAATAATAATAATAATAATAATAATAGAGTATGTCTGTGGGACACGGTGGCGCTGCGGGTTAAACCGCTGAGCTGCTGAGCTTGCCGATCGGAAGGTCGGTGGTTTGAATCCGCATGACGGGGTGAGCTCCCGTTGCTAGTCCCAGCTCCTGCCAACCAAGCAGTTCGAAAACATGCCAATGTGAGTCGATTAATAGGTACCGCTTTGGCAGGCAGGCAATGGCGTTCCGTGTAGTCATGCCGGCCACATGACCACAGAGAAAGTGTCTACAGACAAACGCCGGCTCTTCAGCTTTAAGACAGAGATGAGCACCGCCCCCTAGAGTCGGACACGACTGGACTTAATGTCAAGGGAAACCTTTACCTTTACCCTTACATCTGTTGCCGCCAGGGTGGGGAGGTTTATTGGTTATTCTCCCCTTGTTTTATTGGTTTTAACTCTGAAAGCCGCCCAGAGGCACTGTGTGTGAGTTGGGCAGCTACAGTATATATTTTTTCTTAATAAATAAATATTAAAAGGGTGGAGATCAACCAGGGGAGCTGCATGCATTCATTCACCAACTTTGTTCCCACATTTTTCTAGTCCATCAAGCTGAATGGAACTTTCACAGGAGCAGCTTGGGTTTCACAGTGACCAGGATTGTATTTATTTATTTGTTTGTTTGTTTATTTATTATTCAAATTTATATCACTGCCCATCTCCCCCAAAAAGGGGGACTCTGGGTGGTTCACAATAAAATCCACAATTAAAACCATAAAAATATAAGTACAATAAGTATAAATAAAAATAAAATAAACACAGAATCCAAGGAGCAAAGATTTCATTCTTGGGGAGGATTCTGCAACACCAGCCACCCCCAGGAACAGCTGTTGCCCTTCCTATCCCAGGCAAGGCGGCAGAATCAGGTCTTCAGGTTCTTCTGGAAGGCCGGGAGTGAAGGGGCCCTCCTCACCTCCGGGGGCAGAATGTTCCAGAGGGCAGGTGCCACTGCAGAGAAGGCCCGCCTCCTGGACCCCACCAAGTGGAATTCCCTTACTGGCAGGATCTGTAGCATGCATACTGCATGCATCAAGTGAAAATAAAAATGAAGGTCTGTCTCCTATGCCCTAATCTCCCTCAGATGAGCATTCAGGCACCCCATGAGGATTCTTCCCATGGATATGGCTTGTTTTAACTTAGTAGTAGGACTAATGCCCTCTAGAAGTTTTGTATAATAAATTCCACAATCTCTTGTCACTGGCAATGTGGGCTGCATCTAATAATAGCTGAAGTCCAAAACACGTGGTAGGCTCCAGGTTGTGTAACCTTGGCTTAATCCAACAGGATTAAGGTCAGGTTTGGATCCATTTTTCACCAAGTTCTTTGCAAATAACCTTGTGATGGTCTTACCTGACAGGAAGCAGGAAAAGTATTTTAATCATCAATAGCTTGCTGGCAGACAGCATTTTTCCAAAATGATCCAAAACAGTCCTAATTGGAGATAATGAAAATATAGGTTCCCCCATCTGGTTGCATGGTTTACTGGAGGGAAGAAAGGGGGTAGACAAAGCCAGTGTCACCCCAACAAGGCTCCACAACCTTCCCAAAGGTCCCACATGTTGATTTCCAACTCAATGGTTGTATATACACATATAAAAGGAAATAAAATCCAAAGAAAACACATTACCACTCAGCATGATATGTGAACTAGTGCCATATATTTTTCCTGCATTTTTTTTTTCATCCAAGTTCTCATTCACTTTGATGAAAGGATCTGCTTCTGAGAGGTCTTTCTAAAGAGAAAAGAATGTTGGAGAAGTCTTACAGGATAAGTACGGCATTCTTGCATCTCTTTGGTAAAAGAGAGGGAAGGAGATTTTTTGTCATACAATTGCTACGGACAGCTGTCTGTAGCCTCCGTAAATCCCCGTGCTTCTATGAAATCCCAAGAAAAAGCAGCAGAAGGGGATGCTTCCTTTGTTTTTTGCTTTTTCCAGTAATGGAGCATGAGCACGTTCAGGGAAGCTTCAGAGGGACGGAAAGAAGTAACAGCAACATTGGCAGAGCACAATCTCTGCACCTCCAACAATAAATCTAGGTCAAATAGGCCACCAAGAAAAACAGAAAAAGAATTTGCACGTACCTTGAGAAAAACAGTATCTTTTACAAAGGGGCATATTGGCACAGTATTTCAATGATGAATTACTAAATAGCATGTTGTGGATGCAACCACTGTGGTTTCTTCAACAAACCATGCACTCTGTAGCTTAGCCCAGGGCCACAACTGGGGGGGGGGCAAGCGGGGCATGTGCCCCAGGTGCTACGCTGGGGGGCACCAAAATGAGTGCTGGGGGGTGCCAAAATGGGCATAAAATCCATCTTTGCCCTGGGTGACACAGACCCGAGTTGTAGCCCTGGCTTAGCCATGATAACAATTTGGTCCAAGACGAAACTGTAAATCACCAGTACATTTCCTGGATTCTCTCTGGGACGAATACCAGGGATGTACATATGTCCAAGAAAAAAATAACTGATTCCAGGAATAGTATACTTGGGCAGGTTATAACTTATCTCGAAATGTGTTTTACTACACCAAATTTCTTGTCACTGAACTAGTTCCTTGTTTTATTTACAAAATGGGGGACAGCTCCAAGCAAACTGTCGTAACAGCTGTATAGTCATAAACCTGTTTCCTCTTGGCTTATGAAACTGGGAGACAAATCCCAGTCATTTTAAAATCTCTCCCTTGGGCATATGTGTATGTGTATATTCACAGACATACCTCTACATATAGATCTTTAAAAAAAGAGTTATTGAACATTTAGAGTATGGTTTCTGAAGTCTACGCCAACAAGTACTGCAAATTGGTTGGAGAACAAAGAAGGGGGCAGTCAGGAATTAAATATTTACCTATATTATTTTTAGGGGTGTTTTCCTTTTCTTTTTTCTTTTTTAACATTTACAAACAAAAATATAGTGGAGATATTGGCATTAAGCTAAAAAATGTACACTTTTTTTTTTTATACCATAAAAACAACTTAAAACACTCTGCTTGGCATCTTTTACTTATGTTACATTGAGCAATATCACTAATTTTCTGTTCATTCATAGATAAAATATTTTTTTTTGAAAATATACCATTGTTTTAAATAAAACAAAAGGATTATAATAAGGGAAAAAACTTGTGTTATTGCAGAAATTGTAAGTAATTCTTGAGTCCCATGCATGCAACATCGAAAGCTGAGTTGTTCCAATATCTATTGTATAAGAGAACCCATTTCTGATATTCCATCACACACTTGCCTTGCAAATGATAGGAGCCTTGATTCTCAGTGGCTGTGTTCACAAAAGATGTCTTCCTCCGTTACTGAATTAACCATTTTCCAGGCTTCTACAATACGCTGAATATAAACTTACAAAGTAGTCTGGATTCACACAAGATGCTCAGCCATGTAAGGGACAATTTTT
Source organism: Candoia aspera (assembly GCF_035149785.1). Lineage (NCBI taxonomy): Eukaryota > Metazoa > Chordata > Lepidosauria > Squamata > Candoiidae > Candoia > Candoia aspera. Next base: position 13,735,290 of record NC_086166.1, on the reverse strand, counting down.
GGTATTGTTGCAATTGTTACTATTTTATTTTCATTTTGTTCACTGGTCAAAGTCACTCGTTAAGATGGGCAGCTGCACAAACTGAATAAATAAATAAATAATATATAGAAATAAACCATTCCCCCCTCCCCCACCTTTGAGTCAGTGTTAACTCCCGGAGATTGCCTGGACAGGTCCCTGAAATTTTCTTGGCAGCATTTCCAGAAGTGGTTTGCCCTTGTCCTCTTCCTCGGGCCAGGAGAGAGTGACTGGCCCAAGGTCGTCCTAATCAGGGTCAAAACTAATCAAGTGAAGCATGTTGTATTCACAACAGATAGTATGAATAAACCAGTAGGAAGAGGGTAAAATTTTAATTGGGTTCATCCACTGGTGTTCCCTGATTCAGCGTTTTCATTTGTTTCCAGTATTTTAATAGTTGGCACTTATTTTTGCTTGAGACCACAAGTTCCCAACCTTTGGTGCAACACTGCTTTCAGAAACAGGCTGCAATGAACAAGGTCTGTTTTGACTTTGAAAGGAACACAAATTACGTTCCTCTACCTAAAATAATACACTTCAAAGTATTCCTTTTAGATGCAATTTCCTTGCAGTTTATGGAGTGTTCTGAGGACTGCATCCAACTCCTTTCCTTTCCTTTCATTTCTGATACCCTGACTCCTAGTATCTACACCTGTAGTATATACCCTAAGGAAAATGTAGGAAAAAGCAAAATATTAAATTACGTGCAAAAAACCAATTTCCCAACATATCTTATCTGCTATGTTTCCTTCTTAGAAAGGGCATTTGCATGCATTCACACACATATATTAGAGGGAAGCATTGGAAAATCACTTCTGTATTTTTGGCAAAAAAAACTATGTTTGTGTGCATGAAGTCACTAGGTGCTGAGCTTGACTCGGTGTTTTTTTCTGTATTAGCTTTTATCTTGGAAAATATATGTACCAAGCCTACTAGGTTACAGATAAAATTTCTGATGGTCAGAATCAAAGGTATTGGATAATGGGCTATATTTGGAGAAAGGTATTGTTTTCATACCCTGTCTGTAGGTTTTCCAGGGTACTGGACCACAAAGCTATTTCTTCTTTTCTTTTATTGCCTTGCATTAGTAATTAGTAATATTTATGTACCTGATACCTAACTGGTACTTACTTCAATGTATGTATAATCTAAGTCAACAGAAAACTACAGAAGATGGGCAAGTGGAGGCTTGAACAGCATTCTTGAAGACAACTGGCAAAAACAGGACAGCAAAGAAAATTTGCAGAAATAATCTGAGGAAATCTTTGGACAGTGAAGGTTAGTAAAATTGGGTGAGAAAAATACCCAGGAAAGTTTGCATCAGGCTATCAAGAGAGGTAACGAGTAACACGTTTTGTTCTCGGTTTACGTTTTGGATGGCTGCAGTGAGGGATTCCTGGCCCCATCAATGAAAATACCATTTTTAGTAATGTTCTTTCAGTTGATCTCAATAGAATTAAGTGGGATCAGAATTCGTGTTGTCTGGAAGATTACCAAGAAATCCCATGGATGAAGGATAGACTGTTCTTGATAGACAGACAGACACCTCTGACAGATGGAGGCAGCAATAACAGACCTTTACTGTGGCTAAGAAGACTACATAGATATGTCCATGAAGCTGGGATGACACAGGGGGATCTTAACCTTTCCTCCAAAGTAAGAGGATTAGCCTTTTCACATTGTCTCATCCATTTTGAAGCACGTTTTTTTTTTAAAAAAAAATCTCCCATTGGTACCAGTGGAGGATTTTAGGGGAAAAAAGGGTAATTATTTTTTGGAGGATGTGTTGCACTCCCCTGGAACCAATGCAGGCTTTTTAAGAGAATGAATTATATCACTGTTTGGATGACAGCCCCCTGGGGTTGCAGTATGTCTAGAAGCCTTCAGTGAAAAGATCACTGTCTTTCATTGCTAGTCATAGGACATTGTAATCTTCATCTGGAATATGGGGAGAGAGAAACATACTTTAGTCTTGTCAATCTTCCTTGTACAGCGGGACTGTGACCGAAACTGGTCTCCCTGCACTTTTGTTCCAACAACTCACCAAGCAAACCATTCTCTGCATATATGTAGAGAGACAAAGATATTGGGTGTGGGTTTGAATGCATGCAGCCTACAGTGAGGAAATCTGTTAGTCTTGTTTCCATCTTATCAACTGTATGCCTCATAAAGGCACCTCCAAACCCAAAGTGACCTACATTTGATGTGTGTGTGTGTGTGTGTCTGTCTGTGGGTGTGTATACCTTTGAGTCAGTCTTGACTCCTGGCAGCTGCCTGGACAAGTCCCTGCAGTTTTCTTGGCAAGGTTTTTCAGAAGTGGTTTTCCATTGCCTGCTTCCTAGGTCTGAGAGAGAGTGACTGGCCCAAGGTCACCCAGCTGGCTTTGTGCCCCAAGCAGGACTATGCTCTCCCAGTTTCCAGCTGATCTATGGGACTTTATTTCAGATCAGTTTCAACCCTTGTTTAAACTATTTATTGGTTATATGCCATCAGGTTGGTGTTGACTCTCAGTGATCACACAGGTAGATCTTCTCCAGGAGATTAAACTATGATGATTTTTAAAAAAAAAATCTATTTCAGACAGAAAGGTAAAAGTAGGGATTTCTGAAGGTATCACTTGTTACACTAGTGCAAGAAAAGGTGCATAAGATTATCTCTTCCTGACACCATTTAATGAGTATAGGAGTCCTGTGCCCTCTTGAATCTGGACCACTCTGATAAAACAAAACAGCCCAAACCATACTTTCCTAAGTGTACTATCATAGCTTAAGAACTGTTTAATGATTGATTTTCTAGCAAGGTGGCTTGTTTACTAGTCTGACTAATTTTATATTCTTTTTACCACAATTTAATCCAAACATCCATATAAGAATGCATTAGCTAATAGCATAGTGAAAACCGAATTATTTTGCCACTAATTATTATTTAAATAAAACCTGTTTTGACAGTAAGAATTGTTCATGCTTTTTTAATTGGGAAAAATAAATTAAATTGTATCCAGTAAGTAAGATATTAGTGAAAAATAGCAGCAAATAAAAGCTCCAGGCTAAAGCTAGGTTTATTCACAAACTATTCTTGATTGCACTTTAGTTCTGATGAGGTGGGAAGGGAGAGATAAGAGATAATACAGTTATCTGAATAAATAAACAGCTAGAGGAAGCAAGACTTGAGATGGTATGTATATTCAGCCAAAATGATGACAAATCCAAGCTATGAAATATTGAAGCCTTTAACCTTCACTTGACAATTGATGGTAAAATGTCCATCAAGATGGCCAGGAGCTAGCTAGGAAACTAACCACACAGATCACACCAGGACACCTCTCTACCAGAAAGTAGTTTCTGCAAACAATTGACTTGTCAGTCAAGAGCCAGTTTAGTCTAGTGGTGAAGGTGCTGGGCTAGAAACCAGGAGTCTGTGAGTTCTAGTCCTGCCTTAGACATGAAAGCCGGTTGGTTGACCTTGGGCCAGTCCCTCTCTCTCAGCCCAAGAGCCAATCAGGCATGGTAGGAAAGTTCTAGTCCTGCCTTAGGCACGAAAGCCAGCTGGGTGACCTGGGGCTCAGCCCAACTCCGTGCAATGCAGACCAGCCTCCTCATGCTGCACCCTGGGCAATGTGACTTGTCATGGCTAAACAGTCTACACATCTGGCTGCTGGACCTCTCAAGGATTTCCCAGCAAGAAAAAAAAGATGCATGAATACAGAACTGCTATGCCATACAATTAAAAAAACAAAACAAAACTTGTCAGTCTTTTGTTAGTTAAAAATAAAACCCTACAAACACCTAGGTTTATTACAAACATTCACACTGATGTCCAAACTCAGAAAGTTATTTGTCCAATGCCAAATTCCTCTTAAAGTTTTTTTTTCACTTTGATACAGCAATTCCTTCTGCAAGCAAATAAATAAGAGACCATCACCTCTATTTTTCCTAGTTCTTCAGAGGAATATCAGATACAGCACTGTTTCTCAACCTTGGCAGTTTGAAGATGCGTGGATGTCAACTTCCAGAATTCCCCAGGCAGCATTTCAGTGGGGAAATTCAGCATGGCTGACTGGGGAATTCTGGGAGTTGACATCCACGCATCTTCAAGCTGCCAAGGTTGAGAAACACTGAGAGAGAGAGAGATGATTTATCTGGATGAAGATGAAAGTTAAAACAGCTCGAGGAAAGAAATCAACACCAAACATTAGGCCACTTCTTAAGGCTGCCTTTTCTCCTCCATCATAAAGCGTACGCCAAGGCCCTTTCCCAGAGTTGCAGTGCTATCCAGTCATCCTTGAACTGGCAGAAAACTACATTGGCATTAAATTTGTTGTTCCTGTTGCCAATTCCTCTCTTGCTTTTGTTTCAAGTCACTGCCAGTCATCTGACTTCTCTTCAAGGTGACAAAGACTGACAGATTTATACCTCTTGAGGCTGCCCTTGGACAGTGTCAGAAATAAAGGTGGGGAATCCTACTTTATCATGATACAGCTCATGACACCTTAAGCCTGTCTCACTAATGGGATGAATGCAACATCGTGGCCACACACACACACACACACACAAACATCTTGCCAGGATGTGTTTGTTATGTGGTTAGAGGACAGAAGGGACAAGTCCCAAAATCTGCTGGAAAACAAGCCATGGGTCGATGTACTGCGCATTATCTGCATGCACATCACAAAAGCCCTAAACTGCTAATGCAGTTCGGTCCAGACTGATTCAGAAAGAAGTGTATTTTGCCACAGATAAAAACTTACCAAATCTTAAACAACATGAAAAAAGGCATTTCTACTATACCTGCCGCGAAAACCTGTGCATGAAAATGCCTAAGCAAAATTAATGAGGCACATTTAATTTACCCTCTTGTCATTCTAAATGGTAACTTTATCTGTTTCTTCACCCCTTCAGCGTTATTCGCAGAGTCATAGAATCAGACACCATTCATTAAAGTCGAGAGTAGCTAATTAGCTCTAGCTTTATCTCAATGCTTGGATAAGCAAGGATTCAAAGCCACCTATTCTGGGGACACCTTTTAATGAAGGGAAGTTAACTTTGCAGCTCTGCTTCCTGTTTCATCTTCTTACCCTTTAAGAAGGTATGAGGTGCGCAGAACAAATGCACAGGAATTCCCTCTCCCCCCCCCGTTCTAAACATGTATAGATTTACCTCTTACTCAATTATTTGTTTAGATTGTCCCTGTTAGTAAAGGTAAAGGTAAAGGTTTTCCTCGACGTAAAGTCCAGTCGTGTCCGACTCTAGGGGGCGGTGCTCATCTCCGTTTCTAAGCCTTGGAGCCGGCGTTGTCATAGACACTTCCGGGTCATGTGGCCAGCATGACTCACGGAACGCCGTTACCTTCCCGCCGAAGCGGTACCTATTGATCTACTCACATTTGCATGTTTTCGAACTGCTAGGTGAGCAGGAGCTGGGACGAGCAACGGGAGCTCACCCCGCCGTGCGGTTTCGAACCGCCGACCTTCCGATCGACAGCTCAGCAGCGCAGCGGTTTAACCCGCAGCGCCACAAAGCTGTTAAATTCTGTTAAAATTCTGTTAAAAAATTCTGTTTTAACAATTCTGTTAAAACTTTGTGAATGATCAAGATGTAATTAAGTAAAAAAAAAAAAAAAAACTCAACAAAGCCAGAAAGATGTTCCATGGTTTTTGAGTACGAAGAGAAGCTTGTCTTTTCCCTTCTTCTCTTAATTTTAAATTGCTTACCTTTCCATCCCATTCATGAAGAAAATTATAGGTTTGAGAAAGTATTAACATATCAAACTCACACTCTAATTTTGTTCTCCCCAACATCAAATCATGTAAGAGAAAACAATTACCTGAAGTTGAGCTAAAACTACATGAAGTGATCAAAGCAACAAATATTGGGTGCACTATTACCAAAATGTGTCATTACAATTCTTTGTGAAACCAACAGAACGAAACTGTTGAAAAATAAAAATCATACCTGTAAAGAAAGGAAATATAATGAAGATCCAGCAATGACAGTTATTAGATAAGGCTTTTAAAAAAAATGGAAATGGAGATATTTTCTACATGCACCTCCTCTCATGGAGTAGGGAAGGAAGAAGAAAGGAAGAAGAAAAGTCCCATACTGCAACAGTGGCAGACATATTGTTAAGTGACCAAATGCAGAACCATAATTAAATTAACTGATAATCATCTCACTTCTATCCAAAACTTTAATTTAAAGCTTCTGCAAATATAATGAGGCTTCCCAGAATGGAGGAAGAAGAGAAATACTAAGGAAATAACAGAAACAAGATTAAATTAATTGCAAAACACAGTGATAAGAACGCTTACTTCAAATTATGTCGAACATTATATTACTGGAAGCCATTAAATGAGGTTATGCATAACATGCACCTTGATGAGAAATAATACCTTCTAAGAAGTTTTTAAAAAAATACAAAACAGAGAACAGTTACTGTGCTGCAAACACCTCGATGTCATTGTGCCAAATGGTTGTCTGTGGTCCAGAAGGAGCTGACGTCAGCCATCAGCTGAGCTATGATGGATGCATGAAACAGATACTCATAATCACTGCTGATCGTGAGAGTCTCTCTCTACTCATTCTAAATCACTGTCCTCACATCAGTGTTGGTAGTGTGTCAAGGGACTTAACAAGGCAGGGCTCTTGATGTAAAGATGCAGCCAAAATGGTTGAGAAGCATCTCTTAAGGTGGTACAGCAGGAAGCTGGAGAAGCAAAATCCAAAATGTGGTTTGGTTGGTTGGGTTCACCATTCCGTATGAACCCAGACACATCTTTGTATACTATGGTTGATGGCTGGGGGTAACTGTATTTAATTTAATATACTGTGATTAAACAAAACCCACTGCAGGAATTGAATATGAAGCTTCTGGGATTTATAGCCTATCTGCTCAATCCAAACCACTCATAAAGGTTACTGTATGTGTACAGTTGAGTTACATCTCATGTAATACATGGCTTGTTTTATTGTTGCCTGGCCCTTGGGAGCAGACTCCCTGTGAGATCTGGAAGGCCGTGAAGATGTGGCTCTTCCCCCAAGCATTGGGCTTGGATGGGAGTTAAGCACAGCAAATGTTGACAGGATGTTGTATCATTGTGGTGGGAAGTGTGATGTTCTCCTGGTAGGCGCAATATTATTTTTCTCTTTTTATTGGCTGTTGTTGTGAGCTACCCAGGATTACTGAGTATAAGTTGGGGGCCTCATAAATTCCATAAATAAATGAAATGAAATGGCTAGATTCACACATATCACACACCAGCCAAAGTAGCTGGATTCATTCAGCACACAAAGACAAAACCAAACAAACTATGTTAAGTTTTTGTATGTGGACCTAGCCCTCTTTCATGGGTGGGATAAAGTTTATTTATAGTTATGCTGCAAAAGGGATGATAAATCTAAAGTGAAATTATTACATGTTCCCCATTTTTGCCTCATGCATTACGAACAGCTCACTGGTGTTCTACTAATTTTTAAAGGTTCTCTGTAGGGGGGGAAATAACAAATAAAAAGAATGATAAAAGTTTGGAAAATTTGGTGAAATGCACAATCTGGACACTAAGCATTCCCAAAAGAGGCCTGCCGCATAAGAAACCAAATTTGGGGTGGGGTGGGGGGCTACTGCTTAAATGAAGTCAGTATTGGAGCCCTATGATTCTCTGGGAGGATGCTGTCATGAGCACTGATGGTGAGCAGGAGGGGGGCCCTATCCACAGGGGAAAACGCATGCGTAGTAGTGAGGAGTTGAGCAGCCATTCAAAGAGACACAGAACAGACCCACCTTGACTTTTGGGGTTTATCTGTATGGGTTTTCTCACGCTTCTTCAGTTTGTTAGGATTTTCTGTCTACTGTAGCAGTAATAAAACACTAGAGACCTATTCCTCGTCTCAGCGTGGTTCCTGACTGTTAGGACCGATGCAGTTCCAAAAGGCAGGTAGTGCAATAGAAAAGGCCCACTTTTTGGATCTTCTCTTCTGGCCCTTTATCTTCACAACGGCAGCACTGAAAACAGTAACCAGGCACAAAGCAGCCAAAGGAGTTCCATTAATACTTGGTTAAACTTGGGTCTTCCTGGTCCAAGTCCAACACCTCACTATATTGATTATGTGCCATCAAGTCAATGTAGACTCTTGGCAACCATACAGATAGATATTCCTCAGGAGAATCTGCCCCCAACCTGATCCTTCAGGTCTTCCAACAGTGCACCCATCACCCCTGTAACTGAGTCCATCCACCTTGCTCCTGGTCATCCTCTTCTTCTCTTCCACCTTTCCTTCCCTGTCACTGAGTCCATCCACCTTTCCTATCTTTCCTCCTCCTTTTTTCTTCGATTTTCCTTCCACCTTTCCTTCCCCGTCACTGAGTCCATCCACCTTTCCTATCTGTCCCTCTTCTTTTTCCTTCTATTTTCCTTCCACCTTTCCTCTAATGCTAGAAAAGGTAGAAGCTGGAAAACATTTCCTACATTTTACAATTTGCCCATTGAGATTAGAATAATCTTTGTTTGGTACATGTGTGATAAAGTCCAACTTCAGAATGGATATGAAAAACATGGTTTCCTTCCTTAACCATTCCTTCTCTGAATGGAATGTATAATATATGCCTAGTTTCCAATGGTAGAATTATACAGTTCCATAGGTGGGGGCAATCCTTGCAGAAAAATAGATGCACAAGAAACAAAATGCTTGCTTGTCACAGCAGTCAGCACATTACAGAAACTGTTAAAGATAAGGTGGAGTCAGCTATTCAGTCCTGTGTGCAGAGCCACACAGGCAGATAAAATATAAATTAACACATTATCTCAGTTTGAATTATGAAAACATAATAGTATGTTGGTTCAAAGTCAGGATTCATTATGCATTTAAGAACTGCAAGACAATGAATTTTGAGCTTCAGCAACATGGCTATCCTAACTATTGTATTAGGATCTCCAGCACTGAAAACCCAGTAGGTGATATGTACCCATACATGAAAGTTGTATTAGCAAAAACACATCCTCAGAAGAAGGATCCAGGTAGAGTCTCCTGTGCCTTACAGCCTGAGCAATTTTCTGCCTAAATTCCATATTACTCCCCAGTATCTTACTGGTCAATGATTTTATTCTGCAAAGACCCATGTAGTAGCCTTATCTTCTCATTTTCATTCTCTGCACTTCCTGCTATTATGTGTTCAATATTTCACTGGAGTCTCCTATTCCCACTGCACTGCTGTTGTCTACTCGCTTGGAACATAGCTCAGTCTTTATCTCAAATGTAATGGAAAAGAAAAATAACAAAGGCAGAGAGTTAATGACTGCAGCCATTTTGTTGGGTTCCTGCCTACATGTGTTTTTCTCTCGTATGAAGGCAGCACAATAGAATACACAATCCCAGATAATTAATGTCCACTTAGAATTGTGCTCCTGGCTATGAAAGAAGCTTTAGGAATAATGACATCAGTGCTGCTTTAAGACAAACCCTGTAATGAATTCTCTATGGATTACTTCCCAAAAGAATTCTTATGGCTGTTGCAAACCACGATGGATCGAAGCTGGACATGAGCTGTCATCCTCATTCCTGGCCTGGGGGCAGGCATGTTCATCGAGCACATGCTCCAGCAACCTATGTAAATGAATACATAAATATATAGTGGTGCAGGTCCCTATCTGACTATAGAGAGCTGCCCTCCCCCATTGAGTTTAATATGGATTTGGATGACTCTTGCCGATTTGCACCTGTTTTGAGTTTTCTAAGGAAAGAAGAAAGTAGGATCAGGCACAAGGCAAGCATGTGAGAACTAGGAGTTAAAGCTAAGGTTGTTCCAGTTCAGGTAAGGTACATCCTTCAAGCTTGCTCAACTGAAATTAGATTTCAAATCCTGCAGAATCATCCTCTGCAGCCTGGATCTCTGTGTTTTGGAGATTGCCCAGCTTAATATAGCTACTGGAGAATGGGAAGAAGGTCAGTTGTTCACTATTGGATCACCACCAATTTTTTTTAATGTTATCTCTTAAAATTAGAAGTGGAACCACGTTTAGAGAGCAACTGTTATCCCCTAGTATTAAGCACAGTAATGGGTAAGTCCTCCCGGAATTTGGAGGTTATTAACAGCGTTTCATGACCTAGGTGGAACGAAAGAAATGTTAATGCTGTAGCTGAATGGCTAACTCTCAAGATGTTTTAGAGATTCACTCAGGCCTGACTGCAAACAACCTGCAGGATCACCAGATAAAGCGGAATGTTCTGCTGATCAGCAAATTCCTTGCTTAAGAGAAGAGGAAGCATTCCTTCTATCCAGACAGTAAAGATAAACCATGATTTGACTGAGAATGTCAGCAGCTTAAAGGGAAATTTCCTTTTGCTGTTTATACGTTTTACCTCTCTTAAGGCCCACTGTCGGATCCTGCTTTTCCTTAATCACAATATAAATCAATCCTCAGCCAAAAGAAACAGAAGGAGCAGCATCAACACTTCCTTTCTGTCAGGCAAAAGACTCCCCTCTCTTCTGCTGAATTGCGGCCCAGGCCTTGACAGGGTAATTGAACACCTGGCCAGTCATATCCCTGCCTAAGCTTGGGAACCATAATGTAGAGCGTTGTCTATTGACCCCAGTTACAATAGTGATAATGCATGCTTTGATTTCAGCATTCTGGATAGCTGGCTTCCGTTGCCTTAGCCACCGTGGGCAAACGGATAGAGTCACTTATGACTGGAAAGCCCTAGGTAATTTGTTTGTCTTACCTGACAGGATTAAATTGATTGTAACTGGTGGATGCCTTTTTTGGCAATTCTATTTACATTTCTCAACCCTACAGGGTGGATACGTAAGGATTTGTGGAGTAGCAGTACAGGCAGTCCTCAGTTAATGCCGGTAATTGGGACTGGCAACTCCGTTGCTAAGCAACACGATCATAAAGTGTGATGTCACATGACCGTGCTGACTTATGACAGCAGTTCCGACAGTTCCGGTTGCCATCATTAAGTGAGTCCCACATGGTCATTAAGTGCGACATCACATGATTGCCATTTGTGACCTCCTGCTGGCTTTCCCATTGACTTTGCTTGTGAGAAGCCAGCAGTGAAGGTTTCAAATGGCAATCACATGGCCATGGGATGCTGCAACACCATAATTGTGAGCCGGTTGCCTAGTGCCCAAATTGCAATCACATGACTGTGGAGATGCTGTGACAGCTGCAACTCCGAGGACCAGTCATAAGTCTCCTCACTCAATGCCATCATAACTTTGAACGGTTGCTGAACAAATGGTCATTAACCAAGGAACTACCTGTGATAGTCCCTATTTACAAGAGAGGCAACAAGGAACACCCAGGAACTATATGCAAGCCATCTAAATAACAAACTTCAGGCCTGGAGGAATCAGAAGAAATGTTAGGGAATGAACAAGCCAGCCTTAGAGATGACCAGTCAGCTGTAGACTACACATTCTGGTACTGCACTACCATATCCAAAAGTATATGCAGAATTTAAAATCACCTTTTTATGTGCTATTCTTGATTCCTGTTTATAGTTTTGATTTTGAGGGTTGGGGTTGCCCCCTTGTCCACTCAACATCAGTATGAAAAAACCAGTTATAAGAATCCCCTGAGTCAGTCTATAAGACATGCTCAAGCCCTAAAGCTGAATTTAAAAAAATTGGTTGCTAACTTGCAACTTTAACTTAAACCATACTATGGCTTAATGTGATGGCTCAGCTCAGAAGTCATTCTATGAAACGGGTTCGGCTTTCTCAGCATGATAAACCACAAACCACCAACTCCATTTTAGTCTTGCCTAGCATGCTGTGTAAACTCAGCTAAAGAACTGAGAACCTAAAGAAGATTTATTCATTCTTCCTAGAGGTAGTCCATTGCCTTTTTCAGATCCATATTTCTCATAGAGGACAGTTGACAACAATTATCACATGCTGCTCATAGGTCAAAGATGGACATTCTGCTGCTCTCCACATACTGCTGAGCAAAAAATCCTTTCATCCAATTTTGCCCAACTGATTGGAATACAGCCTCTGGATCAGCACTAGTTCTTACAGGAAAAACAGAGCACAGATATGATAAGCCAATGAGACATATGAACGAAAAAAATTAAATATCTTTTGGGGAATTTTTATACTGTAGCTTTTCTTTCCCAGGCAATGGAATCTGCTGTCAATAAATTGCTAATATTTATTTTTATGAATGCAGCTTAGAAGCAAATGTAATTTGGAAATGTAGCTCTTAACAGGAAGTGGCAGATGTGCACATTTTATATATTGCTATAAAATGAGAAAGGGGTTTTCTGATAGAGGAATAAAATATGGTAGTTTCAGGAAAGCTTGTTTATAATTGGAAAGGATTTCTATTGATAGGCTTGCCTTTTCTTTTTTCTTTTCTTTTCTTCTTTTTTGTCCCACTTCCTTTTAATTCATCAGCACCTCATATTAAAATTCCAGCTATCAGCACTTCCCACTCCATGCAGTGAATATATTTAAAATTACATGATACTAAGACATATTTGTAACACAGACCTAGGTGGGAGTCAATAGGAAAATTCCAATGATGTTCTACTTGCAAGACACCATGAAAAAATTACAGAACAGATAGACCACATGCAGATTTGTTATCTTTTTATCCTGCCTTTTCAATCCCTGATATTTTCACTGGAGGTGATCTTAGATGGAGATTGATGAATCAACAGTTATAGATCTATTCATTCCAATATTTGCTCCATCCAGTTTCTGCACTCATTAATATACATACATACATACATATAAAATATATATAAATCCATGAATAAAAATATTTCAATATGTACTGCAAAGAAATTGTCACAAAATATAAGTCCTTAATCACATTTTCCCTCATACAGATTTCTAAAGGCATTTTATCATCAAATACATATTTTCTATACATGTTGGAGTAGCACACCAAACTTTAAAAAGATGCCAAGTCGATATCTGTATCCTTTATTATATAAGTTAACATAGGGAGTTCAGACCTGGTTGCCTTTAAAAGAGAGGTCTAAGTAAATCCTCAAGCATCCCTGGTCTTAAGTAGTAAATCTAAAACTGGGGAGTTACAGGCTATAATGCGCTGGATGAACCATTTCTCCATTTCAATATGGAGCACTTTTTCCCTTTCATTTCTGGATGGAAAGCAACAGCTATGATGAGTCCCCTTCTGCAATTGTTTACAAGAATAGGAAAGCGCAAACTAAAAATATTTTGTTATTTCCTCTTTTACTTGTTAAAGTAAGGAGATTCCAAATTTACCTTGGCTGTCCAGCAGATAACATCATCCTTTCTTGCTCTAGACCAGAAAAACAAGTAAAAAGTTTTACCATTTTTCCTGTCAGTAGGGGTAGAAGGGGAAAAATGGCAGAATGTTCCTTTAAAAAAAAGGTCCAACTTTTCACCCTTACATCAGTGAACTTGTAAAACAAAACAAAGTAGTATTTTTCCATCTCACTAGTGAACTTGTAAAACAAAATAACCAGAGAAGGAAATGACCAGTGGTGGGAGGGGAGGGGAGGGGAGGGGGCATTCCTGCCACAGTGCCCAGTAGCCTCTTGGAGTTGTAGAGTGTGTGTAAATGAAATAAAGCACAAAGGCAAACCAAACAACACTGCTCCAACCAGCACAAGTCAGAAAATGCTACTTCTAATGCTTAGCAGAAAAGGATGGGCACAGGGCAAGAGAGGATGATGGTTTAAATTTTGGCCCTTGAGAAATGGCCAGTTCACAACAGGGTGAATTTTTAAGTTCACCTTTAAATTTCTTTTCTTTTTTTAAAAATCACTTTAAAGCCGTAAATGGCTTGGGGCGAAGTTATTTGAAGGACTGCCATACCCCAGTCACATCTACCTGGCCCACCAGAGCGGGGAGGCAGGGTATGCTGTAGGTCCCATCAGTCATGGAAGTACATCTAGTGGGACCGAGAAAAGGGGCCTTCTCTGTAGTGGCTCCCTCCCTAAGGAATATCATTCTCCAGGAGATAAGATTGGTCCCCACCTTGTTCCTTTTCCAGAAGGCCCTGAAGATGTAGCCAATCAAGTGATTAATTTGAGCCTGTCCGTTGCCACCGTGGGGGGTGTTGTGTTTTATGGATTTCAATCTTGTAAGTCACCCAAAGTCACCGTGTGTGAGTTGGGCAAATAAATAAATGAATAGATCGTATAGCTCAGCCCTCAGACCTGTAAGAGTCCTGTTATTATTGTTAGTTGCCATTAAGCCAATGTTGCCTCGTAATGGATTAATTAACTGATTAGAGCAAGAGCCCTTGCCAAGGGTTAATATTTGCACACTGCAAATTGTGATATATTTATTCATGCAACCCTTTCAGTTGTGGGACTGCACCTCTTCCACAGTCACAGAACAACCTTCTACATTGGGGAGTCTGTTGACCTGAGGTAGGTTTTTCATGTGATTAAAAAAAATTGCTTTATCAGGACAGCATGGGTCCTACTCCAGAATTAGATACCTTGCAATGCCATAGAGGGATTATTCTGGATATTTCTGGTGGAAATCACTCTGTCTCATTTAAATTGCAGTTACTTTCTTATCCCAGATAGGAAGCAGAGGAAAGTGGGACAAAAGGAAGGGAGGGAAAGAATACAAGAACTCACATTCAAAGCTAGATAGAAGCAAGCAGTCGCCCTTGGCTGAACTCAGAACCATAAGCAGAGTAAGACTTGTTTTGTGCTTGAATAGGAGACCACCAAAATATTCTAAGAGTACAGAATAGCCTGGGAAGCCAAATAACAACAACAACGATAAAAAACAACACCATGGAATCAAACTCTTCGGACCTGGTCCATTGCCCAAGTACAAACTTCCCCAGTGAAGCTATTATAATCCTGACTTCCCTCTTCTTACTTCAAGACACAAGACTTCTGTCTGGAAGATGGAGTTAACCCTAAACAGAATAAAGAATATACAAATAAATTTAGCTATAATAAATTATTTTCCTCATATAGATGTAATGGGCTAACCTTGAGGAACAGGAGGAAGAGCCACAACCAAGACAACGGTCAGATAAACAAAATCTGAGTCCAAAGTAGAAATGTAATTTGAGAAAGCGTCTCAGGAAAGACCGTCCCTAGTTCTCACGAGAGAGAGAGAGAGAGAGAGAGAATGAGAGAGAGACGGAGGGGAGAAGAGCATTCAGACTTGCAAGATTCTGTTACTGTAATTTTATAATAAAAGTAGTGTTAGCATTCATAACTTTGGTTTCCTAGTCTATACTACCTTGAAGGGCTGAAATTAATCTTGCAGGTCTGAACGTGCCTCCTCCCTCCCTCCCTTTATCTACAAGAGAACTAGGGAGGGTCAAGTTTGAGATGTTTTCTCAAATTACATTTCTTCCCCGGACTCAGATTTCATGTATCTGACCATTGTCTTGATTGTGGCTCTGTAGTGGATTTTGGTGCTGCCACTTATTCCCAAGGAGGAGGGAGCGCATTCCAGGCAGATAAGAGGATTCACCGTCCAGAGACTGTTGACTGGGAAGGTTAAGAGGTTCAGTGTTGCCCTGCCCTAGAGCCTCCCAGGTGATTTCCCCTTAGGTCAGTTAGAGTAGCTTTAGTCCGACAAGATTCTGTCGGTACAGTGAAAGCAAATAAAGAAATGGAAACAACCAGCTGGAGAAAAGTACACCACTTCCATCCCTAGGTCTGGGGGTGATGACATAGCAGCTGCAGACCAGTCTGGTTCCCAAGGCCAGTGGTGAAGAAGGAGGTCCTCACTGTAGAAGGACGCATACAGTTGGAACACAGTATGCAAGCATTATTGGAAACTGTCACAGCAGAATGTGCTCAGCTGTAACTCAATCCATGGCAGCCTCGTTACCTATTCAAGGTAGCAAGTCAAAAAATAATGAGTGTTTGTTTGTCCCTACAGTTCCTAGGAGTCAAACCTGCCTTGACAACACCCAGTTCCTCCCCCACTCCTTGGTCTTCCACAGATTAAAATGTTCCACTCTCAAACTATTATTCAATTGTAAGGGAAAACAAACTGGACTTATAAAATGCAGTCATGTGCTTTACTGAGCATCTTTATTGAGCATCTGGTTTACATTCAATCAAAATCTTGAGTGGAATACTCTCTTGTGATCATCCTGTATTAAGTCAATTCTGACACATGTCCCAGTTGCACACTAAAAATCAAAATGTGCCCAAACTGGCAATTATACACCCAAGACATCAGAATTCATGTATTAATTCATTTATTTACTGGATTTATATCCTATAGAACCTACAGAGGTTCAGACTGTTTCACATGTACTGCCTGCTTAATTTGCTAGTTATTGATCTTCCAGGGGGTTGTTAGAGTGCCATTTAGTGAATACCACCTTGGATGTGATGTCTTTTCCTGCATGGTACACAATGTTGTAGTTACAAGGACATCCATGCCTCCAAAACTGCACAATCTAAATTTCTGAGATCCTCACCCCGAGTTCCCCATTGTGTTGCTAAGTGTCATGGCTTAGACTCTGAATCTGACCCTGAAGAAGCTGCTCCAGCTGAACCTGTGGAATGTCAGCCTCAGGAGAGACAAAGCCAAGAATCACCTGAGGCTGATCAAACATAGGTGCCACCTGAACAGCTGGAGAAGTCAGATGATGATGACTTAAGGCCTCCAAGCCCTTGCACCTGGAGCGTAGAACTGAGCAAAGACTTCTATGAGGCTCCTTGCCAAGCAAGGGGGTAAATCTCTTGATTAAGACAGCTGGCTGAAGCATGATTTAAGAGGCAGCTCTGACCCCTGTTCCTTTGCTGGAAACAACTGTCTGATTTCCTGCTCTGGTGTATGATTCCTGTGAATCATACTTGTGAAACCCTGGACTGGATTTTGACTATTCTTCTGGGTGCTCCTGTTGAAAGCAAAACCATTCAGGCAAGCTTCTTTCAGAGGCTGTTTTGGTTTACATTCCTTGCCTGCTGTTATCTCCTTGACCTTGAGTAAATTGCTCATCTCCATAGCAACTGTGTCTGAGTGTACAATTGAAACCTGAAGCAGGACAACTAAGAGACTTCTCTGGTTAGAACTTGGCTGAATCTCAGTCGAGGTTCAGTTACAACTCTACCGGTTGAAGTGTTGGGGAGGTGAATCTTCATCCCAACTAGTTCTGACAAATGTGTTCTTCCAGCAAGTTCTTGGAAGAAACAACAATGGATGACCAGGTCCATTGTGGGCTCACCCTCTGGTTTATATCTGTGCTAGTCTTCAATGACAAATCTCAATAAAATAGTTAAGAGCAGAGACATCACACTGACAACAAAGGTCCGCATAGTTAAAGCAATGGTGTTCCCCATAGTAACATATGGCTGTGAGAGCTGGACCATAAGGAAGGCTGAGAGAAGGAAGATAGGTGCTTTTGAACTGTGGTGTTGGAGGAAAATTCTGAGAGTGCCTTGGACTGCAAGAAGATCAAACCAGTCCATCCTCCAGGAAATAAAGCCAGACTGCTCACTTGAGGGGATGATATTAAAGGCAAAACTGAAATACTTTGGCCACATCATGAGAAGACAGGACACCCTGGAGAAGATGCTGATGCTGGGGAGAGTGGAGGGCAAAAGGAAGAGGGGCCGACCAAAGGCAAGGTGGATGGATGATACCCTAGAGGTGACGGACTCATCCCCGAGGGAGCTGGGGGTGTTGATGACCGACAGGAAGGTCTGGCGTGGGCTGGTCCATGAAGTCACGAAGAGTCGGAAGCGACTGAACGAATAAACAAGTCTTCAATGAAGCTGTGAGAGCGCTCAGGTAGAGAATTTTAGATCTTGGTTTACCAACAGGGAGAACCCAGGCTTTTCATCTCTGCTACAACGAGCTCACACACTCCCCTTTTACAATTCTTTTACAATTCACTCATCTATTAGCTCCATCTCACAGGAGGGCCCTCAGTGCTATTCCTTTTGCTTATTAATTATTATTTTTTTATTAAAGAAGATTTTTTACAAGGTAAAAACAGTACAAATTTAAAGAAAACTGAAAGAAAAGTAGAAAAGAAATGAAAGAAAAAAAAGACAAAGAAAAAAGTTATAAAGAAGTAGCTTCTGATCTTCTTTGCAGCAGTTATAAATGCATTTATATTTTATCCTCTCTCTCTCTAAGGTTACATAATGGCTCCCTTCTTTCCATATTCTACCCTTTCGAATCATCAAACCCATAAATCACAAGTTCATTTTTTTTTCCGTTTTCAGCAAAAAGTCCATTAGGGGTTTCCGGTCACTGACAAATGCAGTTATTGTCTTTTCCCTAATCAAATAAGTCAATTTTGCCATCTCTGCAAATTCTGTCATCTTCACCAAGCATTCCTCCATTGTGGGTATTTTAGTCTTTCCATCTTTGTGCATATAATAATCTTGCTGCAGTTACCGTGTATAAAAGCAATTGTCCGTAAGTCTGTTCTAACTGTCCATTAGTCCCAGCAAGAAAAGTTCTGGTTTTAACAATGCTATTCCTTATCAAGAGCATTTGTCTATTTGCTCAGACTTTGAAACTGGGACAGCACCACACATGCTCCTGAAATGTCCTACCTATCATTTTTGGAGCAGAGTCAATCTTCCCTTTAATTTCAAATTATTCAGCTTGTTTTCATATGGCAATTATGTACTTGTTAAAAAAAAAAAAGTGCACCACCTACTTAAAAAAACAATCAGGAAGTCTCTAGATTTGTAGCAAAATTTGTACCATCCCTATGGCAATGAGAAGGTTCTGGACCTGATCACTTTTCCAGGTGTATCTAGTACAGGCATGAATGGTCTATTGGATGCTGTGATTTATTTATTTAATTTTTGTGTGTTTGCTCTATGACTGTCTATTTTTGATAAAGAAAACTCACCTGTACTGCTAAAGTGCCCATTGTACACACAGCGGTGAATGATCTCATATTATCAATTGTCAGAAAACGTAACTTATTTTAAGATCATAAGATTACCACTGTCCTTCCAGGTGTTTAATCTCCACGAACCTCCAAGAAGGCTGTAAAATTTCTATAAATATTTATAGCTTTAAAAAGTTGTTTGTTGTCTTCTTTACACTATTAACTATGTCAGGCCTGTCTTGTGACTACTGTTACCACTACCATATAATGTATTTTTATGAATGCTGTTAGACCATACGCAAATAAACTGAACTGGATTGCATTCCAAGGTCCTTGTTGGTTACATTTAGAACTGCATGGTAATATTCTCTGATATAAAGGCAGGGTTTTATCATTTGTATTTAGATTATCTTGCCAAACAATTTCTAAAACCAATGGGCAACATTTCCAAAGTTTTTTCATGAGGGGAGATTGGTAGACATCGGTTCATGACAACCAGTCACATTAAATCCCTATATATACAAATAGCAAGAAAAGATGGTGGGTGCCTTCTACTATTAGCAGAGCAGATGCTGTATATCAGGGTTTTTTTTTAAAAAAAACTTCATTTCTGCCAGGTAAACACTCTTCACATGAGTCTAAAACTAATAAAAACTGGATTTGCCCGTGAGCATAAAGAAATGCTTTGTGAATGATACTATAGAACTCCTTGCTTAACAAATTGGCACCCCAGACTCACAGGTCTGTTGAAGAATTTGCTTGTGCAAACAGCAAAAGGGAGGAAATGCTTTTGAGCTTGACATATCAAAGGCAATATGGCTTCTGTTCAAAAGCAGTCAAATTCTACAATACCTACACAAGCAGAATAAATTATTTTTAGTCCTTGCAAATAGAACTGAAGAGAGCTGAAAGTATGTTGAGCCTGCATGGAAACAAAGACAACGTAAGTCAGTGACTGGCTGTGACAGTTGTTAAATAACCTTTCTTAATGGTTCATCTATGCATCTGAAAGTATAATATCCGCTGCAATCTCCTAATGCCCATAAGTGCAAGATATCATACATTTCACCCTTCGCAATAGTTGAAGCCAAGAATAGAGACTGCGAGGGTGATATGTGAATGCTCAACAAAACAAAAAGGGATTAAAATAAATCAGGGTCACTACAAGTGCTAGGGTTCACACTGAGAACAGAAGTTTTGAGTGGATCGCTGAAGTGAGACACCTTCAAGTTTTATCTGATTTTATTTGAGTTCAGCAGACACTAGAATAGTGTTTGCTGAAGAAAAAACAATTTCATATATCTGTGTGTATGTTTGTGTGTAACTGATGCTATATACATTTAGTTTCTGTTTAACACTGCCTTTTAAATTTTGTAGGATATTAGATAAATCACTTCAAAGAACACAAACAATAATTGAAAATAATAAAAGAAAACAACTTTTATGCATACTGATATAAGTATCATTCACATTTACAAATGGGAAAGGCAGACAGAGAGATCTTGACCTGGTTATAAAAGCACTAAATATGTTGGTGGCAGAGCAGATACAGGATGTCATCTTTCTCTGATCCAAATTTTCCTGTAGCTTTCTGCCTGAACAACCTCCATCTCTGGCAGCCCATTTATGGGAAAAGTCGTTGTTAAAGCTCTGTTTATTTCAGAACAACTAAGATGAAACCAGGGTTACAGGGAGAAAACCCAAAGCTGATTTTTGTCATAGGGCAAAAAATGTCGTCGTCATCATCATCATCATCATCATCATCATCATCATCATCATCTCCTTTTGAAAGATAAGCCTGCAAAAGATCACATATTTCTGAACACTTCAAATATACTGTTTTGTGTGTGATGTTCCCATGTGACCAGTTTCCAAAGGACTGTTTCCATGTCTACATTTTTAGAAAAGTATATAGTAGGAAGGATTACCTTCTTATAACTTTTTATTATAACAAGAGGTTTCCATCCAATACATTCATATGAAATCGGCATCATAATGATTTTATTTTTAAAAGTATGTAAATGAAATTTATGTCAACATCTATACATATTAAGAGAAGCTGAAAAGATGAGATACCAAAAAGATGATACTGAAAAGATACTGAAACGATGATACACCAAAGCAGTCCAAGACCTGTGTAGAACCTGGGTGGGACACAACAAATCCCAGATATTCTAGGAAGACTAACAAATGGTGTAGAAGAAGGCTATTGTGAATGATTTCTGCACTGTAACCAAAAGAACTAAATGGAGTCCTCTGAGCTTGAATCAAATTATTTTTACCATGCATAAAAATCACATATAGTAGGCACCATCTAAGTTCTGCTTCTAGTCCACAGGTTATTATGGCTTGCAGGCTGGGATGAGGGCACTTTTATCCTCAGATAAGGATGCTTCTGGGAAAGCATAATACAGAGAGAACCAAATGGTGCCTTCCATATTTGGTATTCAATTCCCATCAGCCCTAATTAATGTGGTCAGTTACAAGACCTCTAGGAGCAGTAGCCCCATAAAACTGAAAGGATCAAGTTCCTTCCTCCTGTTCCTGTCTGTGAATGTTCATGAAGGACCAGTCTTGAATAGAAGTTAGATTAGTGCTGGGAAGTAAAAAAGAAAGGAGGGGTGATTAACGGTTTTCCACATGACCTTATCAAAGTGGCTTAGCTTCTGGACAAAAGCTGGAGGTGAATCTAAAGGAACCAGGAAAACCACTTCCCCAAAATTTCAAGATGAAGACAAATATTTGTATGTAGGAATTTTTCCTTCCTAGCTTGACATCACTGTGCTTTTAACTTTCAGTTCAAAGAAGCAAAAGCTGGATGAAATGTGTCAATGCAAAACAGATGCTACCCAAACAGGTCTTTTAGTGTCACTACAAAGAAGTGGGTGCTTGACAAAATAATACCAAGCAGCGGCATTAAAGTTTCAGGTCCCAATGAAGTGCATAAAGACAGCAGGGTGCCCATGTTGAGAGAAAGGGAAATACCATCATGGTTCTATCAAAGGCAAACACAGAGAGAAAAGCTGTTTCAATCAGCCAACAATGGATTTACAGGATTAACTTGTGAGAAATGTGTAAAGATCAGAGGATTTATTTTCTTCTGAAATGAAGTACATCTAGTCACTAAGGATTCAAAAACACAGTTATATGTTGATTAGGGTTGCATGAATAAACAAAGGCCCCTTGGGAAAACTCAGTGCAGAAAAAGATGCCAACTGGCTCACCGACTCAAAATAAAACCTCTCTAGGTTGACTGATGAATTGTATTAAAATCTTGCAGGTTGTGTTTTTTATCATTTATATAGCTTGATCAGCTGCATGTTTGTTTGTTTCCTTATTTTAGCATCATTGTTTTTATTGTTATCATTTATTGCCATGGTCCTCACATGAAGTAATGATGTAAGTGTTTTACATGCGCACATACACACATGCATACAATGGTTTCTATAGTTGACTGTCCTCATGTAGGATTAGATATTCACCTTCATGCCTTGGCATTTTTGATCCAAGGCCCCTAATCCTAGGATGATTGGAAATTTATGAACAAGCCTTGTCTTAAAGCTAAATCAAGTTTTGTTTTTTCTTCAGTTTTAAACATAGGTCCCAACATTTCCCTTAACCTCAAACATGTTTGCATTCTTTATTCCCTTACTTATCTCTTTGTTACTTTATTGTATTTTCCATTTTCTTAAGTTTGACTGAATATCACCCAGAGTCAGTTTGTAGTTGGGCGCTGCCTAAATTGAATAAATGAAATTATATTAAACATAGACTTAACCTGAGTATACTAAGCATTGCAAGGCTGTCTCATTGCATGAGAATCAGTCACAAGCTGGAATGATGGAATGAACTTCCTCAAATGTATTATTGCTATTTTCAGTGCCAGCCCATGGGCAGGTTGGCAGTTGTCATCCAGAACACATTAATGGTTTTCAGAGGCTCTGTCTTCTCTGGTGTGAGACCTTCTGGCTAAAGTTGGGCTCTAGGGAGCAGTTGGGTTTGTTGATGCTGTACTGGTCTCCCTTCTGTACGGTGACATCTTTGCCTGAACTGATAAGATTCTGTGACTGAGTTGGCAGAGGACTCTCCTAGGCTTACAGTTCTTGGAGACTTCAACCTGCCCCCAGGTAGCATGGAATCTCAGACAGCTCAGGAGTGCATGGCCACCATGGACCTGGCTCAACAAACACTGGGTAGATTTTTGTCTCAGGGCAATTGTGAGTCATGATGGAGTCAAGTGGCATTATACATCAAATAGGTAAATTATTAGTCACAATGAGGTGGATGCATCTCAACAAAGATGCAAAGAGAGAGCATCATTCCAAAACTGACCCACTACCCTCCATGTTGGGGAACATCTGGTCCCATACTCAGCACTGAACAAAGATTTAATTGCCAGCCCATCTAGCTTTCCATAAGGAATTAAAAGGATTTTTGTCTTGTCTATGATGTGGCTCATCAGTTAAACAAACCGCCTGATACTAAATTCCACAGACACCATACTGAGATTAGGTAGCAAATGCATCAAAATCAAAAAACACAATTCAAGTAAGTTCAGAAGTTCACATGCCAGCAAACAAGGCAAAGTCAAGAATAAAGAAGGTCTGAGGCTGATGGTTAGAGGTACAAAATCCAGATGACCATTAGATGGTAGCCCCAGCTCAGGTCTGTTAGCATTACTGATGGTGAGGCCTTGTTTCCAACAAGTAGGAGATTAAAACTGAACATCCATATGTCTCAGAGTCTTCCCAAGACTCAATTGCAGGTCAGGAGAGATTCTTACTCATAAGTTTCTTATCTATGAGTAGGCCTTTATTCACAATTCTGCTTTTAGCTCTGTAAATATTCACTTTTAGATCTTAATGCAACCTCTTCCCATACCTTCTGAACTTGGCATTGTCCAGAACTGGCTAGGTCTCAGCCTCCTCCTTGTCAAAAGAGTCCCCGTATGCTGAGGAAGTGGATTCATGAGTGTTTCAACAAAGGTCTGCAAGGAAAATGGAGCCCTCCAGGGAAGGGGTAAGACACAGGTCTTAGACTCAAGGTTATATCTTCAGTGAGCTGATACAAGAGGGAATGCAGCTATTCCTTTTCTATTACCACATTATTTCCTAAGGGAAAATTTACTTTATATTTTGCTTTTGCTTGCTTTTCACAGTTTTTATTTTGAAGATTCAATGACCCAAATAACGTAATTCTGTGTATTACAGACACACTTCCTAACAACTGATTAGCTGACATTTAGCTTAGCTAAAGAGATTAGCTAACAACTGACATTTTCAGACAGAGTTTTTGGAAGGTTCTAACCCTTGTCTAAATAAATAAATAACAGCCTGCCAAGAAAAAAACATTGATTTTTTGGCATTGGGTCAAACAGAATAAATTCCCATTTCATTCTACCTCCAGAACTTGCCAAAACTAACACCCTCATTGACCCATTACTATGTTTAAATTTTAATCTGTTTTTTCTGATATGTTAAGTACTACATGATTCTTTTTAAGTAGCTGCCTCATTAACGGCATTTCAGAACCACACCATTTTCACTGCAATTCCTTAAACAGAAGTTGGATATACACTTGTGATTGTTTTCCTTTTTGGTGACTTTGAAATGCTGAGACAACCACAATGCAATCACTTCCTTGTACAGTAGCTAAGCATCAGCTGAATCTTGATCAAACTATCCAGCGAGAGTCACTTGCTGAGATGAGCAGCTATAGAAATCAAACAAATAAATAAATCAAATCCATAAAACACTGTTCCCTAAGAGAGCAAAAAACAGTAACTGTGTACTAGATAGTTGTGTGACACTGGATTCTGTTCTAACTGGATTTTCATTTTTATGTAACCAAAATCAAAAACGGCACAGAGATGGTGGGATGGACAATTGGGTTCAAATAGTATAGCGAAAGTCCACTCACAGAATTATTTATAAAGAGGTGTAGCAATCATTTGAGTCCTTCTGATTGAAGAACTTTAGGATTAGCTATAAAACCCAGGTCTTTAAGCTGCTTTACCTAATTGCGAGTGTGGCCACATGGCCTTGCTCAGGTGGCCTAAGATGATTTAGAAAGCTAAGTAGGCAGGACTTGGTTAGGTCTTGGATGAGACCCACCTGGGGAAAATTCATAAATGTGTCTATGTGGGTCACCAGCAGTCAAGTTTTTTTTTTTTTACTACATTTAATGTATTTCTTTAATTACTACATATGACAACCTAAATATGATTGACTTCTGAAAACATAAAGCTAACTGATGTTCAGAAGACAAAAGCCTATAGAAATAAGTAAGGAGAGAGAAAGCAGATACAAAAGCTAAATATGTTCAGGAATAAAAGAAAAAAAAATCTGAAACCTCAGTGAGGTAAAACTAAAATTAGTAGATACTTTAAAATAGATACTGGGCTTGCTGTAGCTATGACCCTGAGCTCTGATGAATGTCTAACCAGCAATAAAGCTCGACCCTAAGATGACTTTTCTTCTTATATAATTGGGAACTCTGAAACCGTTTATTCAGGGTATTGAATTAAGAGGTTCAGAGCCCAAGAATATGTTCAGCATCAACATTCCCATTCCTTGGGATGGATAGATGGATGGATGGATGGATGGATGGATGGAAGGAAGGAAGGAAGGAAGGAAGGAAGGAAGGAAGGAAGGAAGGAAGGATGTTTGAGTTATCATTCTTCCTGTCCTAACAGCCAGGAACCACACTGAGACAAGGAACAGGTCTCTAGTGTTTTATTGTTGCTACATAACAGGGAAATCCTAACAAACTGAAGAAGCGTGGGAAAAACCCAGACATATAAACCCCAAAGGTTAAGGCGGGCCCGATCGGTGTCTCTTGGAATGGCTACCTAATTCCTCAGTGCTACGCATGCGCTTTACAGCCTGGATGGGAGCCCCCTGCTCACCATCCTTACTCATGACACTTCCTGGTCGTTGAAGTTAGTCAGTGGCCCTTGACAGGAGAAATGAAGAGATAGTGAAAAGGCTTTTTGTACAAATATTGATATACTAGTTTCATAGTTCAACAGAAATTACAAATAAGAAGTTTCATCAACCAGGAGATGGGTTAATTTTATCAACTATACATTGAAAGCCACTCCAGGCCATCCAGCAGGCAACAAGCTCAGTTAGCAGCAGTATTAAAATCCAATCTGTGGCAGACAAATAAGAGCTAATAAACAAGACAATAGTTTTACATTACACAGAATCAGAGATTTGGTGCTTTTTGTAAAACATGAACCCCAGACCCGCGAGTCAGTAACAACTTACTTTCATTGGGTAGATTCCTGAGATAAACTTAAATAGTAATCTTTCATGGTTGAAGATATAAAAAAATGGATCTCTTGTTGTCTTTCCTTTCTGGAACTCAAGGTAGTTCCAGGACAGTCACTCTTTGTCAAGCTTTTGAGGTAGGCCAGGCCAGGAAACAGACTCTGTAAGATTTCCTGCAACCCTACTTGATTGATCTAGGTTATAGTAACAGAACCTTGAAAGCCTGACAACATTTTGTCCCCCCCTTAGGCCCAAGAGAGTTAAGGCAGAGCCAGTTTCAGTTTCTTTCGAAGGTTCTCTTCCTGTCCCAGGTTCTAATCATGTTTTCCTAACTGCCACCACATCCTTTCTCCAAGGTAATTTCCATGGTTCCCTACACCCATCCAGATGCTGACCATACCCAGCCCTGCTTAACTTCTGCAGTTACTGCAACATTTTCTTTTAGATTAGGGCTTAGAATGCAGATAGTGGTTATTGACGTCACACATTGCATTGTCATATTTCGTTCAGATGTAACTTGCTAAATAACTCAAAATAGCTTGGTTTAAGGGACATTTTAAGCCTGAAGCCCATAATGGTTTAACCCAATTTTAGGAAACCACCCATGGCTATTTGCAAACCATGATTTATCAGAGATGTTGATCAGAGAATTGATTCATCATGGTTTGTTCAATAAACCACAGTTAAAACAAACCATGGGTTAGCAAGATGTGTGAATTCATTAAGGTATGAATACAACAGATGACATAATGGCTTTATGGAGCTCGTTTTCCTCATATTTGTTGTCCTGTAGAATTGTTCTACTGTTCTACGTTCTATTGGTTCCTTCAACATTCCAATTTACCAAATGAAGTTTCTCACATTAATTCCATAAATGGAGCATCTCTGTTTCTCCTCCATTTTTAGATCCTTCCATCTTTCCAGAGAGTAAGATGGAATAAATACACATTAGTTGAAAATTGAGTTTGTGTGGACTTTAACTGTCATGAGCACTGATGGTGAGCAGGAGGGGGCCCCTATCCAGGGGGGAAAACGCATGCGTATTAGTGAGGAGTTGAGCGGCCATTCAAAGAGACACAGAACAGACCCGCCTTGACTTTTGGGGTTTATCTGTCTGGGTTTTTCCCACGCTTCTTCAGTTTGTTAGGATTTTCTGTCTAATGTAGCAGTAATAAACACTAGAGACCTATTCCTCGTCTCAGCGTGGTTCCTGGCTGTTAGGACATTAACTCCCAGAATTCCCCAGTCAACATGCTGGCTGGGGAATTCTGGGAGTTGAAGTCCATACATCTTGAAGTTGCCAAGGTTGAGAATTTCTGCCTTAGAGATAAAGATGACACACCTATGGATTCCTGATACAATGGTTCTGCCTCGAAAACAAAGCAAAAGAACTCCAAAGGGATATTCAGGAAACAAACAAACAAGCAAACAGACAAAAAAAGAACAATTGAAAAGGTATTTCAGGGCAATAGAAGCAACAGTCATGTATATCCCTCATTCTGCAGGAATTTTGGAAAGTCAGCAATTTACTTGCCATGCACTGGCCAAATTGCCAAGAAGTAGTTGATTTCCTTTCAGATTTCCTGATATCCCTTGGCTTAGATAAGAAATTCATAATTCTTCTCTGGTAATAACTCCTTCTGACCAAAAGTTTTGATACTTTTTACTGCTATAGCCTAGCAGGAGGGGAGTAATTTGAAGTTTCATCTGGATCTGTAGAAGGACATTTTCTAAAAATGGATGGCGATGGGCGTAGGATGATGCCCATATGGCCAGACCAATAAAGTCCATATGGTTTGAAACTTACAGTAGCTAAAAGAAAAGCTTCAGCTAAATTTTGTATGAAACATTTCCATATTAAATATTTAAACACTGAATTTTTCATGGACATAGAAAGAGAAAAGGGAAAAAAAAACTTTTCTGTTTATTTTATCAGTATGTTTGATGGGGACTGCACCATTGCTTTAGAGTCCCAGAGAATTTCAAGTTCTTATAAGGATAAAATAATATGTTAGAAAATACACGTCTTTTAATGAACTGTATCTCCCCACTCAATTTCAAAGTTTGGGAGGCAGAACAATTCAGTCACTATGTTGTATAGGACCAAATTACCCTTACAACTCCAGTTCATTTTTATTTAACCACTGGCATGGAAAAGAATGGCTAAGGGTTAAACTATGGTTTATTTAACCATCATTTCTTAATAAGTCACATAATCATTTATTTATACAACTGCATATTTTCCTGCATAAATTTATACAATTATACAAGCCATTGTACAATTTTATATTTATGACAAGCAGGTGTCATATAAATACTTTAATTAATAATGTAAACAATTAATCCACTGTAGAACATTTTACTAATATTCTCTTAATGTCTCAGAGATCACAGGCTTCTTAAACATGAAAGACAACTTTCTCAAAACAAAAGATTTATCTGGACTTCTGGGGGAGATATGGCGAACTGAAGGCGGCTCTGCAAAAGCGGAGCTGACAACTGCAGCAAAGACCAAGGGACCAGTGAGTAGACCGGTCCCTTGGAACCTCTCCACATAGGGAGAGGACAAGAGATTGCCTACATGTGCTCCAGACCCTCATGAGGAGACCACAGGATAGCAGTTTTCCAGTGGTTTGAGCGCCAGGAGATGACAGAATTAGTCACCTTGCTTGCAACTGTGGCAGAGACTTTTAAAGGACACTAAGTTTGCAAACCTCACTTTCTAATCACTTTTGGAAACTGCTCATTAACTACTTCTAAGCTATTAGAGACCTTCCAAAGAACAACTCTGAAGATTCCAGGTGAGTCTGACTTCAGTCCTGAATGAAAGAAAATTTTAATCATAAGTTTAAGTATTTAAGGAATCTGAAATAAACAGCAAAAAACTAAATAAGATTTTGATCTCAGAAAGTTATCAATGGACTTTAGGGTCCAGATAAAATTTGAATATTGAAGCTTTTACAATATTTTTGGAACTAATTATAAAGAACAAACAGCTTCTCATCGGAAATAGATTCTGGTTTGGTTTTTACACGATACAACAAGGATAAGCAATTTCATGATTTCAAAAACTGGACACTTGAGGGGACTAAAGTTTTTAGGTAGAGGAAAGATTTACAAGCCTGTAAAATGTTGCAAAAAAGTTCTTTATGATTTGGAGGCAGAGCTGGGTCCTTCTAAGAAACTAACCATCCCCAGGAATGGCTACTCTCCCTCCCACCCCAGGCATAATTACAGAACCAGGTCTTGAGCTGTTTCCAAAAGTCCAGGAGGGAGGGAGCTAATCTCACTTCCGGGGGAAGGATATTCCAAAGGGCAGGTGCTATTGCAGAGAAGGCCCGCCTCCTGGACCCCGCCAGATGGAATTCTCTTGCAGACAGGGTCCGTAGCATGCCCTCTCTACACGACCGGGTGGGACGGGCTGATGTAATGGGGAAGAGGCGGTCCCTTAGGTAACCTGGACCCGTGCCATGTAGGGCTTTAAAGGTGATAACCAACACCTTGAATTGGACCCGGAAGCAGACTGGTATCCAATGCAGCTCACAGAGCAAAGGAGTGACGTGTGCAAACCTTGGGACACTCATGATTACCTGCGCAGCTGCATTCTGGACCAGCTGTAGCTTCCGGATACTCTTCAAGGGTAGCCCCATGTAGAGCACATTGCAATAGTCTATATGGGAGATAACCAGGGCATGAGTGACCGTTTGAAGGGTCTCTCGCTCCAGGAAGGGGCGTAACTGGTGCACAACACGAAGTTGCACAAAGGCCCTCCTAGCCACGGCTGCCACCTGCTCTTCGAGTAGGAGCCGTGAGTCCATGAGGACCCCCAAGTTACGCACCGGGTCTGTCTGGGACAGTGCAACCCCATCCATATTTGAACAAGCTAAGGATTAAGACTGTTAGAGGTTAAAGGAAGTAATAAAAAGTTGGTTTATTTGATCAAGTTTAAAACAAGGTATGTTGTTACTTCTGACAACCCTTCATGAAATTTCTGCTGACACCAGGACTGAAAAGATGATACTTTATGGATTTGTTTATAGATAAGAGATGGGATATGGGATGAAGAGATAAATGTTTGTAACCTTAGAGGGGGTGAAGAGTCACTGAACTTGTTTATACTTGCTGTGACTAAGGTTGGAAGTCACTTCTTTATATATTTCTTTTCTCGTTCTTTAATATACTCTTACTTTTCTTTTTTCTTGCACTTTTTACTTCTTTCTATTCTCTTTTCTTAAGTTTAATTTGTATTAGACTTTACTATTATAATCAAAATTCTTAATAAAAAATTATATATGAAAACAAAAGATTTATCTACACGAAATCCAGGATGCTAGAAATCTGCTGACCAGGTAAAAATAAAGTTGGCATTGAAACAGCACAATTTTATTAATAAACTAAATGCAGTAATGTCTTCCCACTCCAAAATGTATAAAAAGCACAGTTGGGAACCTCCATATTTGGAGTGGACCAAGTAAAGAAAGAAAATTGCTTGACCTGCCAGCTTGGGTCCACTTGTACACCAACCCATCTTTTCTATCCTACTTCATTTTTAGTTTGAGGTAGCTACTTCCAGTATATTAAAAGATGAATAATCTCTCTCTCACACACACATACGTGTATGTGTGTATGTATTGTATATGTAGTGTGTGTGTGTGTGTGTGTGTGTCCAATTAATAATCTCATCTTAATCCTCTTGCTCTATCCTAGAAATAAAATCATTCAGTTGCTGCCTTTCTCAAGAGCAAAACAAAATGCTTACTCATGATAACATATGTGTTTAAAAGTTAGTTATTGGCATTAAAAGCAGTGGGATCCCTAGAGTAATTTACTACACACACACACACACACCTATACATAGATACACATATGTAAATATACACAGATATAGTTTAACAGTTTCAACCAGGGGTAGGAATAAAGCTAACATTCTGAATTTTATTTAGAATGAACAAGCAGTAGCTGTGATCTGCAACTGATTATGCAATCACTGTCAACATCCTACTCAGCAGACAGATATAACAGATGGCACAATTTGTGTACCAAATGTGCCTTCTATTTAAATGCAGCTTTTGCTAATATTTTCTGTGTATTATTTAAGTCAGATCACTCCTGTTTTAAAAAGAGGAATAAATTCCTAGAGAAGACAGACTCAGCCATCATAACCCATGATGTCTTCTAAGTTACTTTACAACTGAAGGGAGGGAAAGCTGGGTATGTGCAGTGGGAGGGGAGTCAGATGGGAGTAAGGGCGAATGTGGAAGTGTTAACTGTAGCAAGTGAAACTGAGTGCGTGCAAGATAGTAGGAACAGCTAACGGCAAACACATAAGGGGTACCCGGGCTTAGCTCACCTTTAGATGGACTTTCTTCATTAGAGTACTAAAAATCACACCCGCAAGGTGAGGCGAGCTATGCAAATAGGGAAGGGGAAGGCTGAAGTCATGTGCTCAGCAACAAGGCAAACTGAGACCAATTGCCTTACGATGCATGTATATCTTGCAACCAATCAGCTTGCATTTTATATATATCTTGCAACCAATCAGCTTGCATTTTATAGCCAATCAAGTTAGAACACACCAAAGAATAGGTATAAAAGCTTGGAAAACGTTGTGTTCTGTGCTTCTTCTTTTAATGAGGGAGTCCTCCTTTGTTTCAGACGTTTTCGATAAACGAGTTTCTTTTAATTCTCCTGTCTTGCGTGGTGATTGGCCTTGCTGCACCGGATGAACGAACCAGCCCCGATTTGGGGCCAAGACAACTCAGGTGCACCGAGCACCTGGTTATTTGCACTGGTTATTTTCACACAGTGGAAGGGAGATGTGGTATCCCTACGTTGAAGCAACCAATTCATGGCTAACACATATTTGACTAATTCGATCTGTAAATACTGCATATATGCATATCAGCTGCACTTGGCTATTGATCCTTAGAACTTTGGGCAAATCCTATTAGCAATAATTGTCTTTTAAAAGCTGGAAAGGGTTTGGGTGCAGGATGAAAGCTTGTTAATTTAATTATGTCACGGCATGAGTCATGGAAGAAACTTCAAGGAAGCTCATTCCTGCCCTGAATTGCAAGGCCCCAAGAGGCTTTAATTATTATTCAGCCAATTCTTGAAAGAATTCACCCTGTATTGCTTAACAGTCACAGTTTTTAAGCAGTACTGCAAAGCAGAATTATGTGAATGGACTATCAGAAAATGCATATACAGAACTAGTTTTTTGGTCTTCGAAACTAATCTCACTGAAACTTATATCCTTTTTGGGGGGTGGGGGCGATGTGTTCTTCTTTTTCTCATTGTTTTTCAAGCCTGGCTCCACACACTGTGCTAAACATGGTTTGTTTAAGTTAGGATTAGTAAATTGTATGAACACTGCTACTGTGTACTATAAACCACAGCTTATGTCTTAGTTTACTGTGGAAAAAAATCAGTGGATACCATAATTAAACTGCCTGGTTTTGACTGATGTGTTAAACCAGTTTGTGATTTTCCACAAGCTCTGGGCTGCCTTCATGTTTATGGATCCCAGTTTGCAGAAATGTTTGGGATCCATTTACAACTTTTACTAGCTCTCCTGGACAATGTTGTCTGAGCTAGCTTAGTTGTGTAGTAAATTGTACCCATGCCAGGTGTTGCACTAAACCTGGAGAAACAGAGGTTCAGGGCTGCCCTCAGCCATGGGCGTTTTAGACCCATTACTAACACTCAGCCCACCCCACCTTACAGGTGGATGTTATGCAGATAAAATGAAGAAAGATACATAGGTAAACTGCTCTGAGCTCCTGGAGAAAAGGCAGGACATAAAGTTAAAAAATAAGAACAGGTGTATGTTTATGAGACACGGCAGCTATCAGTAAAACATTTGGTAGCATGGACACTAAGAAGCTTGCTACTGTCATCAAAACGATGAAAGTTGTGGCAACACACATACAGGAAGGAAGGACCTTGCATCATGATGTCAATGTGCTACCTCTATTAATTTGATCTTCTTGTGGCCTCTACCCCCACCCCCCGGCACAGTCTTCTGCTTGTTAGACCTCCAGACTATTAATGCTGAATAAAGTAGTCATTTTCTTCAATGTAGCCATATCTATATATCTACTGTATATCTGTATGTACTGTATATCTATTTTTAAAAAAAAAAAATCTGTTCAATCGTGTCTGATTATCAGAGACTGCCTGGACAAGTCCCTGCAGTTTTCCTGGCAAGATTTTTCGGAAGTGGTTTGCCATTGCTTCCTTCCTAGGGTTGAGAGAGAGGGACTGCCCCAAGGTCACCCAGCTGGCTTCGTGCCCAAGGCAAGACTAGAATTTACAGTCTCCTGGTTTCTAGCCTGGTGCCGTAATCTCTACCCCAAAGTGGCTATCTATATCTATATCTACAGTATATCTATATCTATATCTATATATCTCTATATCATCAATACTAATATCTATATATCTCTATCTGTCATGAGTAAGGATGGCAAGCAGGGGGCTCCCATCCAGACTGTCAAGCGCATGCGTAGCACTGAGGAACTGTTCAGCCATTCAAAGAGACACAGATCGGGACCGCCTTAACCCTTGGGGGTTATATGTCTGGGTTTTTCCCACGCTTCTTCAGTTTGTTAGGATTCCTGTTATGTATTAGCAATAAACATTAGAGACCAGTTCCCTGTCTCAGCGTGTTTCCTGTTTGTTAGGACACTATCTATCTATAAAACAACAGTGATCTGTCAAGATTCTGAAATAATATTGTTACATACTTATTCCTATTTTACATTTTTGTTCAAGTTTTTTTATAACTTACTTAAATCCTATCTTCTCTAAAAAAAATGTTGTATAAAGTAGTCACCTTCTTCACCTTCTGCAGACTATATATATAACCATAGTTTAAACAGTGGTGTTGATTATAATAGAATAGAAGCAACATATTTTAAGTGCTGTAGTGCTCACTCTAACTATGAAGAAAACCTACAACTGAATGTATAATAAAATAATAACAAAAAAAACATAAAAAGAAAGTCTGTTGAGTTGATCTACTTAATAAAATCCTGTTCTCAAGTTTAGGAAGCACCAGTTTCAGATGTTATTGAAGTAGGAATAATTTTGAAAGGTAGACCTTTTCTTCATATACCATTTGACAGATAGTTTGAAGACTACTTTATCCTAAGTCCAATCACTGAGCCTGTGTAGGATGGTGAAGGGCCAGTTGATCATGTCTTATTAAATTATGACTTGTTTAACATCTTGAATAAGCCATAATTGCTGGGTTCATATAACACAATAAGCCATAAACCATACTTTTCAAACCAGAGCATCTGGAGTCATACAATGCAGTAATATAAAATCAAGGAAACCACAAACATTCTGGCTTAGTATATCCTTCCTCAATCTGTATTTTCCTGATGCGTTCAACTACAATTTCCAGACTTCCTAGCTAGCTTCCAGGATTAAACTAGTTAGCTTTGGACCACCCACTTTGTCACAGCCCAATATACCCCACTGGATGTTGCTGGATGTCCCCCCAAAAATTGGAAGACAAGATGCTGTGTATGCTGCCTTAAGCTTCTGGAAGAAAATTAGGGTATAAAACAAATATAAATACATGCATGCATACATTACAGCTCAGTGCACAAGAAGGACATAAAAAGTCTTGTTCAGTTTCATCAGAGTATCTTGGTTAGTCCTATCTGGTTGAAACTGTACAGTACTAGACGTTATTTTCTCCCCCAGTCCCCAATTCATAGCATGTATTCTACAAATGAACCATAACTACCTAATTTACATGTGTACGAGAAAGATGAACATAAGTATCATGGTGCATCAGATTTGCTAGGCAAAACGCCCCAACTATTTGGCAAAAAATAGGGACTGGAAAAGTACAACCATGTGATGTTTTATGCCAATTTAGATCATTTATACACTATATATGGTGTGTGTTAATGTACTAGGTTGTACCCAAAATTTGTATAAATGTATTTATGTATAAATGAATAAATAAATAATTCTTGTGTACTAAAATTCAAGGCAGCATGCACAAAATACTCGAAGAGGACTCCATTCAGGGTGAAGGCAGACCTGGATTTATTTGATTTTAACAAAGTGACTAACTTAAGCTTATGACATTCAAAAGGATCCTAGCTACAACTAGGAAAATTATTTTGCTCTCTCTCTGACTTTTGAAAAGAAAAGGAGTCTAATCTTTATGTGCATGCTTAAGACATTAGGGAAGGACATTCATTAAATATGATTTGCATAGTTCTAATGAGGACATTTATTCTCATACATCTCAAGGGAGGAATTTTGGTCAACAAGCAGCAAGTCAGGTTCCAACATTCCATTGTCAAGATATTTTAATTCTGCCAAATGTAAATCCACACAGCCCTTGGGATACATCAAAGGGTACTTTTCAACCAGATTGATATCCAAGCTGTTGTTGGATGTGAATGCCTTAAAATTCTTTTATGCACAATTAATCTGGAAGCACACTGCTCTGGGCACATCATTTTCTTCAACAGAAGATGCAATCAGGCTATAAAGTCATTTGAAAACACTGCTACCATGATCAAGAAATGGCTTATGGCAAAGGGCATTTAGTACATACAGAAATCTCTGCCTACTCACCAGTGTGAATAGCTTTATCTTCACCTCAGGTTTACATACTGGTAGGTAGGTAGGTAGACAGATCAGCTCACACATTCCATACATTAAAATGTGTAATGCATCTCTCATGGATGAATGATGTCCAAGTTTTCCACACAAACCTATCATATCACCAAAGTTGTCTCAAGATATTTTACTACTGACAACAGAACCAGAAACACTTTGGTTCCAGTCCACAACCACCAGTATGTCATATTTAGACACATTATTTTGAAACATGTTGCAGAAAAGCTCAAAAACATCTCTGCCAGTAAATCTGCATGCATGCACACATGCACACATACACACACACAGCCAGTGTAGTACAGCGTAGTGCAGACCCAGATTCAAGTCTCCACATGTTTGTGGAGGTCACTGAGTGATATGGGGCCAATCACTCTCTCAGCCCAACTTACCTAACAATGTTGTTATGGGATAAAAGGAAGGGTGACCCTTCCCATATAAACTGCCTTGAATTTTCAGAAAAGAGACAGGAGATAGATAGATAGATAGATAGATAGATAGATAGATAGATAGACAGACAGACAGACAGACAGACAGACAGACACAGACACAGACACAGACACAGACACAGACACAGACACTTGATAATTATTGACAACTAGCCAGTTAGCCAGCCAGTGAGATCTTCTCTGAAATTTAACAGGTTTAAAAGGGAGGTATCTTCCAACCCTATGAAATATGTTCATGTAACCAGCAAGGTCTGGAGAGCCATCTGCTGGGAATTCTCCAGGCCTAGCTTTCCAAAAGCAGGCAGAAGGTTGGACTACATGCCTTAAGAAAATCCCTCTGATTCTACCTTTTTTTAACCCAGTCTCTATTTCTGACACTTCGGTTGAGTAACACCATTAACTGCATAAATCTTTCATATCAAGAACCAATATCTATTTTCCCCAAAGTTGATTTTGATTTGACTCTATTATGGAAAAGAAGGAGGTATATGTTCCACATGTGTAAAACAAACAAACAAACAAACAAAAAGTAAAAGATTCTGCACATAAAGAAACCCAGTATCAAATTTATCATGGCAGCAGCACTTACCATGGAATGTTACAATTATAAATCATCAACCAAAAGCAGAATTAACACACTGCTTTCCCTTCATTGTGTCAAAATTTGTTTATCTACTGTAATTATTCTAATTGTAATAGTTCCTGTGAAACATACTCCAGTGATTTGAGTCCTCACCGTTTTTACGAAAATCTTTAGTTTATTTTAGAAAGTCGTTGAATAGGGCCTAACATGTATCATCAAATATGTGACTCCAAGGAGAGATTATTTCATTAAAAAATCTGTTCACATATCAATAGCAAATTAACTATATCGTCATTTAATTAGTCCAAGGAGGCTTCAATGCGATGTGTTTTCCACAATCTGCATTTTTTAAAATGAATTTTCCTCATATTTCACTAATTTCTGGTTTACGATGCATCCAAAAATGGTCACCGGATCAGGTTAATTTGTAAAGACATCATTACCTTCAATGCAATATATCTTGCAAATACAATTTTTTTTTTTGCTTGGGGGGTGGTATATAACTATAGCTGGAATAAAGTGGACAGTAAACGCAGGGCAATGTTGTCTATAGTCTTGGTTCTACCATTTGCCAATGTCTACATAATCGAAGGGTTTTAACCCTTTTTCTTCTTTGTTCACTGTTTAAAGCAGCTTCCTGGTGGATATTTTGCGTCACACCCACACAGGCACTCTCTCTCTAAAGTAATGCTAGGAGAAAGGAATTTATATCCACAGACTTAATTCTGTGCAAATGCATGTAATTTTTTATTCACTCTTATTCTCAGGAGCAAACAACAGTACACTCAATTTAAGAGTCTTTATCTTAAAAAACAAAAACAACCTATGCCAGGTCTATTACTTCAGTCAATCAATCCTTTTTGTCTTTCAGTAAGATTTATGACCTTACCCTGTTTGTTGATTCTAGGCTTGGCTACAAACCCCTGAATCACCCAAATTAATTAGAGGATCTTAGTAGCAAATTAGGAATTTAGCCAGGCTGAGACATATGTTACTAAGGCAGTTTACAGAGGGGAAAAATGGGAATTCAGCACAGACTTTTATTTATCTTACTGTGTTTACTGAAGTTGTTCCCTCCCATCATAATTAAACATTTTACAGTGCACAGAGCATTTTAAATAGTTTTGCTTCTGTCTCCAAATCTCTAATTCATTTCTTCCCCAACTAGCCTTACGGAATATGCAAATCTGACTTTCCCTACAAGTCAGGAGGTTTGCTACAAATCAGTGCCTCCTGCCTCCATTAATGGATTGTAATTTCACTTTTATAACACCCCTTCCCCGCTATTCTCCTTTCTAAATGTTTTTTGAATAACCTAAGCCGTTTTATTTCCTTCCTTCCGAGTGAAAAAAGAAACCATTAGCAAAAATGATTACGTACTGAAGCAGACTGACACAATTTTTTGTATTCTACAGAAGATAGCCAGGCATAGTTCACTCAAATGTAGTCATAATGGAGAACTACACATTTTTCTACCATGCTTCTGAAATCATCTCTTTAATTGCTGTGTCAACCAACTCGGTGTCTCTTATTATAGGCTAGTAAATGGAATGATTATAGTATCATAAAATGATAGGGAACTGCATTTCCTCCATGTAGGTCCTATTTTTCTCTCATCATAAAATTCGGGATGCACAATCATCTGAAAGAGTTCATCAGTAGGTGTCAAGCTGCAGAAACTCGTTCCATTTTTCTAATTCATAGAATTCATATTTACGTAACTTTACCACAAAATCCTTAACAACTACAGTTACAAGACCTACGTAACATATGCTAGGAAACAAGAAACTTTTTAACCTTCATTTCTGATCAACTTTTTTACCCCTTCGCCCCTAAAAAAGTTATGAAGAGAATCTTTAAATGGAACACATTTCTTTAGATAATTAAGTCTGAAATAAAGTTTCATGGATTTCAAAAAGGGAGTTTTAGGGGGAAAAAAAAAACTTGGGGAAAGGAATCTATTCCCCCTGCCCCACCCCCATCAAACCAACAGGTCAATATTCACTGAAGATGATTAGAAATTTTCTTTCTGAATAACAAGCCAGGTTACCTAAATGGGAGTCAGGGGTCCAAGAGAAGGACTGATACAAAAACTTGGGCATTTCAGAATGAATTCTCCTTGTCAGATACATTCGTTGTTTCAAAGAAAAAAACAAATAAACTTTTCTCTATATTTGTTAATTTGAGTTACACCTTTCCTTTGTACTCTGAGGAATACTCAAAACATATAACAAAAAAAGTTAAAAAAGATTGTAAGAAGATTAAAATGTAAGTTAACATTGCCAATGGATACTTAAATCATTTAACTATAGAAAGCCTTCCAAAAGAAATGGTTTTTTACACCTTTTTTTAATGCTGAGGAAGTGGAAGTCCAACACAACTCCTGATCAAAGATCAAAGAGACAAGATCCTGACAGTAGTGACATCTTCAAAAGGATCTCTTCTCAAGATTTGGACATGCACTTTCATAACAAGGTAACAAGGCCCTGAAATTGTCAGGATCAGAGGTATTTGGGGCTTTAAAGATCACTACCAACAACTTAAATTGTCCCAGTATGGTTACTAATGCAAATCAGATCAGCATCATATGATCTCTCTAACTTCTACCACTGAGCAGCCTGGCTGCACAAACAGCAACTTCCTGACATATTTTGAGGGTATGTAGACCAGCCTGCAATAGTCAAGGAGGGTCATACCACTTTTCTTGAATTTTCTTCACCATTCGCTCAGGAGTTCCAGGGGAGGCATGGCAAACTGGAGATGTCTCCATGAAAGTGGAGCTGATGACCAATGCAAAGACTGAAGAACTGGTGAGTAGATCAATTCTTCAGAACCTCTCTGGACAAGAGGATGGGAGATCACCCACATGTGCTCCAGAGTGCTGCTCCTCATGAGGAGACTGCAGGATGAAGGGATTAGCCATCTTGCTTGCAACTGTGGCAGAGCCTTTTAAAGGACACTAAGTTCGCAAACCTCACTTTCTAATCATTTTCAGAAATTGCCTAATAACTATCTCAAAGCTATTAAAGATCTTAAAGCTGTTAAATTTATTTTTATAGTTACTTCCAAAATCTTATAGTAATAGTCAATATTCCAACTTTATCTTTACCCTTCATCTGTTTATAACTTTCTTAAATCAAAATTTTATTTAGCTTGTTGCTGTTTATTTCAAATTCTTTAAGTTTGAAAAGTCACCAGGTGAGTTTAGCCTCAACTCTGAACAAAAGAAAAATTAATTATACGCTTAAGAACTTAAACAGTAAATGGATTAAGGGTCCAGATAAATTTGGAATATTGATTATTACTATAAGATTTTGGAATTAGCTATAAAAAAACAAATAGCTCCGCCTCCTTCTTCAAGTTCTGGCAGCCTTTTTACGAACTTTTTGCTCACACCAGGATTGAAAACTTGATGTTTTATGGATTTGCTTATAGAAAAGGGATGTAACCTCAGAGGGGGTGAAGAGTTACAAAATGTGTCTATACTTGTTATAATGAAGGTTGAAAGTCCCTTCTTTATGTATTTTTTTTTCTTTTTTCTTTCTTTTTTCTTGCACTTTGTATTCTTTTTTCCCCCTATTTTCTTTCCTTTCATAGAATCATAAGGTTGGAAGGGACCTGGGAGGTCTTCCAGTCCAACCCCCTGCCTAAGCCCAAGGCAGGAATAAACTTTAGTTTGTATTAGTTTTTACTATTGTACTCAAAATCCTTAATAAAAATTATATACATAAGAATTTTCCTTACCATTTGCTCACAAGACTGCCCTATACTATAACAAAGCATGAAAACAACAACAACAACAACCCAGAAACAGTAGATAGATGAAACATGCAAACAATTGGCCAGGAAATTAACCAGGTCAGATGAAGCCTGGGGACAATTCAACAATTAGGAATCAGATTTTGAACATGCAGAATTACCTTTGCCATACATACAAGTTCATAGATGGAATTTCAAACAGTCTGCTGCTTTTTTCTTTCATCCTATATTCTCTCACCTAGATTCAGTTCCTAGGGTTATGCATGAGCAAGATCTTTACTCCAGGTAGCCCAGTTACTCCCAGAGCTCAACCAGTGTCCTTTATTGCTGAATCCTAGTTTGACACTCTAAACACAGCACCACACCAACTCTGCAGAAGGATGAGAACTCTTTAAAAAGTTTTTAGTAAACTATGTAAACCCTTAAACTTTGGTTTAAAGTCCTAGTGCTCATTTTCTTTCCAGTCATGTTTCTCTGGAGCCAAGTAACACATGTTGTTTATAGGCTGCATTCACACAAAATACTGAGCCTGGTTACTGAATTGATCCATTTTCTGGCTTGACACAAATGAATTTTTAATTAACCAAAAGGGATGAGCTCACTCCCCCACAAAAAAACTAAACACATCCTAACAAAGATTAACACTAGCCATAGCTAGCATCTTGTGTGAATGCAACCACTAGATCTTCAACTGACCCATTAAATATGTTGTGTGAACATAACCATTAAAATGCTCAGCAACAAGTCATTTAAAGTAATCATATGACAAGGAACAAACTTAACCACAACCATATAATCAAGGAAAAGGATACTATCTAAAATATAAACTGTGGTGCAGGTAAATTCTGTAGTATGTGGCTGGGTTGCCACATGTTCATGCTGTAAGCTAATCTAAAGGTTTTGTAAATGATACCCACAGCCATATTTACTTACTTACTTATTTATTTAATTTGTTCCTGCCCATGTCCTCCCATTGGGGGACTCTGGGCTGTTTACAATAAAATAATCAATTAAAACAACAAACATACTTGTCTATGTTGTTGTTACGACTAGTTTTACATTTGAGATGGAGGGAAATGGAATATGTTAGTAATCAAAATAAAAAGGACTGGAAGCATAGGAATGTTCCCTTAGAGTTGTTAGAGACTGTAACTATATTTGAGATATATTCTAATTTTCATATCCAGCAGACTGTGTCCATTCTTTTCCTTGACAATGTTTCAGACTGCCAGTAAATATGAGTTTTGGAAGTCACGCAACCTAACTCTGAAAACGTTTATGTGTTATCTAGCCAAGTGAAACAAGTGTGCCCCCTCCCCTGTGAAAGTCTTTCCCTCTACATGTGGTTCATTAAGTTGAAAAACACCCACAGCTCCTTCTTGACTGCCCCTGCTCTTGCTTGTTGCCAATTTGACTGCCAACTCTATGCATTAAAACCCCACATGTAATAAACCGTAAAAGCAAAAAAATGTAAAGAGAGGTCATAGCACACCTTACAATACACACACCTTTGATACAATCCTGCATCAAAACATTAAGCAAATCAATGAGCTGAATGCAATCTATCCAGTATATCCCCCCCACCCCTTTTAGGCTTATCTTCAAGAATCCATTTCATATCTGCTTTTTTACCCAAGGAAGCCCCATAAATCCACTGTGGAACCATTCTATATGGCTGAAGATTCTTAGAGAACATTCATGGTATTTCTATGCATAAACCAAACATCATGATGATGATGATGATATGCCATTAAGTCACTGTTCACTCTTAGCGACCTTCCAGATAGATTTTCTCCATGATGATAAAGGAAACTACTGTATTATAAATAGGCCACTTTCGATTCAGAATGAGTGATGCTAGCATTTTAGCAAAGTCCCCCCTTTACATATCAACACCAATGAAAAGGTTTCACAGAAAGCCTCCCACAAAGTACTTCGACTATGTATATTTTATATGATTTGTTTGCAAAAAACAGAACAGAACAAAACAAAAACAATCTCTGTATGTATGCATACATATACTGTACATATACATATATTTAAAGTTGGAATAATGGTGATTGTATCTTGGAACTCTGAAGCAGGTAGCAAAATGTTGGAAACTGGATATTTTCACATGCATAGGCACTGCGGGTTCTCGAATATATTTCAAGATGGTTATAAATTATTTATCTGAATAGCAAATATAATGCATCTAACATATACAGTACATCCCTAAGAGTGATCCATTTGAATACAAAAGAAATGCTTGTTTGAATAATTAAATAACTAATCCAGTTTTCTCAATCAGCATAGTCTACACTACTATCTGATTTTTGGCATGCATAAATCAAACTTCAGACACTACAGAAGACCAGCCAGCCCATGCTGAATCTCCTAATTCTTTAGAGCAGAGACCTACATCAAAAAGGCTATTAGGCTCCCTGCATGTCCTGAAAACAACATTATCAATATCATCACCTTCATAATAAAAATATTTCACTTATTAAAAAACCCCAGTGCAATAGGAAACATACCACAGAAAGGGTCAGTTTCTAACATCTTCTCGATTTTTAAGAAAAAGATTCTGGACCTTACAGAAGCCTAAATGTTTACCCATTAATTTTTTTTCCAGTCCAGCCTGCCAGGGAAAAGCCTTGACAATTAGGAAATAAAGAGAAAGTGTGGTTACAGTTCAGCATGGGTTCACATGCTCCAAAGAGCCTAGAAGAAAAGATAAATTAGGGTAGAAAAGAAGATTGATGGGGTATAGAGGACTATCTCACTCATTTTTGTGAATGGACATCTCACCCAGCAAATGAATGTTTATGGGAATATTAAAATCGGGTGGAAGGAAGGAAGGAAGGAAGGAAGGAAGGAAGGAAGGAAGGAAGGAAGGAAGGAAGGAAGGAAGGAAGGAAGGAAGGTCTACTGATACTCAAATATTATCCTGGTCCCAAACCATATCATCTGGCAGAGAATTACAGATGCTATTAATGTCCATGTTAAGATTTCAAGAAACTCATTTCTCAGTAAATATTGCTGTTATCACAGCCATCACTAGTAGTTTCATTCACAAAGTCCTTTTTCCCTAAAAGCCTTATTGTCTCCATTTTTTAAAAATTCATTTGCTTGTTATTTCAGCCAAAAACTGGCATTAATACATGCACCCCAGTAATTACCAAACATCATAAGGAAGACATAAGGCAAACATTGATTTTGATGATTTTCTGTGTATGTGTGTATAGCATTCTGACATAATATTATTATTTCCATTAATTTTGCTAGTCACTAAGACAAAATGGATAAAATACTGGTTTGCTGAAGTTTTGACCTTGCTCGTCGAAGGAGGTCAATTAGTGGTGCTCAGATATAGTTAAGTGTCCTATACAGTGAAAGAAACAGCTGTAGCTGTATCTGCTTTCCTTATTTTACTGGAGTTTCAAATCTTACTAGCAGGTAAGGTCAAGACTGAGGTCTGTTTCTATCAAGCCCTTCAACTGTTGGATGCAAAGCGCAGACCATTCCAAAATTTCTCTATTGTCCGCTTAGTACCATTGCAGAGATCTTTGAACAGGAATATAAACAACCATTGGTGGCAAAGATTACAAGCAAGTTTGGCTTGATGAAAAGGAAGGAAAAACTGCTCTACAAAGCTTTTGAAAAATTGTTCTGCACCTCTCTTTCAAAAGCCTAGTGTTTGTTTGCTTCCTTTTCTTTTTCATGCTTGTTGTTGCTTTTTTGTAAGGTTTCCCTGTGTTCCAGCATGAAAACTAAAGAGGACAGTTCAGTGAGTTGTTTACATTAAAAAAAAGACACCTCGTAGTCTGAAAAGTTATAAGAATTCACTATTGTTTAAATCTAAATTTCACATTTCTGCAACAATTATGGGACTCCATTAATCTACATCTGAAATGCACAGTCCATTGGTGCTTCAGCAATTCATTATGCTCGCTTATTTATCTGATGAGGTTTGACAGCTTTATTTCTATTAGAGCAAGGTTCGTTCTCAGCATTTTTTCTTGCTTATACGGTATTCCCTTTCTAGATCTAGCCAAACTGATAGTGAAGTAAAGAAATAAGGATACAGCTTGATAGCAGCATTCTGGTCTGTCTGCTTGCTTGAGTCTCATGTTGTTGTTTATTCATTTAGTCGCTTCCGACTCTTTGTGACTTCATGGACCAGCCCACGCCAGAGGTTCCTGTCGGTCATCAACACCCCCAGCTCCCCCAGGGACAAGTCCGTCACCTCTAGAATATCATCCATCCACCTTGCCCTTGGTCGGCCCCGCTTCCTTCCTTGAGTCTCATAGTCTCTTGTTAATCTAAACCCATTTACCATGCATTTGACCATTCCTGAAATAAAATAAATA
Organism: Candoia aspera; assembly: GCF_035149785.1. Lineage (NCBI taxonomy): Eukaryota > Metazoa > Chordata > Lepidosauria > Squamata > Candoiidae > Candoia > Candoia aspera. Next base: position 13,690,414 of record NC_086166.1, on the reverse strand, counting down.
CTTGTGCCCCTTTCCAACAAGAGTCATTAGCTGGATTCGCACATTACACTAAGTCATTATTACGTCTGTCTGATTTTGGCTTAGTGCAATCCAAGCCAATTGTGTGTTCAATAAACAGTTCAGCAAATTTGTTAATGGTGTATTAGAATACACGAGCCATATGGATCATTTGGGTTTTTTATAAGAATTTTATTAAATTTCAAGCAAATATAAAAGCTACAGAAAAACAAAAAAACTACAAAGAAAAAAAAAAGAAACTAAAAAAGTGTAGAAACACAAGAGTTTTTTTTTTCAAAATTACAAAAAGAGGTGACTTCTGACTTTTAATAGCAAGGATATACAACAATTTTCCATAATCAGTCCCTTACTCTATATTAGACCAAGATCACATTGTTTCTATTAATCATTCCATTGGCACATTATAAAAATCACTAAATACAGTTGCTCCCTCCCCTTATTATAAAAGAATATATATGCCTCTTCATCAACTCTCCCCCATAAGATTTATTTATTTCCTTTCTACTATTCTATACATTCCTGTCTACTATAATAAAGATCAAACTAATAAACATATAAATTGTCTGCCATTGTACTTGATAGTACAACAATTTTAATAATCTTCAATGTATTAAACCCAAAACCAGACATTTATTATTTTTATTATACCTTAATAATCTTAATCCAAATTGTTAAAGATAAATGAAATCAGCCAAACCCTAAAAGCAATCCAGATAAATATTCTTAAACCTTTATCCCACTTCAAAATAAACCAGAGCATTTACATATCCCCACAATGCGCACAGAGCTTTTTTCTTAAAAAATCAAACAGCCCAACTGCCCCCTCAAAAACTCTGACTTCTCTTCAGGAGACCTCCGATACAAAATAACCCCTTCTTTTCCAGGGTGTTCCATCAGAAGGTCAATTTCACTTGTGGCTTATAACTCGATCTCTCCCTTTAATTTCTTCAACTTGACTATCCGATCTTCATCAAGCATTTCAACAGAAGTCCCGATCTTACTCTTAGAAGAGACATTTCTGTCACTGTTAAATTCCTCAGTTTCATCCATGACATCCCCAACCAGATGACACATTTTAGACCTCATGTTTTCCACAATGTCCTGAATGCCTTGCATAAAACTTGGTAGGAATCAGAAAGAATATGTTGAAAATCTTGGTGGAAGTCAGAGAAAGTCTGTTTAAAATCCTCCATGTCTCAAGGAGTAGATTCTGGCACCCCTAGGAGCTTAGCCACTGAAAGTCGAAGATACGAAAGAATTCTGGAATGTGTTTACATAAGCAGAAGTGAGATATGTAGACAGTTCCCCAGGGAAAGTAGAAGCAGAAAACTGAAAGTTCAAAACAGCAAATTCAACATGTAGGAAAATGCTAATATCTTCAAATGCAGTACAAAAAAACAATTAACAGAGTAACTATTATTTACTCTCAATCCTCCTTAATATTTGGAGGGAAAAGTCCAAAACTTAAAATATTTATTTTTAAATATTGATCCCCAAAATAACAATAAGCACCAAGAGAAGCACCACACTTTTCCTTGCTGTAGAAATCCTCTCTTAGGGTACGCATACTTAAAAGAAATATAGATTGGGTGATTTAGAAATGGGGTGGCCAGTCTTAGTGTCCCTTTAAGGCTACAGCATGGCTTGGAAATGGTGATGTCCCAGCCTCCCGGCTATTGTTACCAGTCAAGTGCGAATGCTGTTTGCAATCTTCTGGCTGCATGCAGCCATCCAGAGGGCAGATGGGGTGATTCCAGGTGTTTCCTTTATCCGGAGAACACTCCTGGGCTTCAGGAAAACTTGCCTGAGACCCCCCCAAAATACTGCATTGTCAGTTCTGCCCGCTGAGCCTGCAGGCACAGCTGTTCAGTCCACCATGTCTCCACCGGATCATTTGTGATTTGTTGGCTATCCACCCATATTCTGTTGCTCAAATTGTCCCCCCCCCCCGCTTTTTCTCCTTCCTGACTATATTCTTTATATTCTTTCAAAAGTATATTTGTATCAGTTTTATACCTTTTTCTTTTTCTCTTGGAATTATCATAAACTTTTTTAAAAATTAAAACGTGATATATGAATAGTTTTGAAAGAATAATTTGTAGAACTTCCAACTGAATGAAGAATATGCTTTTTTCAATTGTGGTCAGACTGAGTCTATTCCTTACATATTATTTTTGTACTATCTTTTATAAAGAACCTAAAGACAATTGATCATTAATGTTTTTCCTAGGATGACCAGCTGAGCTTTTGTTTGGATAGTTTGAATGCCAGGACAACATTCAAAATAACTGAATTATTAATTATTATTAATATTAAATATTAATAATTATTAAAATTTAATAAAATATTAAAATATTTGTTAGTCATATCAGGCTTTTAATGACAATAAAGGAAGTGTGCTAATATGTGGATACAGTGGTTTTTTTAAAATATATATATATATATTGACCTAATCATTTTTGATGGTTTTAATTCATTACTATGTGTTAATGTAAATCAGCAGTTCTTGCTAATACTGAACATCCTTGATAAATTTAATTATATTTGATTCGTCAAATTGGTCGGATTTTTTTAGAAAAAACACATGATCCTAATCCTGTTTATTTTATTTTCTCTAACTCATTCCTTATACAATCTAAAACTTGGAAGGGGTTAAAACCACTGAGACCAACCCCTTGCTCAGCAACTCAGATAGATGCCTTTCCTTGAATACATCCAGTGAGCGAAGTCCATGTTCCATGGTAATTGGTTCTACTGTCAAATTGCTGGTAAAGATTTTCTTCTCTCTTTTGTTCTAAGCATATCATTTTTTCCTGTTTTTAGCATTGTTCACTAAGCTCAGCTTATCCTGAATTTTAGCTTGCCAGACACTATCTCTACTAAGAAACCTGTATGTGCTCTTCTTTATGAATAGTCCACTTTTTCACCTTCTCTTCGTGTCTTACATGATTTTCAATTTTTTATCAATCTTGTACAGACACACAGGGCTATTCTACTCCATTTTCCCCCTCATTAGATATGAGCTTTTAGTCTCTTCCTTTTTTAAAGAACTGCCACTACCTTTAGGGTTATTTTCTCCAACCTGTCATTGCTTTTATCATTTCCCAAAATAAGTTTTCTTGCAGTCCAAGGTGTGCATTTGACCATATTCAACTTTAGCTTCCTTAGTCAAGAATTTCAGATTTATACCTTTCCCTGAAGTTTACACTGTTTTGATTTAACTGTTAGCAAGTCAGGTAAAACATTTCCTGAAAGGCCTATGCTTCAGTGTATTCATACATAAAGAAGATCCATTTTTTCAATCATGGTTTGTTAAACAAGTTATGGTAGCCTGATTAGCAGATTATGGTAAACCAAAAGCCAATAAAATGTACTATGCCTTCATTTAATATCCATTCATTCATTCATTCACTATATTTTTGTACGGCCACAGTAAGGACATTCAAATGTTTGTTCCCTTTGCAATCAGTTCAGGTGGTAGCATAAATGCATCATTGAATATCTAAGCCCCAAGCCAGGTTTTTATTTATGACCTGAGGATAGATTAAAGAGGCCAAAGTCACTCCATTAGATCTTCACCAAATACCACAATGGCTATGTTCAACTAACATGTTCACCCATGCAGTCATGGCATATTCGAGTAATTCACTTTTCTGGGTTCACTTAGCATTAATTTAAAAAAGTAAAATTCCATTACTCAAATTTTATTACTGGTGCCATCATATGACAACTATTAAGTTGTCCTGGTAAATATCACACTTAGAGAAAACTGGTATAAGAAGTTTTGCCAATGGTATATTACTCCAGTATAGTATCGATAACTGAAACTGATAATTCATTTTCTAAAAACTGTTGGAAATCTCACAATCAGGTCATTCTTGCATAGTTGGCAAAGTTGTAAAGCCCAATAATTTTGGAAAATCATTTATAATGGAATGAAACAAATTCTAAAAGTTGAATTCTACTTCCAACCTGCCATTTTTCTATTCAGTATTATGAAACATATTCTCCTACCAAGTATGCCAAACTAGCTTTTACATTCTAAAAGCAACTAGGCTACTCTGCGCATTTCACTGGAACATAGTACAATTTCTTCTGTAAGAGAATGGCAAACCAAATGGTGAGAGTATGCCTCAGCACCTAAAATACCTAAATATAAAATAAAAAGCCTAATTTTTGCGGACTATTGTTGTGTTGGGTTTCATAAAGTTGGGTTACATAAAGTTTTAACATGTAAGTCTTGCATTATTTGTTAAATAAGGCTAGTCTTCTTATTGTCTAGACAAGACTGTAATTTTTCACTTTTACTTATAATTAAAACTGTTCTGCTTGCTCTCTCTTTCTCTCTCCCTCCGATTGTTTTTAATTTTTTTGTACACTGCCCGAAGTCACTGTGAGTTGGGCAGCCATACAAGTCGAAGAAGTAAACAAATAAACCAATTAATTTGATTTTGATAATGAACTGCAGTTTTAAAATGACCTAAGATATTCAAATTTGTAGGAGTAAATATTAGTCTGAGAATTTGTACTTAACTTACTTAATCCTATGATGCTTGTAAATCTCTTATTTACACTGTGCTTTTCTTATTTTTTTCTTCTTGCTTCTTTTTTGATTCTGCTTCTTTTTTTTTTCTGTTTATAAGGTTTAATTAGAAATTATTTTATTATTTAAAGAAAGAAGTTTTCTTAGCAGGAATAAGGGAATGGTTTATTTGTTCTAGAAGGCCCAGCTCTGTGTAACGTCTAACCCAGTCAAGTCTTGTCACTAACCACATGGGCTGAGTTCACACAACATGCTACATGAAAATGGGGTTGCCTAGTTCATGGCTGAGGGCCACATAGGAACACAGCTGCAAAGATCTAATCATCCATGCTGAGTGCTGTCTTTGGTCTCTGGTGCTGCAGTAGTGGTATGGGAAACAGTAAACTTACAGCTGTAAACAGACCTTATTTCTTCCTCTAGTAATGGTCTCAAAGCACCTCCCTGCCCTGCACAGGGCTTTTCAGCAAAGTGGCATTTAGTAAGAGAGCAACATGGCCATATATCACAAAAACAGTGGAAAGTGTGAACATGCACATTACTAACCAGCAATCCCTTGGCACATTAATCTGAAATCGTATCAGTTTCTTTCCACTTCTCTTCCTATGATGTCATCTCTAGAATAACCTCTTTGGTTTGGTGGTTTTTCTTCTTCTTTTCTTATCGGTGGAACCTTATTAAGATTGTTATTATTGCACTGTTGACTTTCTAGACAAATTAGACCACAACGTATTTTATTTTGTCCCATGTTCACTCTAACTGATAAGGAGGAAGGGAAAACAGAGCATTTTGATTCAGCACCATTAACATTTTTTTGCAGGCAGCAAGAATCACGACATAATACCTATAATATCAGGCAATTCTAAAGAAATATGGCCTTTTTTAAAAAAAGGAAGGTAATTTATTTGACAGAGATTCCCCTTGAAGACTCTCCAGTGATTAAAAAATACAATGATCTAGATAAATAATAGTTACTATTACTTTCTGGACTTCATAAAATTAAAGATAGGATTGACTATTTAAAATATGATAGAATTCCCATCTAGTTCCTGATGACCCTGAAGGTGAATTAGATTCAAGTCTTTGTAGAAAACAGTTACACTTGCAAACCATGAAATCTACACATGAGTTGGATGGTAATGTTAAGGTCTGCAATATATTCACTCTTTTAAATGTTTGATGAGAGACAGAACACTTATTTTACTTCTCTGTTTGCTTGCTTGTACACAAAGGAGCATTCAAATATGTAACTGCATCCTCATGCAGACAAGGAGCAGATGTTGGTAGAAGGAAACCACAGTGGCCTTTCTCCTGCATGCTATAGCTCTGTTGCAGAATATTGCTACATATGTCTGCCTCTGAATTTGCATTCTCTTCCAGATTCAGGGATGCTTTCAGAAACTGTCCTATCATGAGTAAGATTCAATTGGCAGTATGCATTTGTCTTGTTCCTTGTTTCAGGCTACAAAATATGTTGGGCCAGCCCTGTAAGCTGGTTTAGTAGCAATAGCCAATGTACCATAATTTGTTCAGCGCAAAGAAATTTGGAGCTGCTGAGCTTGGGGAGAAAGAAGGAATCAACCCACCATTAAAGAATGGTTTGGAGATAGCTCACCCTTGTAAACTTGTACCTGTTTCTTGACCTGACTTCCTCAAAGGGCTGACATTCAGTTTCAGGAACAGAAAAAGAAACAAAAACAAAATCCAGGAGGAGGGATAGTGGTAGAGGTTGAAAGGTATTTAATCTAAACCTGCTGCCAGTATACTGCAACTATACTATTGTTGACTAATTGCTCAAGGAAGTAAACCTGCAGTACGGACCTACTAATTAAAACTAGCAACCGAAAGATTCCAGTGTGAAGTGATGCTAAAAATGGGTACCTTGCTTTAATGCTCTATTCACATCTTGTGGATGCATTGTCAAGATCCAGTATTCAGCCTCCTAATCAACAGAACTCGAAGTGATATACTCTTGAGTAGACATGCAATGGAGCCTGCTGTTAGTTTTAATATACTGATGGAAGAGATGGTATTCATTTTAAAGAAGGAGCACAGGGCAGGGTTGAAAGGAAACATGAGCTATTCCCATCCTTTCCCTGCCTGGAGCTGTGCCCAAACAGCATGGGGCACAAGTAAAGTTCAACACATTTCTGTAGAGCGTGCCATCAGAGAAAATAATAATAAAGGAGACCCTGTAGATGCTTTATATTAACGCTGTGAGTGCATGTTAAAATAGCCTTAGCATCTGGCTTCAAAATGTGTTTCTCATTGTTAATGGGAAGCAGTAAATGGTGAAAAACTCAAAAGTATAATTACAGAGTTATCCTTAGGCTACAAACTCTGAAGTTTCCCCAAGTCCCCTTGCCCTTTTCCAGCATTTTCCCCTGGATATGTATTTTCCAGTCTTTCTTTATACTTTCTTTTTAAAGTTGTTCAAGTTGATAAAAGCAGGCAGCATAACCAACTTTTCATCTCCTGCAGCAATTGAAAATCCAGGGTGAAACTCTGCGATTCCAACCAGCCCAGCCTTTAGGAAACAGCTCTTTAAAAAGTTCTCCAGCCGTATGAACATAGATTCATTTTATACGGTATGACTTTCTTCATTATGTGAAAATAAATTCTTGTGTCTTTAAGGAGAGATGAAAAAGCCTTTTCTTTCTTTCTTTTTTAAGCATTAGCCTTCTGATGCTCCCATTCCATCCTTCTTTATTGTAATCTTTTTGATCTAATATAATTTCAAACACATTTTAAAGGGTATTAGAAGGAAACCTTTTCTGGCTTAATAATAGATTTTTTACAGCATATATTAAACATGCTGTTCATCAGCAAGGGAGACATGAATGCTCCTGACTTTGAAGCAGGCCAAACAGGGCTCAGAAGAACAAAGCCATAAAAAAATAAAATAAAATCATGTTTTCACCATTTTCATCCAAGCTAGAGTCTAATGGTGTTGTTGCAAGTTGTCCTTAAAATATGGACCCCATCTCTATCAGATATGGCAGTTCCACATTAAAAACAGAAAACCGAGAGCCCAGAGTCATCGTAATATGAGATGGGCGGGGAAGAAATACGATAAATAAATAAATAAACAAGTGACTAAAAACATATAATTTTCAGAGCACTCAGGGATAGTTCCAGGCAAGTGTAGAAGCACTACACTTATTTGTCTAGGTGGGTAAATAAAATAAATAAATAGGTGGAAGAGGAGAAAAGCAAATGTACGAGAGATCCAAAGGGACGCAGTGGCGCTGCGGGTTAAACCTCTGAGCTGCCGATCGGAAGGTCGGCGGTTCGAAACTGCGCGGCGGGGTGAGCTCCCGTTGCTAGTCCCAGCTCCTGCTCACCTAGCAGTTCGAAAACATGCAAATGTGAGTAGATCAATAGGTACCGCTTCGGCGGGAAGGTAACGGCGTTCCGTGTCGTCATGCTGGCCACATGACCCGGAAAATGTCTACGGACAACGCCGGCTCTAAGGCTTAGAAACGGAGATGAGCACCGCCCCCTAGAGTCGGACATGACTGGACTTTACATCAAGTCACGAGAGATCCATGCTCAAAAGTATATGCATGGAAAATCAAGAGGGTACTCAAAGTGGCAAAAGGAAACTTGATTCTCTGAAGGAATCTCATATAAAGCACTTGGCTTGGCCACTGGTGCTGTCCCCGCCTTCACTTCTCCATAATATTTCTGGTCTAGTGACCATCACAATGTACTGGCCCACCACAAACATCAGGAGCAGCTCCATTACATTCTTGAGAAATGAATGAGGGATCATTGAAAAGCACATGCTGATTTGTTCTAATATTTTCAAGAAATCTCACAAAAGGAGGAATTGTGGCCAGATCAAGGGTGAAATTTCCCTGAGCCTAGCGTTTGGTGGGTTTCCCAATACCAAAAGTGTCCTGAGTTCTCCTCTCATAAGCAAACAAGCTCCATAAGATTTCCTTCTTGAATTTTCAACTGCTCAGGAAATTTACAAAGTATGCATAGGAAGTAATAGTTCACCCAGGAAGTAAGCAATAAGCTTACTTATTGTAAGTAAGCATCCCCGTTACATCAACCCATCCCACCCGCTCATGCAGAGAGGGCATGCTGCGGACCCCATCTGCAAGAGAACGCCATCTGGCGGGGTCCAGGAGGTGGGCCTTCTCTGCAGCAGCTCCCGCCCTTGGAAGTGAGGCTGGCCTCCTCTCTTTTGGACTTCAGGAAACGATTGAATACCTGGCTTTGTCACCATGCCTGGAGTGGGGAGAGGAAGCCCCATGCTTGGGGTTGGTTGGCTCCCTAGTTCTGCCGAGGCTGGTCTTGTTCCCCTCTGGGTGGTATTAGATCTGCCATTACTTGGATCTCATTACATTTTATATTTATTTATTGATATTGATAGATTAATGATATTATTGTATCAAATTTTAAACTGTTTTATAGTGAACCGCCCAGAGTTCCCCATATGAGGAAGATGGGCGGTGATAAAAATATGCCAAATATAAATAAATAAATAAATAAATAAATAAATAAGTAAGTAAGTAAGTAAGTAAGTAAGTAAGAGCTTGGCTCACTCATGCCATCTATCTTTCTCATAATTATCATTATACTAATTCAGTATTCAGTCATGAAACAAAACCATGCATACTTTTGCTATCCAAAAACTAGTCACATCTCATTAAGTTCAGCAAGTTTGACTACACAATGTCCCTTTGATCCATAACTGTAGATGTATACATTGCCCCCAGTGGAGCCTCCTGAATACCCATCTGGCCCAGAATACCAGAGTAAGTAGACCAGATTCAGTGAGTTAAATGTGCCAATATTTAAAGAAGAGCACAACACCTGAAATATTTTAAAACACAGCTCTCAGAAGAGATTTTGCCAGCAGGCACATTTTTCTGTTGACTGTCATATTCCCTGGCACCCACCCAGCTGTAGCTACCCAGATACTCATAAGGCACACCTAGATAATAATTCTGGCTGCATACGAGAACAAAACCATTCTAAGTAGTGCATTGCTTTCTGTCAACCCAAGAATTAGTATTTTCTTATATCCCACATGAGTTTATTCTCAGACGGATAGATTCACAAAACCACTGTGTGTAAGGTTCTCTGTTATCACTAAAAAACAAAACTCCCCACTAGATTGTAGGAAGCCTGTTAAAAAGAAACTAACACATTCTGTCCTGACGTATTAAGGCACAAATGAGTTCTAAATGGGAAATAGCTCAGTGGCTGAAATTCTCCTAACCCCATCCCATGCAGCTCTAAACTTGCTAAAGAAAACTCTTGAGATAATCATTTTGGTTTAAAGTCACTAGCAAAGACCCTTCTAGTTTAAATTCAGTTTTTTTCTTGCCTTCCTGCAGTTTAACGAACAACTTGATTTGCCTTTCCCAACCATGGTGGCAGTTGGCAGTTGGTTATTAACATGATTAACATTCATGTCCTGAGAAAATTTAGCTCTGAGTTGTTTTCACACTGAAATTGTGTGTGCACTTACTGTATGGGTCTGATTGCCTGCCTACCTAGCTCTCTAACTGGATTCACACATTCTCCTAAGACACAATGCATATCTTGTGTAGACTCAGCACTCTGGTTTACATTAACCATGTCATGCAAATCCAAATCATGGTAGTATGTTGTGATGTGTGAATCAGGCTTGTAAATCAGGGTCTGTGTGCTGTGAAACAGATTGTGCTATTCTATTTTTACAGTTTGTTATACTCCAACCTGAGAATTATTGGGTTAAAAAAATTAGTTAAAATCTTCGAAATCCATTAATTAATTCCAAAATACCAAACCATACATACTCAATATCTTTTTAATCTTTTGACATCCAGAGCAGACACTTCCAACAGAAATAATATGCTAGTATTTCAAATTAGAAAATATAGAGTTTGCCGCACTTTCCTCCCTTCTTTTTCTTTTAAATAAACCTTGTCTAGGAAAGTAACAACTATCACTGAATAGAACATTTTTATATCTTTTCTCTACTCATGTAGGACCTTCACGTCTTTTTCAAGGCATGTCATGATAGGAGGAAATGTAGGTTTGCAGGATTAATCACAATCCTTGCTGTGCCAGGTCTGTGAATTAAATGGCATTTCCTTCATGACCTAAGAAAAGAACTCATGTTCTAAGATCATTTTTTATATAAAATATGTGTTGTTGATCCTGAAGAAGGACATCAACTGTAACCAGTCAAGATCTTGCTTCATAAAAAAAAGTCAGTAAGAGTGGAACTGTATTTCGGCCGTGTGTCTGTGTGTTTGCCAGAGATCAGATTGTTATATTAGATTTTTCTCTGATCCAAGATACTTTTAGAAATGTGAATGGAATCTTCTCCTTCTTACCCCTTTTACTTCCTTGCTAGCAGAGAAACTGCTGGTGCTGAAAAAAGTCCCACTATTTTTTTTTAAAAAGGTCAGTTTGAAAAGCTTTCCAATTAGTGCTAATTTATCTGATTACTACAGTATAGTGAAACATTGCAGTGGAGTCTAATGACAAATTGATTGTTATCAGTACTTAATGACCAGTCTCTTATCTAATTGTCCTGAGGCTAAGATGTATTTGGGAAGGGGAAGAAGAAAGTGCAACGATGATAAATTTACACAGCCAGAATAAATAATATCAGCAACTGAATTACAATAAGCAAGATTTTGATAAAGAGCGGCAATCAGAGGAATAGAATCTAAATACTGAGTTTAAATTTGGGTTATTTATGCTAATTTTTATATGATTCATCAGCTGTTCCTTCTTTTCTTCTCTCCTGCCTCAGTAGACTGATTTTTAGGGTGACACATGAAGATCTCCAGAGGGGCTGCTGTGAGTTCTCTGAGCAAGGTTTCACTGATTAAAATCACTCAGATTCACTCAGGGCTTTAAGAGTTCTAACAGAACCAGGAGGAGGATACTTCACTCCTCCAGGTCCTGGTGATGGTCATCCACTGGAGCAACCAATGTTGCTTCTATTCCATGCGCAGACCTAAATCCAGACTGAAAGAAATCCAGAAAATCTGCTTTATTTAGGAAATTTGAAGATGGCTACCCTACCAGTTTCCCAACAATCTTCCCTAAAAATGGATGGTGGTTGCTAGGGAAGATAATTTAGGATAGGGTCACTTTATTTTTATGACATGATTTTAATTGATTTTAAGGGGCATGGGTATGTTGTAAACTGTGGGATAAGTCAATGCCGAGAGAGTGGTATTTAAATATTGTCAGTAACTAACTAACTAACTAAATAAATAAATGCCAGCTGCAGTTATCTCTGGTGCACTGCCAATTCTTTCTTTGCAAAAACAAAAGAAACAGCAAGCCACAGCTTCTATGCCAGGATACGGATAGAGTTGGAGTTCTGTGAAAATGTCGTGGATATTTTCCCAAGACTTGCTAATATGATATTTAGTAAGCACAGGATCCGCAAGTTTATTTCAAACAGAAAGGCAGTATATAAATCAAGGGAAGAAATTACCTAAGAATGCCAAACTGGTCTGCATGAGGCTCAGAGGAAATAAAAATGATGCTGAAAACTGGCACCTACCTTTGCAACAGGCAAGCTTCCTATCAATTCATTTACTGTTAAGTAGAATAATTGAGCAACATTAACGCTTATGGAGTGGGGAACTTGGCAAGCACCACAGGAGGTGACAGCAGGAGGCTCACAGGTATTTCAAGACATAACCCTCTTTTAAACACATCCTCTGTTTGTGAAATCATTTCAATGTTTTCAGCACCGACACAGACAGTTGCCCAATTTGGAACACATTAGCAAAGCAATTTGCCTGGTTATAAAATAAACTATTAACAGTTTTGTCCCAATATTTAACGCGACTGAAATTAAGGTTATTTCTGAAAGGGAGTTCCCCTGGAGTTTTTTCACATACAATTTCATTTTCATCCTCACCCTGGCTATGTAGTTCTGGGACTGAAGTGCTTTAATATGTGAACGAAACAGCTAAAGTTCCTGCAATTCCTGCAGTGTATATAAAGAGCTTTCAAAACATCCAAAAGAATGGGCTCTTTTTTCCCCCAACAACGTAGGGAAAGCATGCAGAGCATGACTTCTGGGATTCTGTCCAACCTATGTTACCATACTGTGTTTGTCTTGTATGTACCAAAGCAATGTGTCGCCTCTCTGTGTGTCTCTGTGTTTCTTCTCTACTTTCATGTTGTGTCTGTGTGTGCTTGACCAGAATGGGAAGAGGGAGGGGGCTTATAACAGAAGAGTCATCAACACTCCAAGGTACTGCCCAATCGATTCTCCTGGAGATGCAGAGGGGACATTTATTAGGGAATTCTCCACAGCCCTGGCTTCATCTGTCTCATTTTGAACTCGATCTTTCTTTTCCTCTCTTCTTCCTTCCAAAACAGTTTCAGTATCACTCTGTTCTGATTCTGGAGAGATCATGCCAACAGACAGAGTCCTGAACCTGGCAGGTCTTTTCTAAGTCTCTTCCTCTGCCCATTATTCAGTTGCAGTTTCCCCCCTCTTTTATCAAATTGTTCCCTAGGCAGCATCTCTTACCCCGCCACCCCGTCTTCCAAGGTCATTCTCACATTCCACTACAATAGTTACAGTATGTAAGAACACCTAATCTCATCAAATGCAGGAAGGGGTACACCAGGGACCCACCCATCAATCCTAGAGTAAGCACTGATTAAACACAAAGAGTAAGATTTGCAATATGAAGGTCTGTCTTGATAAGCTTTGTTAATATTAGCCTCTAAAGATTCCACCTTTCTAGAAAGCCCCTGCAGGAACCTCTAGGTAAAGGTAAAGGTTTCCCTTGACATTAAGTCCAGCCGTGTCCAACTCTAGGGGGTGGTGCTCATCTCCGTTTCAAAGCCGAAGAGCCGGCGTTTGTCCATAGACACTTCCGTGGTCATGTGGCTGGCATGACTACACGGAACACCATTACCTGCCTGCCTAAGCGGTACCTATTAATCGACTCACATTGGCATGTTTTCAAACTGCTAGGTTGGCAGGAGCTGGGACTAGCAACAGGAGCTCACCCCATCACGCGGATTCGAACTGCCGACCTTCCGATCGGCAAGCTCAGCAGCTCAGAGGTTTAACCCACAGCGCCACTGCGTCCCTACAGGAACCTCCACCTTACCTGAAATCCTGCAGAGTTATGGGGTTCAGGGGGGTTGTTTTTTAAAGAAAGAACTAAATTCTCAGAAAACTGAGAAAAAAATCATTTCTGGTAAACTCTTATTCAGAGGAGGGTTTTAAAAATGAAACACAAGGAGAGAGAAGAAAAAAAAGACTTGATTTTATTTATTTATTTATTTATTTATTTATATTTCACATTTTGTCACTGCCCATCTCCCTCAAAAGAGGGACTCTGGGCAGTTTATAATAAATTTACGATTGATTTTCTTGATGCGAAAATTGTAACATTTGCAATGTGTCATAGACTGAGAATAGAGTACAGAGCAGGTAAGTTTTGGAAGGAGGTAGCTGTGGGTCTGCTTTTCCTCTTTTAAACCAAAACAACAACTTCTATTTGCATCAAGCAATGGTTCAAAATCTCCCAGGAATCAGTCAATCTCCTACTGACTGTTGTATATGCTGTGACTTATAAATCCTCAGATTGAAGTTACTTGCATGTAGACATTATTTATGTTAGCATCTGTTCTCAGAAATAGATCTTCTCTAGGAAGATGCCTATTATTACTTCATGTGGGTATCTACTGAAGAATCATATCTGGGTGCATTTTCCTCCCTCCTCCATCAGATTTTAAATATATTACATTTGAATTACATTACTACATTCTAGTTTAATTTTTTTTTTTATCTTTTTGTTGTTGTTCAACCAGATAAATTACTTTAAATGTTTTCAACGAAGGGCTATGATGTAAAATGGATTGAAGTCAACAGGTCATTATATCACATCCATCCCAGAAGCTTTGTCTGGAAAAACAAAGTCCCATAAGCCCCTGAAAAGTTACTCTATACTGCACCAAATTTTGCAGGCAATAATTATTCCACAAAATGAATTGTTGGCTTCGGTCACACAGCTTGAATAAAGATCTGCCTAAGTGACCTGTGGTTTCCCAAGGGCCATAAAAGAATGTGCTTGCCATGAAATTTACATTCATCTTACTGACATAGTTCTGGCTTTTATCAAAATTCCTGAAATATGCCACCTTGGAATTCTTGGTGCTGTCTTGATGATGTTACCTAGTTGGGTAATGAAATGTCTGCAAGCAAACAACCAAGCTCAGAGAGCGCTAAGGACTCCACAGTTCAACCTGAGCTACAGATGTTCTCTTCTACCTGAATATGCCACCATATTTGTTTCTGCGAAAATTTAGTGGTCCCACTAATTCATTAAGATCTCAATGAATCTGAGTGTTTTAAGGGTGGAAAGAGGAGTATTCTGTGCCTAATTTACAACTGTCCTACTGGAAGGCACCAGTCATGGGAACACTGAAGGAACCATGATTATGTTCCTCTTCACAGAGAGCTACAATGTCTTTACACCCTAGCTTTCTCCATATAGAAAGAGTGAGCATCTTTAACTCATACCAAACTCATTCCTCTGTAACACTAGTAAGCGGAAACTCATAACCATACACATATAAACAAGACTTATCTTCTTTTTGACTGACCCACAGGAGAAAAAGTGACAATAATATAGGGCATGAAGAATGTAGTTGAAATATTTGCTAGAAGGGAAATATTGCCCCCCTGATTTTTTTTTTCCATACTACCTGCAATTTTCTGAAGGCTGGTTGGACTCTTTTTACTGCACAGTAATCAACAACTCTTGATATTTTTAATAAATTTTAATAGGTTCAATAGGTCTAACTCCATTCCAGTATGAAGGAACTTGTAGCAAATTGTTGAGGATTATTTGCTAATTTATCTAAGCAGTGTCAAGAGATTGCACAAGACAAGAAACTGTAGGACAATTGTTCTTTAGACTTGAAAATACTTAAGGCCTGGACTCTCCCTCCCAAGAAGGCTATTGACTATTTGACACATTGTCCTCTTGGACACTTGCAATGTTTTAAGCCTGTCACTTGATACCTATTTCCCCAAATTAAATCTTTGGAACCAACTGCCAATTACCTTATCTTTTCCCAGAATTGTCATAACAAGTATCCTTACTACTTGGTAGCATCAGGGAGACAGGTAAAACTTGAGAACTCAATTGATTATCAGTCTTGGTGTCCACTGATATAATTTCTATTATGAAACAGGACAGGACACTAGTGCCCCCATCTACTTCTTCCTTCCGCTTCATTATAACCCTTAGAAATAAATTGTGTAGATTGATCAAATAACATCAATAGAAGTCAATCCACTATTTTAAACTCCCCTGGGCGCTCTGCTGGAAAGAAGGAAGGAAGGAAGGAAGGAAGGAAGGAAGGAAGGAAGGAAGGAAGGAAGGAAGGAAGGAAGGAAGGGCCTCAATGAATAGAAGGAAAGAAGGAAGGAAGGAAGGAAGGAAGGAAGGAAGGAAGGAAGGAAGGGCCTCAATGAATAGAAGGAAAGAAGGAAGGAAGGAAGGAAGGAAGGAAGGAAGGAAGGAAGGAAGGAAGGAAGGAAGGAAGGAAGGGCCTCAATGAATAGAAGGAAGGAAGGAAGGAAGGAAGGAAGGAAGGGCCTCAATGAATAGAAGGAAGGAAGGAAGGAAGGAAGGAAGGAAGGAAGGAAGGAAGGAAGGAAGGAAGGAAGGAAGGAAGGAAGGATAGTTGTATAAAACGTGGCTCAGATATAGCTATGCAAAGAAATTTTTCCAAACCACAGAAGAGATTCACAAGGCCGCTCGTTCTCCAGGCAAGTTATAAAATAAATATAACTCTTGTTTACTATGATAAAATGATGATCGCCCAGCAGATATTGTTTAGGGATTGAGAACTGCCTCCAAATAGCAAGACCTCTCTGCCAACACTCTGATTCCATATACCTTTCTGTCCTTTGCAATTTAACTGCTTGACAACATCATTCAGCTGTTAGTAACAAGCATAAAGTATTGATTACTGCTGAATGCCCTAATGACTAGAGAGTGGGACACAGAGCTGTAAACATGGAGTTTTCTGATTCCAAGTGAAATTATAGTTTGCCCTACAAAATTGCACAATAAGTCAGTGAACAAATCAGCCAATTTGGGGCTGTGAGGTCGCCGAAATAATACTGACATATTACAATAATGAGGATTTGAAATACTGTGCTCATGCCATATTGATTATTTCTTTTTTACCTGAATCATTCCTACGGTCAGAGATTATATGTCTGTGCACTGGATCATGAACCACCCAGGAGATGCTAATGAATAATACTAACATGTCTATCTCAGTTATAATAAAGTTACCTTGCATTCTTTAAAACCATTTCTCTTTCTTTGGGTTTATTTTCCACTATCGTTTTCCCCCAGGTTCTCTAACACTAGTATCTTATCTGTGTTTTAGAGGTATTCAGGAGGGTCATTAAAAAGGTAAGCAATAATGGAAAAGTTTTTATGATCACCACCAACTTTATTCTGCATGGTGTTTCTTACACATAAATGTACTCTATGGCAAGGGTGCTCTAAAAACTGATGTGTTCCAAAATGTATGTCAATGTTGTTTGAAGTGCACAGCAGAAAACAATTGGAAATTCCAGTGGCCCTTCAGGATGGAGGTCACACCAGAGAAAGGGTATCATCAGAAAGAGGGTTCTCTCCTTAGGTCCAACATGATCTAGCCAAAAATCCCCCGGCAAAGGAATCTATAGAAGAATATCCTCTAAACAGCTCAAGACCCTGTTTAGGTGATAGAGGGAGAAATGAAACTTGGGGAAGTTGCATCCTAAGGTATTTAGGTTATTAAAGATAATCACAAGCACTTTAAATTAGGCTTCGGAATGAAGACACATCGAACACATGCAACTTCTGAGAAAGTATAATGTGATTCCAGTTGACTGTACTAGTTAAAATTCTTCAGCCCTATCAGAAGCTGCAAATATAGGAGTCATTTTCAGGAGAAAAAAAAAAACCCACACAAAGCATTCAATCCAGTTTGAATGTTACAGGAGAACAGATTGCTGTAGTTAGAATATCCTTACCCAAGAAGGAGTATAAGATGATAACCAACCAAAACTGATAAATAATAGGGTTGAGCGAATATTTGACTCTGCATTGATTTGAACCACTTTGGAGCATAAAACAGATTTGCTCATCAGATTGAACTAGATCTGGGGCTAGTTCGGCGACCTCACAGCCCCAGTCTGTTTTAACAAAGTAAGTCCAAGTGCAAAGTAAGTGGGTCCAATCTGGAAATTCAGTCCAAATCCATTCAGACATCTAAACAAAATTGGATTTATTTTCTGAATAAACATTCAGATCAAACCCTATTTAAAGATCAGAACTGAATCAGGTACAGTCTGTATACCCTGATAACTCCTGGCACGGAGGCTACCTGTGCATTCACTGACAGTGGTAGATCCAGAAGTACTCCAAGATACAAATCAATGTCCAACACAATCAGCTGAGACCTTCGTAGCAGCAAACATGTTCACCTGATTCTCCTGCCTTATCTATTGTGACCTGTTATGATTTTGCACGAGAGCCACAACCCACAATGCCTCTCTCTTATCAAATGTCCGCTCTCGTTTCATGGAAATGCAGAAGGAAAGGGACCCTGGATATCAACTAATCCAATCCCCTGCCCAGTGCATGAACCCATCAGTATGGTAATCGTCGCCCAGAATGTAAATGAATCCTTTCATTTATCAACCACCCTCAATATTATTTCCAAGACTCAGTGTTCTTATATGTAGCATCACCAGCTTCCAGTTGAGATAATAGCCCACCATTCATATTGGAGAACAGCTCCCTGGAAAAGCTAGAGAAGACATCTATGAACTATATGGATCCATGAGCTGGCTTGGTGTGAGACAGTGAGACAGCTTCATATAAGAAGTTGTGAAGTTTTTGCCAAGAAACATCTGCCTTATATTTCCATTTGTTTGACAGAGCCAGCAATGTTTGTGCAGACATATTCACTTAGAGTTCAAATCTTGGGCTGATTTTTCTGGATGATGATATCATACATCAACCATCACCTCTCAATCTGCACTATTTCAGGAACCTATAGTAGGTTTGCATTTGGAAAGGAAATCCATGCATGCTAACTCTTCTCTCCTTAATGGAAGATCAGAACAGTTTTTAAAATGCAGCAAAATATAAATGCAGTGAATGAAAGAAACAACTTTAATGTTATTCTCTAGGTCTGGAAAACCCCTTCGTTCTATATATATATAGTTTAAACCAAATTATTTGATAACTGGGTGACCAACAGCACTACAACACCTGGTTGGACACACACATACTACTTGTCTGACATGGAGGAAAATATACCACTGATGAATCCTTGTGATGGCTAAAGATA
The DNA here is from genome assembly GCF_035149785.1 of Candoia aspera. Classification (NCBI taxonomy): domain Eukaryota; kingdom Metazoa; phylum Chordata; class Lepidosauria; order Squamata; family Candoiidae; genus Candoia; species Candoia aspera. The sequence goes on along the minus strand of NC_086166.1, from coordinate 13,671,483 downwards.
GCAACATGAAACTTCTAATACAATATTTTATGTTTTTGTTAATATGTTATAGCATTAGCAATTCTTAATAGGAGTGTTTTTCTTCAGCATTTTCTACATGTCGTTAATAATAATAATATATATATATAATCAAATAAAAACAAGTAGAACATTGTTGCATTAACATTTCAAATATAGCTCTACAAAGGATTATGAAAACATAATTTGGATCTGCTTTCCCCTCCCTTCCTTTAAGACCATGCCCAACTAACTGAACTAAAGAGAATCATGATTATTACATTCACATGAAAGAATACCATGGCAAGTAAATGTCCAAATTTTGATCAGAAAACTAGAAGTTACAGAAGACGGGACGTTATCTAACTGTACATTTGCAACAATTAAGACTGGAATAAAACCAAATAAGCAAACTTAATTACAGTAGATTCTTTATGCTTTCTTCATGTTTTTCTGCAGGAAAATCAACTCTGGTTTTCAAGAATGGGGAGAAGAAACCAACATAACGATCAGGATAAAGACACATAGTTTAAGATAGGGTGATGCAATCAAATGTGAAAAATGAACGTATATTACACAATGGTATAGCTTGCACAATTGTAACTATTATCTGCTTCATAAAAGACAGTACAAAACCTAAAATAATGCTCACTTTATAATAACGTTCTTTAGTCCATTTTAATAAGTTTTTTTAAAAAAAAAATCTGTGCAATGATTCAAAAGTAATTCTGGAAATCCAGGAGTAAATAACCACAAGATGTCACCCTTGCAGCAAACACACTCAAACTACATTGTGACTCTTTCATTTGGGATGGGCAGGGGGCGGCGGGGAGAGAAAGAGAGGCCAACAACTTGATCTACTATATTTGTGTAAATTATTTTGATCACAATCCATATTACTGCCTCTCATATTTAAGTCCCATTGATTTAACTATATTAATCTCCCATTAAGTTTCATAAGCTAAAACCTTGTGCTAGCAATAAATGAAAACACACGGTTCTATCAAGAGTCCCAAATGCATTGTGAAGGTAATGCTGTAATAATGTTGCCCAGTAGGGCATTTTTTTCTATCACTGGAATATTACAGAGTATATTACAGTAACTCTCCCATTTACTGATCTGGATATGCAACACCAGATGTTGAAACCCCCAGTTTCTGTGCATGATAAAACCATTCAGTTTATTACACCATCCAGCAGAATTAAGGGGCAACTGTTACGTGATTTAATATTAAAAAGAATAGGGAGGGAAGGAATTACATTGCTTAAGGTTTTCCAATGGGTAGATGACATTGATATGAAATACTGTTTATTCAGTCAATGACCAGCAAAATTTGAAAGAAATACAACACATTTTTTTAAATATACAGAACATCAGGGCAGAAGAAGGTTAGCTATAACATGTTATTTTTAAGTGTGCCCAGTTGATTTATTTTACTTTCTTTTGTTTTAAAGTAATGGATTATCACATGATGACTACAGTGCTAATAATCCAGGGGGAAAAAAAAAACTTTTGTTGGTTCCACTATAAGAAATGGACTGATCCAAAGACATTCCTTTGTTTGCTTTAAGCTATGACTTCGTTCACACGTTAAGCCATAACAGCATTCAATCAATCAAATCTTTATTATGGTCATAGACTAGCATAAGCATTTTTTTAAAAGTGTTGGTTTACTTTTACACATGAATCCATCAACAAAAATCATACAGAGGATTATCTTTAATATGAATGATGGTATACATGTTTTATACTCCTGGAAAAAAAAGAGAAAACAGTGTAATAGGGGCCTAAGAGTAGAGTGCAAGTGCAAGATTTCAACTTCATCTCCAGCCACTTATTTTCAAATCTCCCCTCCCCCAATACTACTGGATACTTTTTATTCTTTTTTATCCCCCACCCCAAAAATATAAAGGATGGATTTGACTGATGAAACAGCTGTAACACATATGTGCTTACTGAAAAATAAATATAAACAATCAGTGGAGTGGTATGCAACTGGCCTTAAGATTTAAACTCTTAAATGTGGTCATTCCTTTCACTTGGCTGCCCCTTCCACTGATTGAAAGTACTTCATCTGAGTGATGGTAGAATAATTGGATTAAGACCGGGCTGAAATATGCATTAGAGTTTCACAGAATAGGGGTTTGTCTCTATCTCACGCTCAAGTTGCTTAAAAATCTGTCTGTCTGTCTGTCTTGCTGGTGTCTTTGAGATTATTTTAGTGGCGGAGAATCTTTTCATCACCTTGAAGCCTCCTGGCAGGCCATATTTACCAATCTGAGAAAAGGCCCATGGAAGGAGTTTCTTTCAGATTTATGGAAGTAGGTAGTCCCCAGTTTAAGAATGAGTTCCATTCCCAAGATCTGTCCTTAAGTCAAATTGGTACATAAGCTGGAACAGTTTTACTGTATAATACTGTATAAGTAGTGTAGGATTACAATATGGAAAGGACAAAGTGTATAACCACCCAGAGTCCCCTTTTTGGGGGAGATGGGCGGTGATAGAAATTCGAAGAATGAATGAATGAATGAATGAATGAATGAATGAATACATACATACATACATACATACATACATACATACATACATACATCTTGTGATGTAATGCTGGTACCTGGTTTCTGAATAGAAAAATGAATGTATTATGCAAAAAAGGAAGACATACAGCATATCTTGTAGGAAAACCCAGGTATAGGAAAGGTAAAGTGCCCATTTGTGTTTTTACGGTAGATCAAGAGATTTCTGCTTAACCATAAATAAGAAAATTTGCCATAATTCTGAGATAAGAGATGTGAAAAACAGATGTCCATGACAAGGAACAGGGTATGAAAAGGGCAGATATTCATACTGATAGAGCAAAGGTTATTGCAATGGGCTGATGCATTCTGATTGGCTAAATTTTGGTCAAAAGACCTATAAAAGGATAGAGAAAATTAATCCCTGGTGCAGCTGTCCACTCAAAGAAATTTGACAACTCTGGGTGAATATATTTTGGCTATCCACTTATCGTCTGGCTATTTCTATTGAATTCCCAGCTTGGGAATGAACAGAGAGAAGGAAGGAGTTTCATCCTTCTGACAGTAGTATTGTGAAATTAACTCGAACCATTGTGTATTTAACTCGAACCATTGCGTATTTAACTCAAATCATTGTGTATTTAACTCAAATTTTGCTACAGTAGGCTTTGTTCTATCATAAACTGTGTTTATGTATAGTATAGTATAGTAAAGGTAAAGGTTTCCCTTGACATTAAGTCCAGCCGTGTCCGACTCTAGGGGGCGGTGCTCATCTCCGTTTCAAAGCCGAAGAGCCGGCGTTTGTCCGTAGACACTTCCGTGGTCATGTGGCCAGCATGACTACACAGAACGCCGTTACCTGCCCGCCGAAGCAGTACCTATTAATCTACTCACATTTGCATGTTTTCGAACTGCTGGGTTGGCAGGAGCTGGGACTAGCAACGGGAGCTCACCCCGTCACACGGATTCGAACTGCCGACCTTCCGATCGGCAAGCTCAGCAGTCAGCGGTTTAACCCGCAGCGCCACTGCGTCCGTATAGTATAGTATAGTATAAAACTGTGTTTATGTACAGTAGGCTTATGTTCTATCATCCATAAACTGTATGGGTAGCGAAATGTTCGGAGAGAGGATTGCACAATGAACAACATGAGATTCTCAGATCTCTCTTGGTCAGTTTTATCCCAAGAAAATAACAATTACAAAATTACCATAGCTACCCCCTTCCTAAAGTTATCTTCCACTTCAAAACACATTTCGAAAGCATAGTTTTACTCCAATCAGAGGGATTTACACAGACACAAAAAGTGGAGGCGATATAAAATCAGTAAATGGACAAAGAAGTTGCAAAGGTTCCACAGTCAGTGCTCAGGATATCACTGATAAGAAATTAATCTTAAAAACCAAAATACATTACGTTATTTATAAGAGTTAGGAAAAGGATTTTAAAGGTCTTTTTGAATCTGAGCTGAATGCCAAGGTCTCCACTATTTTGTTATTTAAAGTTGTCCTTAAAAAAGAGAAAGAACTACTAAAAGGTATAAAATATTTTATCTTTGCATCAACTATTTCTTCTTTTCTTTTTCCTTTTTCGCTTGCTCATTTTCTCTTTTTATTTAACAAAAAATGATTAATTCAAAAGAAAAAGAAAAGAAGTGCAGGAGTTTTTGTTGTTGCTTTCCTGCACAACAGTAGCAATTAATATAACAGAAGTTTTGACCCTTAGTTTGGACAGACCCAGATTCAAACAGCAGCTCAGCTTTTGTTTTTACTGGATGCCCTAATATCAGCTGATACAGTTTGACATGATTGCTGGGAAGAGAATTCCTTAGGCATATCCAGACCTAAATCTTTAATTACATGGTCAGAAATAAAATAACGATGGGTTTGAACATGAAAAACCAAAAGGCAGAACAGTCCGATTTGGAATTGGGAGTGGACTATTGAACCAGGCCAAAGCAGAACTGATACTGTTCATTATGACTTATAAATGCATTTAAGGGGACAAATACACTAACTTGGGCCCAGAAACTATTATACTATGTTTATTTAATAGAAAAGGATTAGGAAACCATAAGGGTACCTCTGCAATAAAAATCCTTTGAGTCTATAAAATGAAAAGTACCAGCCTTGTAATACTCACAGTGCGGATTTGCAATACCAAAGCAAGGGGCAGGCAACACTATGCCAAAATCTATACTCCGGTTTCCTAAACGTTTTTATTTTTTCCTCTCTGTGAAAGAGTCTGATTTTTTTCTGGCACAATCTCAGGATGCTTTAGATTTTGAATTTCTTTTGGTGTGTTTTGGAATATATTTAAATGTGAACTGGCTGAGAGAGGTACTTTTCTCTCCCTAGTCCATACACAGATTCTCTGATCTCAGAAAGTATCATAATTCCCATTATATCTTCTCCTGGGATGTTACAGGAATGTTAAAAACCAAGAAGGTTACAGAATGCGGAAAAGATGGATTATACAAAAAAGGCAGGTCGCTCACAACCCTCCCTTGGCCCCCTTGTAATTACTTCAAAGGAAAACACAACTTTGCCTTCCTGAAAACATCAACTCAATTAAATTTAATCCACCCCTGCTGAAACACATTTGAAGCCAAACAAAAAACAAGTGAGGCCATTTAGAAAATGGTCTTATGGATGATCTTCTAAGAGCGTATAGTAGATTATAAGGACTCTGCAAGCATTTAATGAATAAAACGAGGAAAAGCCCGAAGGCAAAGCTACTTTCAAACTCATATGGGCACTGAAAAGTTAGTCATTGTAACAATATACATAGAAAACCGTCTCAATTCTTTTCTCTAGCTTGCTAAGAAGAGTGACATCTTAAATGATCGTGCGGCTTCAGCACAACATATTTACAACAATGCAGTCACAAATATTCTGAAGTTACGCTCAAAACGTACCACCTGTGAATTCTAATGCACCTTCTCAGATTAAAAAATATCTGGTGCTAAGAAACTGCTGTTGAAAACCTGGCTAATGTACATTTTAACGAATACTGTATGCTCCTTCTTTCCATATGTATAAAGGCTGAAAGGAAAGAGACTTGGAATAATGAGAGATAAAAGATGAAAGATTGCAAAGAAGCATGAATATTATCTCACCCAATCTTCCTGTCGCATTTGCCATCTGTAATGGCAGATTTATCTGATCCCTCTTTTTTTTACAGTTCTTTGCAAGGAAAAAAATTAGAACAAACTGTAGTTGAGAATGTACAGGATTAATGTACATTCAATGCTCCTGTCTGTTAGCTATAAGGCACTGATATGGTTCTCGTGTACAGTACTTCTTGTTAACATTGCATGGAATTATTCCATAAACACATGTTTGCTCTTGTTCCCAATTTTTTTTCCTGTCACACAGACAGATGGCTTTACACTGAAACATATGAAAATATTAAATACTTTATAAAGCTGTTCCTTGTTAGCAATGGCTAGGAGTAATGAGTTTCTGGATTATTATTGTGGAGGAGACACATAATAAATACTGTCTACGGTCATGGCATAGCTCTCTCCAAACATCACCAGCACCTCATATACATGCACTACTGAAATCTCATTTTCTTTATTTTCCCCAACAGACAAGAAGCAGTTCTCAGCTCCTTGCAAGATCTCATTAGACAGATGAGTGTCTGTTTGGTTAGACATAGCAGAGTCTCTCTTCTGCCTCATTGACACGTAAGAATAAAGGAATTCTCCCTCTGCCACAAATAACTGAGGGGGTTATCTTACATTTGCTGATAAATATTGAGCAAAATAATCAAGGGGCTTATCTTACTTTTGCTGGTGCAAATAAAACTGGCAAGGACGAAAGAATAGACAGGGCATGCAAACGACTGCAATCATCACTGCTGAGAAATGGTGGATTCTTTGGAAGGTTAGCCAGAATGGAGATGCTTGCCTGGTGAATGTAACCCTTTATGCAATGCCTAAACAAGACTTCTTTTTCTTGATTGGTTACCTTTTCCTCTAGACTTTTATTCACAGTGTCAATACCCCTAGGTAAACCTGTCAGCCTCCCAGGTAGACCAGACAGGAAACACGGCCAGATAAGCTAATTCTACTTTATTGTAAGGCTTCAATAAAGAATTTTGCAAATCTGAATGGGCAAATCTCCTGCCCTCCCTATTTACCACCTCAGTAGTTAGGGAGGGTCCTTTCTATGTTTTTTTTCCCCTGCCCGTTATGCAGCTGTGGGCTCCTCCCTCTCTTATTTGATCATTCCCTAGGCAGCCTCTTTTCCCTTCCTCCCTCAAGGTCATTCCTGCATACCATTACATCACCAGACCAGGAAATCAACTCCACTGGAAGGCTAAAACTACTTTTCTTGAAATTGGCTATTACAACAAACTCTTGCAAGTCTTGCGAAATCCTGTGAAATAGGAAAATCTTGCAAAATCTTGTGAATTAGAAGGATGTCTATCTGAGCCTTTTCCACATACTTCCTGTCTGTGGTGAACTTAAGGTCTTTCCTTTCCTTTTCTTTTTCCCCCCCCTCATTGCTTTGGTAACAGAGCTTGCATATCTCCCTCAAGGTCCCCCCTTACTTCCTCCACACATTTTCTTTCCCTCTTTTCATTTCTCTTCCTTTCAAAGTGCACTTCCCCTTCCTCTCACTTCATCCCCATATTGTTTTTTCACCCTTCTTTTTTGTTTGTTTTTCTGGCAGAAAGAAGGAGGGTACCTGCTGACAGTATTTGTGTGTGACAGTAATTTGTGTAGGTGAAAAAATCCTGTCAGTATAGGTAGATGAGGAACAGCTTAATTCTATAAAGAGAGCATTGCATTTTACAGGCATTAATTTTGATCAGTAATTATTAATTAAATTCAGTTTCTTCTGCCCCTGATCTTCTACTTTTTGGACTTTGACTTCTGACAGGTGTGGATAAACGTATTCACACCAAGGGTTGCACAAATTTAGAACACTGAAAGCCTCCTGTGGAAAATAGTTGGCTCTTATTTTATGATAAAATTAGTCATATGTGGCCTTAGTATAGTTCTTGTGTAAGCATTGCTTAATATTTTGGGTTTGCACCATAATATTTTTTTCCATGTTGACCCTTTTTGAGAAAGGAGAGGGAAATTTCCAGAATTGGCTGAGTTAACACAGTTTGATTGGGTTTGGGGAAGTTGGAAATTGTACAGGATTTTTGTCCATGTTCACAGTTCTTTTTTTTTCCCCCTGTCTACTCTTCCTTAGAGTATTAGCCCTCTCTGGATATCTCCCCTTTGGGTAAATGTGATATTTGATTTATTCCTGAATAAAACTTCTAGGCTTATATGAAAAGCAATTACTGTGTTTGAGCTTTGCAAGAGGAAAGATAATTTTGCAACTGGAAGTGATATGCTATTGCATGCCAAAGCATCACACAGAAGAAATATACAGGTTAATTCTGATATGATAATAGAATATGTTATCAATAGGAGATGAATCTATGATGGAGGAATGAAAATGATTTTGCTTGGCTTTCCTGCAAATGTGAGTAGATCAATAGGTACCGCTTCGGCGGGAAGGTAACGGCGTTCCGAGTCGTCATGCTGGCCACATGACCCGGAAGTGTCTATGACAACGCCGGCTCCATGGCTTAGAAACGGAGATGAGCACCACCCCCTAGAGTCGGATTCGACTGGACTTTACGTCAAGGGAAACCTTTACCTTTACCTTTATAGATTGAACTAGAGATTGCTAATTAGGGAGTAGAGATGGTTGAATGGTCCATTTGACATCATTGACATTTTGAAAAGATTACATTACATGAATTAGCAATTCATTATAAAAAAGACCAGGGCACCATAGCACGGCATATTATGGGATAAATGGAGGGTCATACCTGTCCCCCCAAATTCCTTAAGGACTGGCTGCTGTTGCAAATAGCAACAGGATTATGACACCAGTAGTGCCAATGATGAACTTAATTTAGGTTCCTTACTTACTTCAAAGTTTTCAAAGTTGTACACAAGGTCAGAAAGCATAGCACAGGTCACCTCAAGTAGAAAAGTGATAGCGGTAAATAAATAGTTTAAGGGTCCTTCCAGATGTGGCTTTTAGAGTTCTCACTTTAGGTAAGTTCTAATTTATGATGTGATTTGGCAATAATAAATTACATTCAGATTCTGGTTTAAATAGGCACAAGAAAATATAGCATACAGGACTGGAAAGGTATGAAAAAAATGGGATATAAGAACCATCCCGCCTCAGGTACGCCTGACAGGTTATATGAAGTACCAAGCACTAGATAGGGGATCAATATAATATTTATAGGTCATCTATTTTGCTATCCTTTTAAATGTGCAATGCAGGAGAGAGAACAAGCGAGTGTGAGCATAATGGGATGAAACCATTCCACTGATGTTTATGCAGACTTCCACAGTTTTTTTAGAAACCTTCGAAGTTTTCAAAGTTATACGCAAGGCCAGAAAGCACAGCACAGGTCAGCTCAGGTACAAAAGTAACAGCAGTAAATGGGTGGACGCTCGTCAGAGGGAGATCCAACCTGGAAACAAGGAGGAATTTCCTGACAGAGACAACTATTAAGCAGTGGAACAGCCTGCCTCCCGGAGCAGTGGGTGCTCCATCGCTGGAGGTTTTCAAGAAGAGGTTGGACAACCATTTGTCCAAGATGGTATGAGGACTCCTGCCTTGGGCAGGGGGTTAGACTAGAAGACCACCAAGGTCCCTTCCAACCTTATGATTCTATGATTAAATAAGCACTTTAAGGGTACTTCCAGATGTGGCTTTTAAAGCGCAGTTTCTCTGCACTCCCATAATTTTATTGAAGGAGGGTGCCCAGAAATATTAGACTCCCTTTCTAATCCTAGAAAGTCTTTTTCTACCGCTTCTTCCTTCTTTTCTGTTATCAGGTTGAACTCCAACACGCAGAAGTTCTTATGTGACCTTTTCAGAAGAATCTGTTGTACCGCATTTGCTTGTCCTCAGCCCAAGATCCTGTTCTACATGACCAATCCTTGTACAATAATTACTTGGGATGACAGTCAAACAAGCATTTCATAAAGCGGGTTTTGTTTGTTTTTCTTGAGAAAAAAAAAAAATCTCAGCTCTCCAAAAGAGACACAGTTTTGTCAAATACTTTCCTATCTGAACATAAAAGCTACTACTGTGTAACAGCATACAGCGTCAAAGAGGAAATAATAACTGTTCAAGTTGTCACCCATTCATGTGTGTTAGTGGTGTGTGTGTGTGTGTGTGTGTGTATGGATGGATGGATGGATGGATGGATGGATGGATGGATGGATGGATAGATAGATAGGAGTTTTTACTGGTAAAGAGTTTTATTTTGTTGTTGTCAACCTTTCAAGGTAGACCAGACTAGGAAACCAAAGTTATGAATGCTAATATTAGTTTTATTATCAGGTTATGGTAACAGAATCTTGCAAGTCTGAATGAGCTTCCCCCACTCCCTGCCTTTATCCTAGAGAAATAGGGAGGGTCTCGTCTGAGATTTTCTCAGGTTACAGTTCTACCCTGGACTCAGGCCTCTTTTATCTGTCTATTGTCTTGGTGGCAGCTTTTCCTCCTATTCTTCAAGGTTATTCCTTCTGCCGATTACAGTTGTTAATTTAATATGTTCATTTATGTTATTTAGTAGGGTTAGCCACTATAATAGACGAATGTGAACCTGAACTTTTCCCATCCCAACACAGTTTTTGCTTCCTCCTTGTTTAGCAAAATGAATCCCTGCCTACATGTTTCTTGTCCATAAGCAAGATTGCCCTCTATAGTTAGGATCTTCAGTCCACTGATTCCTTTTCCTTTTCCTCTTGGCAGCTAAGGGGATAAACTGATTCACTTTAAATAGAGTTTAAAGGTGTAGTATAAATATTGGCATTCAAAGAAAAAAACGAAAACCGCTTTTAGAAGGGTTTGGATAGAATATGTATCCTTGCCTCTTGGATTTGATCTTGAACAATGCATAATCATCTCAGCTGGCATGAAATTGTTTCCAATTTCTTAATCTCATTAAGAGTAAATACTAAAATAGTTTGTGGCAACTGTTTACTTTTTTTTGTAATGGAACTAATAAAAACAAGACAACAACGTATATTAAAACACCATCTGGCTCCAGCACAGTTCAAACTGATAGACAAGGTTTAACATTCTATAAATGAAAGGCCTGCCAAAATGGAACAGCTGTTTCTTGTTTTCTTAAGGCACTCAAAGGTAGGTAAGTGGCATTTCTGGCAGTTCCATAGTGAGGCACCATCATGAAAGATCTTCCAAATAACACCAAAATCAGGATGTGCAGATGAGCTGCAAAACATACTACAATTTAGGATTGTGCAAGATGGCTTAGATTGACCTTGATGAAGAGCTTTGTACCATGGAGGTGACACAATTCTTTTTGTCAGGCAAAGAGGTGATACCATTTCCCTCATCAAATCCTTCTGTACTGCTTTACTGCCTCTTCCACACAGTCTCCTCTGTCACTCACAAAAGTTGGAAATAGCAAGCAGAGCGCCAACTCAAAAGGCTCTTATAGGCATTGCAAGGGGGCTGTAGAGTGCTGGAGGAATCTGGTGGTATTCCATAAACTTCACTAGGTTTATAATGTAGTAACATGCTTGTGCTGAGGAAATGTCTAATATTGACTAATCAGTATCATGCCCAAGATCCATAAACATTTTCAATGTTCTTTCCATTGTTCTATTGCAGCAATGATTCTGCAACTTAAGAATATCAAGGTAGGTCTTTCTGCTGGTACCTATTTTATATTTTATAGTGGCTGATGCCCAGCTTTATGATATGGTCATTTGACTACTCAATAAAGTTACTACTTACTGGTACTTCCATCACTCAAGGTGAGGCAAGAGGCTTTCGGAGAAGAGCACTTCTTCATGGGACCATCCTGAGTTGATTTGTGACACACTTTCTCCGATCAACTACTTTATTTATATTGAGTGCTAAAAAAAGTTCTCTCTCTCTTATGTTTTATTGAGCTACTTAAAGGCAATCTTTAATGCTTTTTATAGTTGTACATTTGTAAGTTTTATTTGCATGTTAATTATTTTATGACTTTTGTAAACCTGGGAACAGCAACAACAACAAAGTGGTATAAAAATACTTAAACAAATCCAAAACACACTACACATGCCTTATTTGAAACAGCCAAAATATTTAGCTTGAAAATTTTGACAATCCTATAGAAATTCTGTAGAAATTCAACAGTAAGTGTTGGTGGGCACTTAAGTGCCAATCTTAGACTGTGAATATATAAATAGTATATCTAATTTCAGGCATTCACAAGTCTCCTGGCTCTGTCAGCATTGATCAATGGATGCTAGCAATCACTAAGGTCAGACATTCACTTTTATATATACCGTGTCACCCCATGAAAGTGTGTTTTGTTTGTTTCATTGATTCTCCAGAAAAACAATGAAGACTGGGCCAGTGAAATAAGAAATAAAGGATTCCAGGTCTGGGCATAGATGTAACTGGCATCTAATACCCAAGAGGAAAATAATCCTTACTAAAGAGAAACTCATCAACTCCTATCTGTCAGTTTGTCTGTCTGCCCATCCTTCCATCCACCCACCCAGATGTTACCAATCCAACCACAGACATATTATCTTTGTACCATTAGTCAAACTGTGTTGTGGAAGTGAAGCTAGTCAATATCCAGTACTGAAAATATCCAGGTCAACATAAACAAACAATAGATCCATTCATGCTAATAGTTTTTCTCCTTCTCAGCCCTGAGGGCACTTCAGCAAAACTGCAAAGGCCATGAAAAAAACTGAAAAGTTATGTTTTTCAAGAACCTGATACAGGCAACATTCTTCTACCTTCTCTCATCTACCCGCTGAAAGCACAACGCTGAGAATTTTCATGGAGCAGGATGGGACACAAACATATTAATTTTCTTGTTTTAATGGGATTTATACTCCAATTATCCTGTATAAAAACTAGATTTTAAGTGTTGAATCAAACACATTTCTCCAGTATCTATATGTTTTAATATGTGTGTTTTTCTTTCACAAACTTTCCCCCACTACTACTGCTGGTTAAATTTGCAAGTGAAAATTATGTTGTCCTTTTTCTTAAAACAACAACGAACAATATTGCCTCCCTAATTTTAACAACCAATATTTCCCAGTGAAATTAAAGTTCACATGCATTAAAAGTAGTTGGAAAAGAAGAGGTATCTGTTTTTTAAAGACAGGAAAAAAATAATTAAGTTATACTGTAAAATATCCAGAAAAAAATAGGTGTAAAGGAAATTTAGGGTTTTGCTAACTCAAGTAAAAATCTCCCAACTTCAGTATATAATTCCCCTGGCCTTACAAATGAAGTGGAACACATCCATACACACCCAACTAACAAAAGTTTATTTAAAATGTCCTGTTGGAACAGATTGAAAGCTGTTCAGTCCACACTCTACTCCTTCTGTAGCAGAGATAAGTGTAACAGCTCTGTCTTGTGACTGGCGTTTAATGCCAAGCTCCCTCTAATTCTAAGTCCCATAAATAACCCAACTGGCCATAAGCCATTTGTGAAATTCTTCAGTTACCTCCTAAATAGAAGAAAGTGGCTTGGTTCTTACTAGATAACACGTTGACTGAAATCCAGAACATTTGAAGGGAATACGATGGTTTCAGACATACAAGGCAATAACGTGGGTTTGTTGAGTGTTTGTTTTATACTGGATGTTTGAATACCCTATGTGCAATACAACAGTTAAATATGTATAATTGCTCCATACTACCTAAACTTTTTGCATTTAAGCATTTTGTTGTTTCCATTGTTGTAAAATAGGGAAATATAGGAAGTCTGTCCTCTTGCTAATTAACTACACATCATCCTGAGAATAATCAATACATCTCAGTGAAGCGTCTGTTCACCCTTGTAATAGACTTTTATAACATTCTATTAGTGTCAGGCAGAGAACTCCTGCATCTCCCCACAATGGTTTTATTCAGTTTGATGAAAGAGTATTTGCTTTAGCAATTCTTCTAAAAAAGAAGAGAATCTAGGGAAAATTCTCATGAATATGGGGTCTTGTACTTCTTTCGTGACAAGGTGATCAAGAAGTGTGTGTAAGTGTCCTGCCTCGCATTTTACAATCTGTTCTGGAGTGATCTACAGCCTCCCTGGATTCTCATGTTTCTCGTAAACTCCAGGAGGAAATGTATCCCCGGGAGGGTCTTTTTTTACGGAGAAAAAATAATCATGGTTAATGGTCCTGCCACTGTTAAAGAGAAATCCTATGCTTGAGAAATCATTGGAAAACATCTACTTCCACAAATAATTCTGCCACCGATTTTCTGGAGAAATTTGAAAGGCTGTTTTTGTCCATTTTTTTATATAAGAAGAAACTTTGGCTGTGGTTCAAATTTTACCTCTGGGAAAAGATGAGCTTATCTTTTTTATACTGAAGAGTGGACAACTTGGCCAGTTCTTCACAGTGGACTGATCACATGTCATCATAAAGGGCATTAAAGTTCAAGAAATTCATACATTTATTCAAGTGAGTTGGCATGGATAGGTTTTTGACAGATATAACAGGCAACTCATAAATGGAAAGTTTAAGTTAAATGCATTCTTACAACACTGCTTCCTGTAATTCAGGATGTGAGGTTTGAATATCTTGGCCTGATTAAACCAATTATCAGGCAGAGAATCCAAAGAACTTTCCTATTCTTACTGAACAGCCACCATTTATATTAAAGTTCTCTGATGACATTCTCTCAGCACTATTTTTGAATCATTTAATTCTCTGCTGTTCTTTATCCACTTCTGTCAGAAAAGAAATGGTACCACAAAAGGATTATTTAAATAGTCCCATGGTATTATATATTGATATATTGATATATTATATATTGAGAGAGAGAGAGAGAGAGAGACTGATCCTTTAAAAATATAGATTTTATTCCTAAAATATTATTATCTTGGTAAACAGATAGTATGATAAATTAAAAAGAAAAAGAAACTTTTGAGTTCTGTTGATTCCAGACTTCTAACAGTCTTTTAAAAGAAGGAGAAAAGGCCAGTTATGGGCTTCTTAGAATTCCTTGGCTGAGCTTCAATCTTTTGTTTCCTTTGATCCCATTGATTTTCAGAATCTTTAATGATATGCACATCCTTTTTTGATCATATAAGGTAACTGATGATTGTCCTTACAGTCTAAAACATCTATGGCTCTATGCTACTTGCTTCTGCTTAGCTGGTCCAGCTCTGTAGGAATAAAGAAATCAAGGTTCAACACTGAGTTTCTCCTTTCCCCAGTCTGTAAAAAAGTCTCTTTGAAAATTCATACTCATTTTTGTGCGTATCACTTGCAGTATATTTCTGCAGGAACTTTTCAAAATACATTAGTTCTGCAATATTTCTCCTTCAAGTTTATTGCCATTCATAATACTCTTTTTGTTCATAAAACTGTATTGCAAAATCCAGAAAACTGTGTATGTTCATACCTCTCTTATAGTATGTGTGTATGTAGGATCTCTCTCTCTCTCTCTCTCTCTCTCAATCTTTCTCCTATATTTTCATGAAATGCAAATCAGGTAATTAAAATTCAAACTTAACCATTTTTAACCCATCCTTCTGTCTTTGCGACCCAGATCCAAATACTTTCCTCAGACAAGAAAGAATGTTCATTCATCATTTTTCTAAAAAAAGCATTCATCTCATTTTTTCCTTAAAAACTTTATTTTATGCATTTCAGACTGAAGAGGCAAAAACATGCTCCCATAGAAGCTGGAAATAAACCTCATTAACTGGATCTTGCAATGGAATTCTAAGTTGCATTTATTCCATTGTGATGAATAATGTCCTACACAATTGTAGAACTGTGCTGAAATTTCAGAAATTTTCTTATTGCTGAGGGGAAAAAAAATAGCAAGATCTTATGCATACTCTGCCCCTGCTCTGCCTTGGCCAGTTGGACGGTGTGTGGGGTAGCCTGCAAATTATGTTAGATTTCTCCAGTATTTTCTTCTTCCCAATGTCCTGAAATGATGCTAGGCCTGGAAGGTTATAGAAGATTCAGAATGGAACCCAGGCTATCAACGTACTTCCATATCCATTTGGAAAAGCATTGATCACAATGCTTGGGAAAGCTAAAATTATAATCCCTACTAACACTAGGCCCATCCCATATATGATTTCTCAGCCCAGAGAAAGTAGCTGGAATGGTCTCCATAATATACCTATCTGTAAAGTACTCTAGGTAGAGAAAATTAAACACCATTTGAAGGCAGCTCTAATGATATGGATCCGGAAAAGATACATTTGGCGTACACCTCACCCATGAAAAATGGATGTGACATCTGTTTCTGAAGTTCCTTCACGTAAGATGAGCATTTTCCATTGCACAATCCATATGAACTTCTCCAGTGCAAAACATAATGCAGTGTTCCTCAACAATGCACAATCCATATGAACTTCTCCAGTGCAAAACATAATGCAGTGTTCCTCAACAATGCTCATTTAAGAAACTTTAAGACTAACTGTGATGTATTTCCCCATGGGGAGCTACAAATTTCACCAAAGTAAAATAAAAACGTTTTGAAGTTATGGAAGTATAACTCTTTTCCATAGGAAAGGAAACTGCCATAGCTGTATCTTATTTTTCTCACCATTATACCTGCAGCAAAATTCTATTATCGACATCTATTTTGGCATGATACAAAGGGCCCAAACTCAAGAATGAAGAAATATGATATTTTTCTATCCAGGAAAAAACTAGATGCACTAAATATTTGCTTCTTAATTGCAGCAAGAACCTGAGACCAAATAGTTTGTAACCATTTTGCTTTTCCTGATATGGAAATATCTGGATCTGTTTAAAACGTAAAGAACAGAAGTTTAACTATCACATGAGTATATCACCTTTCAAAGAAATAAGGGATACTAATTTAATTTTATTCTCACAACCACCTTGTAAGGTAGGCTAGGCTAACTGGCTCAAGGTCACCAATAGAGTCCCAGCCTCCACTCACTCATTTTTTTTTCTTCATTGGATTATTTTACTTTTCTGAAATTAACTTTTGCTGAAGTGGTTGTTCACAAGCAGAACTCAATCAAAGGTGATATTTTAATGTATAATCCAGCCCACAGATCTAATATTACAAAATTAACACTGGAACAAAATAAAAAATGCATTAATATTTATTTAGTATTGCTACTAGCATAACCATTACTACTGTAAAAAAATTAATCCTATCCAGTTCCTCCTTGTTCCTTTGACTCTTTATATAAATATATCAATTACATATTCTATATCCTTGTCAAAAACATTCAACAGGGTAAATATATAATGATCAGCCCAACACAAGATATAGTCAGCTAAGATAATTCCTATATTTAAACAAAGGTATCAATCACTGCATACAACTTAACATAGTATGTTCAGATAATCATGGAGTTTTCATTTAATTGCAATACAAAAACCACAAAACAGAAAATTTCATTCTGGGATGATAATTAGGAATTTAGTTGTTCATCAACTAAATGCCTCACATTTTATTTATTATAGTGAAAAGAAAATCAAAAATAAATGAAGCTGCTAATAGTACAAGTTACACATTTTTTTGATAATATAAATTCTATGCAACCAACCAAAAAAAAATCATGTGTAAACATAGGATAATGTCTTTTGTAATTTTCAGAACTTAATTTATGCAATGGGAAGGGTATTCCTTGCTCCAAATGAAACAACTGCACTGCTGCAACTAATTCTATGCTACCAAAAATAAGATATCTCTAGTATTGCATTTTGCATATAGAGAAGTTTTAAATTGCTCTCTTAACAGCATCCAATTATCTCCAGTAATGCCTCTATGACAATTTAAATGGCTGTTTCACTATTTAAAACTAGAATCATTTAATGTACGAGGAAAATCCATTTGAACATAATTTAGGTAATTTAGTTAATATCAAATTACTGCAGGTTTTGGAAATGTTATTAGCCTCATATTTGTTGTCTTCTAAAAAGTGAAGAAAACACAGAACAAATACAACGTATTTCTGCTGAACACTGCTGAAAGTATGTACCAAGTTGTGTTGTTCTTTTTAATCTGTAGCAATCAAAATTGCATCGGCTACAAGATTTCAAAAGTACATTATCATATAATGAGATGGATGGATGGATGGATGGATGGATGGATGGATGGATGGATGGACGGACGGATCTGCTTGCAATAAATTGAGTTTCAATTTTTTAAAAAAATGTGCTAATGTTGTTAAATGACAAAAGTAACAACAAATTATCCTATGACCAAATGAAAAACATATTCCCTAAAAGTAAGTTCTTGGTGACACATCCCTGCTTGCTTATCTGACTAAACCGACAAGGAAAGAAAGAATCCCAACACTTAAAACTTTTTAAAAGGGATACCCAACCTAAGATAGCAATCCAGCAAAGACATAATTCAAATCTGAAAATTTTGCATACAAGGGGAGGAAAAAACCCTAAAGAGAATTTCAGGCTAGCCAGGACTACTGCAAAGAAAGTGAAACCTTGCAAAAGACAAAGTTCAAGCGAACTTCAGAGAGGAAGAGGGAACTGGCACCCCTAATCTTTCCTATTAGCTGCCCTGTGACTCAAAGCCCTTCCTTCAGTCCCTGATAATCCGCAAAAAAACCTGCTTGGCTAAACAGAAACCACCTTTCTGGAGAATTTACACACCGTCGATACCTTTTTCTCCTAAGATGAAAACCCATCAGCTTCCCGGATGGCTTCTGTGCTGCTTTATTCCACAAGATGTGTCCCAATCTCTATTCTAATCACACAGCCAGAAACCAAGCACCAGCACAAACCTTTTCTGCATTAATGTTGGCACGACACTGAATGGAAGCTACACAACAATGGCAGCCAACATGTCAATTTGTGCCTTCCCCCCCCCCCCCCCAACACTCTTCCACACACCTCCACACCAAGCCCTCCGTATCTCTTGGGCAGAGAGTTTCATGCATCAGCTCTGTATCGTTTGCAAGAGATGCCTCTACCTAGATTCCCCCCACCCACCCATCCATCCCTTGCTGTTTTCTTTAAATTGTTTAAAACCTTTTTTGCTTCCTTACCTGAAGGGCATCTCCCACGACTGCAATTAACTGCCAAGATTTCATTGTCGGCTGCAAACTGCCTCCTCTTTCCTCGCCCGGAGAGAACAAGGAAAGTAAAGGAAACGAGAAACTGCCCCCACGTGCTAGTAATATAAATGAACACAGGCATCTGTCGGGCTCTGTGCACGCTTGCTCTCTTCTTGATCCCCCGCTTTTTTTCCCTCTCTCTCTCTCTCTCTCTCTCTCTTTCCCTGGTATCTTTCACAATGCTCTCTTCAGGTGTGCCTGGATGCCCCTCTGCTGTTCTGCGGCTGGAGGAAAGACTCAAAACAATAAGTAAACACAAAGAGAGAGGAAAGGGATGAATGCAAACGCAGAAAGAAGAGGGCAACAGAAGCAAGGCCCAGGCAAAGGTGGCTGGGGCTAATCTCCCCTCCCCTCCCCGCCCCACCAAATATTAAATATGCATTAGGATTGCACACTCCTTCGGCAGACCTCATCCCAAAGCCCTACCCTGCTCTGTGCCAGGTTCTACCCTTTCTCTCAATCTGTCTCTTGCACATGTCCGTTTCTTGTCCTTTCGAGCATTAAATACGCACCACATGACAGAATAGGGCACCTTGCACGGGCTTCCAAGCCTTACACTTGACAACCGATTCTAACTCGTGAGTAATGAAATATCTCAAGGCACGAGGTGAGCACTCCAATTATTTGTGCCACGTCTGCATCACTCAGAGCATTGATGGGGTAGCCTGCATGGCTCCCAACACGCCAACTGGCATCGTACCTGGGTAAGATAGCTGCGTTTAAACATGCTTCTAATAATGGTACACAACAGGAGGGGAAAAAAAGAGCCTCCACAGTACAGCCCCTCCTCTCTCTATGTTCTTTCAGTCCTGCACATACAGCATTATTTGTTTATTCCCCACTTCAGGAAACGCCAAGTTGTCGTCCATGTTTGATTTTTAGCAGAGGCCAAGAACAACCCTATCTGAAGAAATGGCAAGACAAGAGAAAGTTAGGTGGGAATTTGAAGCAAGGAACCCTTGATTTTGCTCCATGAGTCATGTGCTTCGGAAGCGAACAGGGACTGCATGCTTGTGAAGTTTAGTGGCACCACGTGCTTGCTTTATACCTGCATGCAAAGGTAAGAAGAGATTATGTAATCGTATCTGTTATACAACTGTGCATGCGTGTTTTTTCCTCAAATAAAAAACAAGAAATCATCATTGTAAAAAATTATGGTGGGGATTGGATCTAATGTCCACTATAGGCTGAGGCATCTTTGGCTTCTGTGGCCAATAATGATTGACCTGTTTTAGAGTAAGAAGCAGGAAGAGAGTTGCTATGGCTTATCTCTTTTCTGCTGTACATTGCAAACCAGTTTTTGGTGAGATGGGTATTCTTCATAAGATCCAGTTCCTTTCCTGCTACCCGAGTTGTATGGGAAATGCATTTTTCTGAAGCACAAGGGCTGTGATGCAACTGAAATGCTTAAAATGAATAAGCACAAAGGAATCCTCATTATGTTGTTGACTATCCTATAGATACCATGATGGTATCTTACACTTCAGATATATAACAAGCATGCTCAAGGCATAGTGGCTAACTGCAATCACCTTACTAGGAAAGTCAACAGTCCTATTTCTGTTACAATATGATACTTATTTCCATCAATGAACCAGCCACACATACACACTTTGCAGCTGAATCTGCCAATTAGAAAAGAAGTGAGTTTTCTTTTAAAAAGAATAGTTCTCTTAGCTAATGAAAACATGGAAAGAAGGACAAAAAATATGATGGAAGGTGTAGAGGAAGCTGGTTTCCTATCAACTGTGGTCATGATAATTTGCATATAGCAACTTTCCATATTAATTTAATTGAAAGGTAGAATTTTCTGGTGAAATAACCCATTTCACCTGTGAAATTCCAGCTCATTCAGTTAAATTTGGATCACTTGCACTTACCTGAAAATCTGATATCATCCTGGCTACATATTGCTGCTTCATTGTTGGTATCAACTACCTTGAGAACACTTTTGGGGAGGAAGTAACGAGTTTCCTCCAAGATAAATCTGAATCATTGGAACATGGAATCAGAAATTGACAGTGGAGAAGGGGACATCCCATGGAGACCTGAAGTTAAGAGGAATTGATGAAGTTAAGAGGAATTAATGCAGACAAAGAGGACTATCTTATTTCTTGCTTATTAGTTGACTTTATACCAAGGTTGAGATGTTGCCCTTGTTCCAGAGACTCAGGGTGGTTTGCAACACAGTAGCAATGAAACAAGGAAGATAAATAACAAACCATCATTTTTGGAAGAGAAAAAAAAAAAGCAACAGAAGAACAGATCCCCCATCTGTGGCACACAACAAAGCTAGTCACATTCCCTCTGTGCTACATCCTCCAAATAGAGCACTCCAGAATTCAGTCATAAATGAGTTAGCTTGAGAAAAGCCCTTTCCTTTGCAGTTTATTTATTTTTTTTTTTGGCTTAAGTGCCCTATTTAAGCATTCCATTTAAGCTGCCATTAACAGCTGAAAACAAACTACAGGTAGCTCAAGGTTGCCAGAGCAAGAATTCCACTTCCTGAGCTTCTTCACTCTGGCTTCAACTCTCATGATGTATGTAGTCTGTCGCACTAGGACAAGAACTTCACTCCAGGCAGGGGGTAAAACAACATCCTTGCTGATCATCAAACTCCTGCCCTCACCTGAATTTAATAAAAATATTAATAATAAATCAGCATCTGGCATTTTGTAAAACAAAATAGCAGCCTCAAGCACCATCTTCATACAGAAGAATGTATCTGAGACTCTCATTGTCCAAAGGGCATACTTAGAAAATTGAAAGCCCAAGAAGGCTTGCTTTGGATGTATGTCCACCTGCCCAGAAAAGAAAAAAGAAAAGAAAAGAAAAACTAAAAGAGGATGGGTTGATGGAAAGCACCCTAATTGGATGCAGGGGCTGGCACGAAGCAAACACATCCATATTCCTTGAGGCAAAAGGACACTCATGAACACCAAACTCACCATACCTGTGTGTCCTGAACAGACACCCCAACCCCCAAGCTTCCACAGATACTAATCAGAAAGCAAACTGGTGAGATTGCCCCCTGTCTTCTACTCCCTAAGATTAGTTTTTTGCCATCTCTATTTTGCTTCTTTCTTTTCTCTTACTGAGTAGGTGGGCATAAATCAAAATAAAGCACTGCCCAGCTAAAGAAATTATTTATTTATTTATTTTCTATCCCACCTTTATTACTTTTATAAATAGCTCAAGGTGGCAAACATACCTAATACTCCTTCCTCCTCCTATTTTTCCCACAACAACAACCCTGTGAGATGGGTTGGGCTGAGAGAGAGGGACTAGCCCAAGGTCATCCAGCTGGCTTTCATGCCAAAGGCGGGACTAGAACTCTCATACCACGCCTGATTGGCTCTTGGGCTGAGAGGGAGGGACTGGCCCAAGGTCACCCAGCCGGCTTTCATGCCCAAGGCGGGACTAGAACTCTCGTACCACGCCTGATTGGCTCTTGGGCTGAGAGAGGGGGACCAGCCCAAGGGCACCCAGTCGGCTTTCATGCCTAAGATGGGACTAGAACTCTCATGCCATGCCTGATTGGCTCTTGAGCTGAGCGAGAGGGACTGGCCCAGGGTCACCCAGCTGGCTTTCATGCCTAAGGCGGGACTAGAACTCTCGTACCACACCTGATTGGCTCTTGGGCTGAGAGGGAGGGACTGGCCCAAGGTCACCCAGCCGGCTTTCATGCCTAAGGCGGGACTAGAACTCTCATACCACCCCTGATTGGCTCTTGGGCTGAGAGAGAGGGACTGGCCCAAGGGCACCCAGTCGGCTTTCATACCTAAGGCGGGACTAGAACTCTCCTACCACCCCTGATTGGCTCTTGAGCTGAGCGAGAGGGACTGGCCCAGGGTCACCCAGCCGGCTTTCATGCCTAAGGCGGGACTAGAACTCACAGACTCCTGGTTTCTAGCCTGGTGCCTTAACCACTAAACCAAACTGGCTTTTAATGCCTTATACATTGGGCCCAGGGGAACTCTTGAACATAAAGATGGTGCTATAACCTGGTGCTTTGTTCTATAATCTCCTATTTCTGCTTAAAATAATATTTTATCTATATATAATTTACTTATTAGCTTGATGTCCTGCCTTTGCTCCAAAAACTAAATAAATATTTTTTATTCTTTATTCTTTATTTCTATTTATAGTATTTTTACTGTATTTTATTTTTTGTATTATTCTTGTCATGAGTAAGGACAATTCTGATGGTTTTAATCACTTGTTGTAAACCGCCCAGAGGCCTCCGACGGGAGGAGATGGGCAGGGATAAATTAGATAGATAGATAGATAGATAGATAGATAGATAGATAGATAGATAGATAGATAGATAGATAAAAATACAGCTTCCATGAGGGTCTCCTGTTATTTTATCCCCTCAACAGCAACCCTGTAAAGAAGGTTGATTTGAGGGAGTGTGATAGGCCCAACCTCACCTAGTGAGCTTCCAAGGCTGAAAGTGGACCTGAATCTAGGTATCCCTGGTCTTTGGCCAACCCCCAACCAACACATCACTCTGGCTCAGGTAATTAATTATAATCAAGAGAAGGGGAGGTAGCAACAAGAACCACATTGTCTCCCCATACTTTAAAGTTTTGGGGTTCTTTGCAGATATAGCACTGACCTTTTCCAACTATTGGAACAGTATATGACTATCACAGAAGAAAGGGGAGAACAGGACTTGGTTCCAGCACTCACCCAAAAGCAAACTGCTTCTCAAGAAAATAGCAACAAAGGTTGCTCTTGTGTGCCATAGGACTTAGTTCAATTTTTGTTCTCCTTCCTTTGGCCACTGTCTTTTCCTGTCTCTCTTTTGTTCTCTCCTACCCATGATCTTATCTCCTCCTCTCTATGTTTCTTAAAAGACAGGTCTGGCTTCATCAGAACTAGCATTACTAAGCAATTGCCAAAGCCCACACTCAAGTTATGGGACCCAACTAACAACTGTGGGATCCCTGACCCTACTGCTTCTTCCTCCTGCCATTACTGCCAATCCTCCCATCCAGGAGGTGACAAGTGACAGGAGGAAGGACAGGGGAAAACAGATTGCAGCAGCTGCACCGTGGATTAGGCACAAAGGAAAAGGACATGCATGTGTGAAAAGATAACCAGACTGAAAATAGGCATGCACTTTTGTCTTAATTACAGACATCGTTGGGAGATCAGATTTCAAATGTGACACAAATGTATATCTCAAACTTCTTGAATAGTAAGGATGGAGGCTTCAAGTTGCCTAAAGCCAACATAGGAACTCGAACCCACTACTGTCAGAAGATAGGATGAGTCAATTAAAGGATGCCACAAGCTATGGAAATGAAGGAGAAACTTTAGGCAATGGTGCAGGGTGATCCCAGGCCATCTCCACAATCCAATGAAAAGATTTGAAAAACTTGAAAAAGCATGAATTTGAAAAGTTGGAAGCTTTGCTTTCATTAAGTTGAAATATTAAGGCAGACCAACTTAAGCTGGCCAGCTGATTTGCTGCACCAGAAATGGGCCTCTGTGCATATAGAGAAGCCTCTTTCGGCACCAGGATCAAAGTAATGAGGTTACTTTACAGGGAAACATAGCTTCAACCCAAGGTCCTGCTCTGAGGGGCTGCTTCGATTTATTGATGTTTTGTCGAAGGGAAATGCCCCTTTGAAAACCTGTCCTGTTCTGTTAATCAACTGCATGCCTCGAGCACGCATAGAGCAGAACACTGAATCCAGTTCATTCATCCCTGAGAAGAGTGTTCTGCTATATAAATACCAAAGGAAAATAGGTTTGGGACAAACAGATTTTGTCTTTGAAGGGCATAGGCTAATATTTAAGGACACCTACTTTGCAAATGCCTACTGACACCATAAAAGGTCAAAATACGTGGAAATGTCCTTGCAAGAATGCCAGATAGCTACTCTTACTATTAATTGAGAAACACCTATCTTTATCTTACATGTTGTTTGCAATGGAGTTGAGGAATAAGTTCTGGAAACACTCCCCAAATGGGTCTCACTCAGAGGTGACTGCCTGAAAGTGAAACTCATGATGAGGAAAAAGAAATTCTGAGGCTGTTGGTTGATTCTTGCACACTTGCCAAGTCTCCAAGTTTGAAGATAAATTTAGTTTTTGCTGTTCTACATCCCTAACTGTAGCAGTAATAACAGGAAGGTGCAATACCAATTGTCTATTTTCATATGCAGCAACCATATGTTCATTCTGTGCATTGAATGGCTGACCCAACCAAAAATTTCTTCCCATTCAGAAAAGATCTTGTATTAGTAACACATTTATGGAACAAACACATGGGGGCTCCCTATGCCTGAAGGATTAGAGCTGAGATGATTTCTGTCTGCACTCCACCTAATGATCTAACAGTATTATAGGAGGCAAGTCTAATGAAGCGTACTCTATTGCAAACGTTATCATGTGATTTATGACAAAACACACTCTGGCTTATTCCGAAATGGATTACAGTGGATGTGTGTGGGTCTGGAAGACATGACTGACTTGCAACAAATCAAATCCATCACACGCCATCGTGGTGCTTCAGATCTCTGCAAAAGCGCTATTTAGGACATGAGCTATTAAAACATTAGCTGTCCATGCCTTTAACGGAATTTTGTTTGTTTTAATTTTGTATGCTGTGGGGAAATCAATATGTTTCAATACTTTTAAATAAATATTTGTTAAATAATTAAGCACAGCGATGCACCTATACATGCCAGGCCTTATGGTCTAGAGACATGAACAAGCAGCTACGGACAATCCAAAGGAGAGTAGCCCTTCCCCTGAAGCCAAGTAGGAGTCAGGAGGGACCATATTGATGCCTTAAAAGTGATAATCCCTTTTCACCTCATTATTGCAGTGTTAACTGGTGACCACCCACCCTGCTGGCACTTCAGCAGCAAGCAGTAATCACTCTTCTTTAGGAAAGTGACTTGGTTGGTGGTAAGTAAGATGCCTATGCCCTACTATGTCCTACTGCTAGAATCCCCAATTTTAAAAAGTATTGGTAACCTACAAGTGGGTTGATAAATGCAGTAATTATCCAAAGCATTTGTAACAAACTATGGGCCAAACAGTTCCACTTCCTATGTGCAGTGACATGTTGAAGAAGTGTGGCAGCCTTGTGTGATTAGGGAGAAAGGGAGAAGGTGACCCTTGTATTTCATTGCTCTTGTCCAGGATTACACATCAAACACCATCTCTGCAGAAAGTATCCTACCCTATAGAAATAAGTGCACCATGCAGTTTAGAATCAAACCTTTCAAGGTTCTAAATTACAATTTTTTCCTTGCTGATTGCTGAATTCCCTTGCAATAATCTGCTTAGGGCCAAGTGTAAGGCTAGAGCAAGCAGAGAAAGGCCAGATCCCAGACCCCAGACAAATGGATACCAGTTCTCCCTTTCTCACACGTTACTGCTGAGTTAGGACTACGTAGTAGCAGTCTTTATTGCGGTCATTAACCAGCACAAGGAAATTAGTATTCAAATATCCCAAATATCCAAAACTAAACTGACAATATCAGGGTAATTAGGAAAAGTATACAATTTTGGCTAAATGACAATATTAAATCAAAATATGCTAAGGGGCTTGCTCAGGATTAAAATTAGCAACCTAGGGAATACGAACTTTAAAATAGCAATATAAAATGCAAATACAATGCATATACATATACATAGTTAGGACTACTGTTCTCTGCTGCAAAAATCCAGATGATCACTGGACAGCAACAGAGGTAACTCTTTGCTGCCATCTAGTGATCATCTGGATTTTTACAACCCAGATCAGGGAGTAGCAGTCTGCCGGGAAAGGAGCTATAGCTTTCAGCAGTGAAGTAAACACATCTTGCAGAGTGCTTTGGAAATTAGACTGAGATGGGATGGAGTTAGGCCACTGGCCTCACATGGCTGTAAGGCTGCGGGTTGCTCAGCCCCTGTGCTACACAACGGGGAAAGGAGGGAAGTGGAAAGCTAAGCCTGTTATAGATCTTCTCTCCCAATGCCCTGTATATCAGCGGTTCCCAACCTTTTTGGCACCAGGGACCGCTTTCATGGAAAGACAAATTTTCCACAGACTGGGGGTGGGGGGTGGGGATGGTTTCGGGATGATTCAAGCACTTCCTCTTTTTCCCGACCTTTTATTCTTTTTCTTTGTGCCATTTGGAGATAGCAGCCAATGGGCTTGCTTTCTCTGACAGGAGGCGGAGCTCAGGCGGTAATGCGAGTGATGGGGAGCAGCTGTAAATACTCAGGCTGTAAATTTGCTCATTCACCCACCACTCACCTCCTGCTGTGCAGGCCGGTTCCTAACAGGCCTCGGACCGGTACCGGTCCATGGTCCAGGGGTTGGGGAGCCCTGCTGTATACGACAGGCTGGGCAAAAAGAATTCATTGAAAAGGGTGGGCCAAGTGTGTGCATCTCTCCCTCCTTATGCAGAGCGAAATCATGAGACAGCTAAAATTCCTTAACAGGACTGCATGAAACAGACGACTATATGCAATAAATCAGTGTAACTTTTTTTTCGTGTCAAAGGCTGCACACAGCAGCACCTATATGCAAAAATTACAATTTAATTACATTTCATTTAATTAGAATTAAACCAGATGAATGCAGCTAACAAAATGATTTATTCGTGTATTCATTTTTTTTCCCTTCTTCTGAGAATATTATTTTTTTTTTTAATCAAGTCTAGGGTTTCTGATGACTTATTCCTGCCATATGCCTTTAGTACAACTTCCACACTTTAGTACAGGTCTAAACATCATTGTAATCTCGGCCCCACAGAAAAATTAAAAATGGTAAATAAAGAACCATAATTCCGGTTCTCATCTGGGTATCCAGTATTCAAAAGCCAGTTGTTGTCTTTTCTTGGCAAGTCACCACAGCAAACAGAAAGGGAAGAATGAATGGTGCCAAATTGCATTAGCGGTGCCATTTGGGGTCTGACAAATTTGGCCTTTGCATCAGACTTCTTGGCCTGATTATCAACTGGTCTTATATTGGAATTATAGCCTTTGTCTAGGTATACCTCCAATCACATCCATGAGCTGAGTTTTGGTCAATCTGTCTCTGTGAATAGAAGTTCCAGAAGGGCCTTTGCACAGCTTCGTGTCGTGCACCAGTTGCGCCCTTTCCTGGATCAGGAAGCCCTTCGGACGGTCACTCATGCCCTTGTTATCTCCCATATAGACTACTGCAATGCACTCTACATGGGGCTACCCTTGAAGAGTATCCGGAAGCTTCAGCTGGTCCAGAATGCGGCTGCGCAGGCAATTTTTGGCGCCCCTAGAAGGGCGCACATAACACCTTTGCTACGCGAGCTGCACTGGGTGCCAGTCTGCTTCCAGGTCCAATTCAAGGTGTTGGTTATCACCTTTAAAGCCCTACATGGCATGGGACCGGGTTACCCGAGGGACCGCCTCTTCCCTGTATCATCAGCCCGTCCCACCTGATCGTGCAGAGAAGGCATGCTACGGACCCCGTCAATAAGGAAATTCCATCTGGCAGGGTCCAGGAGGTGGGCCTTCTCGGCAGTAGCACCTGCCCTTTGGAACATCTTGCCCCCGGAGGTGAGATTAGCCCGATCGCTTTTAGCCTTCCAGAGGAAGTTGAAGACCTGGCTCTGCCACCGGGCTTGGGGCAGGGAGGAGAATCGACATACTTGGGGTTGGCTGGTGCCTTGAAGTGCCCCTCCTACATGATGGTCAAAGAGATCATAGCCATCTGGATTTTACGAGCTGGGGTAGTTAGGAAATTGTTTTGGTTTTAATGGGATTTTATTGGAATTTTACCATGTATTTATTTGAGTTTTTATTGTATATTTATTCTGTGTTGTAAACTGCCCAGAGTCCCTCCAGTTGGAGGAGATGGGCGGTGACAAATTTGATGAATGAATGAATGAATGAATGAATGAATGAATGAATGAATGAATGAATGAATAAATAAATAAATAAATAAATAAATAGTATTTTGGCTTGGATGATGGGACAGTTAAAATAATCTAATATAAAATAAGACCCCAAGGGAATATACATTGGCAATGTTAAATTGGTGCAGGAAATTATTCCCCTGCCCTGTTTCTCCTTTTCTTTCACATGCACACATGTACAAAACCCTTTGTAGCAATCTATGGATTCAATCTTTCAACTCTCTCTCTTGCTCAATTCATGAAGAGATTATCTGAAACTGGAACATAACATGCTGACCTCCTGTCCCTTCTCCTCTGCTTCTCAGGGGTTATAGCACTGATATGGCTACAACATGCCGTTTTCTTTGAAATCTGTAGAATTGTTCATCAAGCAATTTGGGGAAGTTACAAGTTGCCATACAAGCAACAATGATTCCCAGGAGAGTTCTGGTGTTCATCCTTAGGAGAAATTGAGAAGCTTGATCTATATTTTACCAGGGGAAAGAAAACCTAACTTAAATTTCCTTTTGCAAAACTGGTTGTGTGATGACGCATTTGTATCTTGCAGTTCCTACAAAGAAGTCAAAGCAGCATTTCATCCTAAGAATAATCCTGCAAGGAATGTTAGGCTGAGAACTTTGGTCAAACACAGGGGAGAGACTTGCCCTAGGCAACCTAGTGAGTTTCAAGATTGAATATGCATTTGAACCTGGCTGCAACAAGTAGGTTTCAACAGAGCAGCCACACACCATTCTGGTTTCTTCTAAGCAGAAAAAACACACAGACTAAATGAAGGTCAAAACCCAGCATGTTTTAGGGAAGTGAGGAGGGAGCCTTGAGACACCCATAAAGTCTTCTACACCTTCTCAAGTTGTAGATATTTTCCATGTCTATCTAGTAATGCTCATGATTCTCTGGATCCTGCCCGCTCCATGAGCATTTCTAGACATGGAAAATATGCTGTATCTACAGTTCATGGCAGGGGGCACACAATGAAAACCCTGTAATCTTCAAGGGCAATTGCATGCACTGGAAAGCTCCACTTCCTATTCACCTTCTGAAGAACGGTTCTGGCTTGCTTCTTACAGCTCAGAGCCAGATGAGATTTAGGTAACTGCATGTCCATCTACTCCTTTCATTTTCCATTAGTGAGACTGACTTCCTGCCGTGGCTTCCCAGTGCACTTTTTCTTGCAGCAGTAAGCTTCTGAAATGTATACTTTCTGAAGACAAAGAGCAGAAAAAGAGGGTTGGCGTTCCAGAATGTTGCAAAACCCATGCAAAAGCAAAAAGTTATGGCAGGGCCTCCTGTGCTGAGCTCCTAAATTGTCTACTCCATCGAAGGGAATCTCTACAGCATAGACTGAGAAAGGAATAAAATATAGCATCCAAAATACTTTATGTGTCAAAAGTCTGGCTCCATAGGCCAGTCAAAATATGTGTTGTTGTTGTTGTTGTTGTTGTTGTTATTATTATTTTCCAGAGAAAATGTTACTGTACTTAGGGATGTTCAAAGGCCATGCATTAAATGAGTAAGGAAGCGTTCCGAAGAAAATGGCAGCCAATTCAAACATTTAATGTAATTTATATAATAAATTGTCTATGGGGGCCTGCCTTTTAGTACACCCTCTATATAACATAGCAACTGAGACATACAAAGAGCTCTGATTTATTTGTGTAACTAGTAAAGGAGACCTTTATTTTTGCACCTGTTCTAGGTCTGGATAGAGCCTTAGGCACCTTATGTTGACTCAGCACATTAGTCCAGAACATGATAAGTTGCAAGTGTTGGACACAAGCATTCCCACCAAAAACTCCTAAGTTGTCTCTGACTTGCCATCTGGGTTTCTTTTACATTTCATTCAATTTTAGTTAAATACAGTACATTTTAATTTCCTCCTGCTCCCACCCACTTCTCTGTCTTAATTCCATCTCATGTTGGAAGTCCATTCATGTGAACGGTCCTTAAAGGCCC
Organism: Candoia aspera; assembly: GCF_035149785.1. Lineage (NCBI taxonomy): Eukaryota > Metazoa > Chordata > Lepidosauria > Squamata > Candoiidae > Candoia > Candoia aspera. The sequence goes on along the minus strand of NC_086166.1, from coordinate 13,640,984 downwards.
TTGTCTGAAAAAAAAGGGGTTCATTTTTGCTTTTGCCTAATCAGATGTAAAGGTGCTCTTCTGCTCATGGCAATGCCTTTTTTTTAACTTTATATAAAGTGCCCTGGGTGAGAAAATGTTTTTATCAGGTTATGAGGTATTCTTCACTTGAATATTCTCTCACATAAAACAACAGAAACATAACACTCCACTGCAGTATAAAAGTCCTTAACTTTAACCTTAAGAGATATATTAGGATATTTCAATGGTAGTTAGCAAAAATGTGTATTTCCTGATACAACCGGCAGAATGATACTGGAAAACTTCCTCCCACCCGCCCCGCTCCATTTCCCCATGATTGCTTCACTCAGAAATCAATGGGAAAAAAGAAAAGTTTGCATCAACCCTTAACACAGTAAATCGAGTCACAGAGTCACTTTTATAGTGAGATGGCGGTGTATATTTAATAAAATAAACAAACAAACAAAGTATGGTACAGTTGCAGTCCGAATCACAATGATAATTCCTATAATTTATGGTGCTGCTCTTTGCTACATTTGAACCTTTCCTTTTCAAATGCAATTGACATAATTGATACGGTCACTACTTATGATGAGGCAACATAGGTAAAGGTAAAGGTTTCCCTGGACATTAAGTGTCCGGCTCTAGGGGGCGGTGCTCATCTCCGTTTCAAAGCCGAAGAGCTGGCGTTTGTCCGAAGACACTTCCTCCGTGGTCATGTGGCCGGCATGACTACACGGAACGCCGTTACCTGCCCGCTGAAGCGGTACCTATTAATCAACTCACATTGGCATGTTTTCGAACTGCTTGGTTGGCAGGAGCTGGGACTAGCAACGGGAGCTCATCCCGTCACGCGGATTCAAACCGCCGACCTTCCGATCGGCAAGCTCAGCAGCTCAGCGGTCTAACCCGCAGCGCCACTGCGTTAAGGATGAAATAAATAAGCACTTTAAAAACGCTGGTGTAGCACACAATTTCAAGCTGATTTAGGTCATTTTCCCACCAGCGACTTTCAGTATCTTCTGGATTCCTCCAACCTTCATTGTGCCAAAATAACAGTAGTGAAGACAGGCTTTATGCTATGTCAGGGACGGCTAGGCGATGCTACGAAGATACTGTGTCACAGTGGGAAAATGGCTTTAGTCTTACTGGATGGAGAGGTTATTTCCTTTCATCTTAATTGTATTTTAAACTGAAATCAGTGTTAAATTAGATGAACAGCAGATTCTTAGCAATTGCAGAACGGAGTTGTTTTTAAGCTACAACTGGAAAAGATCACATAAAACACCTTTAGTATTATTTGTGTGTATATGTGTGAGAGATTGGTTTAACACCACATTCCCATGTACGTCATACTGCATCTCTAAATGCAATTACCGTCAGATTATTTGAACTTCTTACATCTACATCATAAACAGTGACATACTGCTTCTTACAATAACCGAACAGGCCAAGCACCAAAACCTAATTAAGATGCTAATCAATGTTGAAGGTTTAAACTGCTTTCATGTCAGTTGCAACTAAACATAGGGTTAGATAAACCCTCAGAAATAGTCACACAATCCCATATTCAAAATCATTTCTCGTTGAATTCAGAGGGGCTTACTCACAGAAAACAAGCAGAAAATGATAAATTGTTTTTTTTTAAAAAAGCGAAGTGGTAGCTAATGAAATAACACATCTTCCTTCTTTTGGGCTCAAATGCTAAGTGTAGCAATAAAAGACCACCCCCTTCCTCACAGAAGAAAATCCTTATGGCTGTATAGATATAAAACTCAGTAATGTAAAACAGGTTACATGTATATGAATTAACAGCAAATCTTAAAATTAACTGGACTTAATCAATTGTGAATTTTCCACATGACGTAACGAAGTGTAGCTACACGTAGAGTAAGAGGGTCACATGTATCCAATAAAAATTGCAAATAAGATAGGTCAGATAAATTGATCATCCAACCTCAAATTGGATTGATTTTTCCCCCCCCATGTTATGAGGTTAACAGGCGAGTTTTCTTAAGGTACTTCTTTCGTTTCTTAAAATCCCAAACCATGGAAAAATTTCAAAAATGTGTCTCTGCTACTCCAATGGCACTGAGACACAAATCACTGTAGCCCTTTACAGGAGACAAATTAAAAATGTGGTTTTGGCATAGTGACAAGGGCAGTGTATAAATTTGATCAAATAAATAAATAAATGTTTCCCAATGCTGCTGCAAATGTGTCGGAGTGCCATAATTGCAAGCAATATGAGAACCCTAGCTGGCTGAGAATCATGGGACCTGAAATCCCAGTTGTTGAAAGGACTGGATTGTAGAAGTTAGTTCTGAAGTAACCCTAAGCTCATTAGCCTCTATCTCAGTGTTTCTCAACCTTGATAACTTTAAGACGTGTGGACTTCAACTTCCAGAATTCCCCAGCCAGCCAAACTATTTGGGGAATTCTGGAAGTTGAAGTCCACACGTCTTAAAGCTGCCAAGGTTGAGAAACACTTCTCTAAGGCCATGATTTGATATACCATAGTTTGTGTTACTTGGCTCTAATGTTAAACCATGGATGTCAAGAAGGAATGTGGAGGAAAGTTCAAAGATAACTCACATAAAGCAAGGTACGGTTTGGTGTTACATGCACTCCCTCTCTCAGACTTTCATCCTCAATGCTAACCTCAAATGTGTGCAAATGTATTAGACCGAAAGGCCATACCCATCATTCAAATAACAGACAACCTAGTTAATAACTCTGTTCTGGCTGGCAATTTACAAATGCTATCAGATAAAAATGGTTAATGTATATGTTTTCCAAGATATAAAACAATGACAGGGAATTATTTTTTTTCCCTGTTACTTTATCTATGATCTGCTGGTTTCAGAAGTATGCAATAAGGTGAATTTCCATGTCTCAAAAGGGAATCAGGCATGGGTCAATAACAAGGTAGATAAATTAGAAGATGGACACAGTAACTTTAGGGCTATAAATTCCTGAAGTTGAAGTTTCATTTAACTATCTAGATAGCAATGTTCCCTGCACTCAATAATATTGCCATAAATCACAAATAAAGATTGTTCATTGTTTAGGAAACATGAAAGGATTGTTACTACATAGTGGAAGCAATTATATTTAGTAAGATGTGACATGGATTAAACAGGATGCATCAGAGGGGAGTTGCATGACATATCAACGTATATTTGCAACACACGTGAGACAAACAAAGAAATCTCAGGGTTCAAATGCCTACTGGTATAAAAAGTTTGGGTTGTCTTCCACTGTGTGCCTAGTCCTCTTTGTTTTCTCTTTGAATTTGTTCAGCGCAAATTCTTGAGTCTTAGAGCATCTGAAAGGGTATCATCAAGCAAAACAGAACGTATTTTCCATCTTCCCAGCAGCCAGGATTTAAGTTACAGAGAGTCAGATTCTGACTGAACGTTGGGAAGCCCATCCTGATGATATGAGCAGGTGGCACCAAGGGAAGTGCTGAGCTTCCCTTCCCTGGATGTGTTCCAGTCCAGAATGGACCACCATATTTCAGGGATAATTTTAACTGGATTCCTGCTCTAGGTATGGGCTTGACCTTGATGGCCTCAAGAGTAATTTCCAATTCTCAGATCCTAAGAGCAGAAAAATCGCTCATAACTAGGGCTAGAATGGGGGCTCAAGTGGTCTGAAATTATGTTTAAAAAGAGTGAGATCTACCATACTATACACCATCCTTCAGGGAGAATCTAACAAAAATACCTCCTTAGATTAACAAAATAAACTACTATTTGGACATATTTCTAGATAAATTAATTTGCTTTCTTTAACTGCTTATGCTTAAAAATAGGTATTGATTTTGATTATTATTTTTAATAGCAAAAGATTCAGTAAAATGTCTGCAGCACAATCCCTTACTACAGCTAATTTTCTGGGAATTAATGTTCCTTGTGTTTGGCCATGGAAGATGCAGATATCAAATCCAAAGGAAAAAATGTACCATACACACCTCCCAAATGTTCTTGTTCAGTGACATTATTCTTCCTATTAAACATATACACAGACTTAGCTTTCCTCTCTATCAGTCTGTGATGACATATGCATTACCACGTCCGCAACAAGATTTTAATTTTTTTTCTCCCTTAAACAGCCCATTCCATTATAGGGTGTGTGTTGTTTTGTTTTGGGGGAGAAATAACAGCTCTTTACTATTGTGGAGACATACTGTCCTAACTGCCAGGAACCACACTGAGCCAAGGACTTGTCTCTAGTGTTTTATTGCAGATACATAACAGGAATCCTAACAAACTGAAGCAGCGTGGGAAAACCCAGACATATAAACCCCAAAGGTTAAGGCGGGTCTGAACTGTGTCTCTCTGAATGGCTGCCCAATTCCTCAGTGCTACGCATGCACTTGACAGTCTGGATGGGAGCCCCCTGCTCGCCATCCTTACTCATGATATCACGCTCCCCTCCAGATTCACATTCCATTTCAGCCCCCTCCCTTCCAGAGTCTTGATAAGATTCGACGTCTCCTTCTAAGGTCCCATGGGAACTGGGCAACAATGGAAATTCTTCAAAGGAAAACTCCTCCAAGGACGAATCAGTGCTGTTCTCCAGGTCTGATAACGCTTCTGGCCCAGGCGGCTGCTGCTGCTGCTGCTGCTGGCGCCGGTTGTGGGTTAATCGGAACTGGTTGTTGTAACTGCTGTAGCATGGCAGCTTGTAATGTGTTGATCTGGAGATCTACTTGTTGGTGGTGTTGTTGCAGGGCTGCTGCCAATTGTTGGATGGCGAGCCGCATTTCTTGGTTTTCTGAAGACATTTCCAAATGTCTCTCCTTAAATTCTTGTTCCTCCCTCTTTCGATGGGAGTAGGAGTTTGTTAGGATTGATGTCCTAACTGCCAGGAACCACACTGAGCCAAGGACTTGTCTCTAGTGTTTTATTGCAGATACATAACAGAAAATCCTAACAAACTGAAGAAGCATGGGAAAAACCCAGACATATAAACCCCAAAGGTTAAGGCGGTCCCGATCTGTGCCTCTTTGAATGGCTGCCCAATTCCTCAGTGCTACGCATGCGCTTAACAGTCTGGATGGGAGCCCCCTGCTTGCCATCCTCACTCATGACACATACATTGTATTTGTGAATGGGTGGGCAAGCTGTTGATTTCTTTAGGTAAAGTGCTTCCTTATAATCAAATGTCAATATTTATATTTACTCTTTTCCACTACTGGGTAAATTCGTTTTTAGAAAGAATTTTTTCCTTTGACAGCGTGACAGTTCCTCCAATGATTAAAAACTTGACCTTTAAAAAAAAATTAAAAGCAGAATTAAATGCAAACTGAAATAGGTAACATGCAATTGAGAATGATTGCCATGGCAGAGAAAGCTCTCCTCCAGGGTGCGATTATATATATATATATGTATATGTTGTATATTTGTTTTTTGTTTTTTTTTCCCCTATAATGGCTCTAATTTTAGAGGTGTACTGTAACAGAACTGAATATTCTCATTCACAGGCAACATTCAGATAAGGAAGATAGTCCTCTTAAAATAAAACAGGTATCAAAGACTGAGATGTCTTCATCCCACTGCACAACTCTTGATTTAGGACATACCAGTATAGTATGTCTGGTAATGTTTAGATTGTACATATACACAGATATAGGACAGGAGTAAAAATGGTGTCGTCATTCAGTAATCTCTGAAAGCAGCTTTAGAATTAAAACTGAGAAGTGACCAAAAAGATGTTATAGAACATTAAAGACGTGATTGAATAGGAAGATAATTAAAGGTAAAGGTAAAGGTTTCCCTTGACATTAAGTCCAGTCATGTCCGACTCTAGGGGGCGGTGCTCATCTCCGTTTCAAAGCCGAAGAGCCGGCGTTTGTCCGAAGACACTTCCTCCGTGGTCATGTGGCCAGCATGACTACACGGAACGCCGTTACCTGCCCGCCGAAGCGGTGCCTATTAATCAACTCACATTGGCATGTTTTCGAACTGCTAGGTTAGAAAGATCATTACTGTGATCTAAATAATATATAATATAATATATAATTTTATTGATTAGTCAATTGACCATATCAAAAATCGGGCATCAGCCACAATAAAATACAGTAACATAAGTCAGATAAAATACAATAAGATAAGATAAAATATACTAAGGTGAGATAAAATATGATAAAATACAGTAGGGTGAAACAGAGATAAAAGAGTAAGATAAAAAAGTGTAAGATAACGCAAAGGCTTATAATAAGATGAATAATAAAATAAAAAAACCAATATATGTTTAGGTGAATTCATCACCTTTGCATGCCACCCCAATGTGTTCTATAAATTGTGTTCTCAGTTGGACAGCCCTAACTACAAACTTAACAGTTCTATTGACTACATATGTGTTTGTGCCCTGAAGGAAGTAACACAGTTGTTTGTTACAGTCCCAATGTGTGGTTCTGTAAAGGAGTGTGAAGGTCCTGAGCCCTTGCTGGGGTACTGTGATCTAAAGTAACAGACAATCTCAATTCTCTTGGGAGGGTTACACAACTGTCGTATTCTAGGACACAGCGCACATTTCATTTGTTTATTGTATTTTTAACCCATCAGATAACAAGAATTCTCCTTTTGCACACCTGGCTCAGGACTGTCCACTCTGGCAAACAGTGATTTTTGAAGGGAAACACTTTTTCATCTAGGGCTGAATGGGAAGAATTGGAATTCTCAAGCCCCCATTTAGGGCTGATGGGAAGATTTGGAATTCTGAGAAGATGCTAAAGGCACTCTCAGAAAAGTCTGAAATCAACTTGCCTATGAACAAAATAGTTGTCAAGATAAGTCTGGCCTTTTTAAAAATATCTGCTTAGCAGAAGGCCCCAAATCTCCCCACTTAACCTTCTTCTAATTTTTCTGGGCAGGTAGCCATGTTTCCAAACAATCATGGCACTCAATCTTCTCTTCCCCCTACCTCCAAAAATAATACTAATAAATGAAATGGCATTCGGGCCTGCATAAACTGTGTACTATTCTTGTGAACAAAAATAATGCTGGAAGTGGTATTTTGCTTTGGAGCGTAGTGGGTTTGTACAGAATTTTTAAATTATAAAAATGAAGACAGTATGAGGCAAAGAGACTTGTTGATTCCAAGTATTTTGACAAACAGACCATGAGCTTTCTTCAAAGATTTTAATCCTCCCCATTGGATGTTAAATAGTTCTGTACAAAGCTGCCTACATCTGATCAATATCATTATTAAGAAAATGGGGTTTAGCATGTTTTTCAAGGCAAAACAGTTAAAACAGTAATTTTAAAATCTGTAGAACATATAATTAATCTGAGTTCTAAAATGGTCTGAGTGTAATAAAATCACCTTTTACTCAAGTAAAACTACATCTAAGGTTTTTGAAGGCGACTGCATTTGGAGAAGGTGGGGAAAGATTAGGACTGCTGAAGATGTCATCAGATGTTAGCACCTGGATATCAGCCTAAGCAGCCACACTATTTTCAAAAATTAATTTCCGAGACACTTTGGTGCACAGACACCCAAATATTTCATATATTAGCATGTGCAAACTTCACACGACTTATTGTTTACATGTTTTGATAAATGCAAAAAAAAGTGTATGTGGACATTGTACTTCATAGACAATTAGTGATCATCTTTGTTCAGAACAATAGGGGGCTTGTAAAGAGATCATTTTGTTGTTTGTTGTTGCTGTTTCCAGAAATACATGTTAAAGTAATATGGAAGAGTATGGACAGTGACGCTTAAAGCTGGCACTGCAGTATCTGAGCATCAGGCTGTTAAAAGAAGCAGGGGATAGTAGTGATATAATTTGAGGTGAGGCAATTTGGGCTATAAGATTAAGACTTGTTTTAGAGAAGCCATAAATGTATTTAGACACCTGGATGGCAGGAGGAAAAAGAAATGACTTCTGGATGATACACAGAGACAAGGAGAATGCTGAAAGAATTACAACAAAGTCTTTTGATGCCGTAGAAGCACCCATGCTTCTAATTTACAAGTAAGACAGTTACAGAATTGTTCTGAGATTTGGCTACGCTTGGAAAACTATTGTGATGGTGTGATCTTGGCTTCCCCAGGACGTATAACCAACATATGCTGCGCATTTTTAAGAATAAGTGATGATGCATAGTTGGCACACCACAATAAGAAGGCATAGCTGGTTGGATATAGAACAGAGACAAATTCAGAGGGAATCAAAGCTGAAAAAGACAAGAACAACAAGTTAGGAAATCCTATGGAGATGAGAGAGATCCTGGCAAAATGCTTTCTGATGGGCAACAAATGTTGCCCCTCAGTGGTCTTATGTGTTGGGACGGGAATGTTCTTCTTGCTTTTCTCAATTTCTTGATAGTCTGTGGAATTGCTTCCTCCATGGGCCAGTGGGAATCTGAAGACCCTAGCAGCACTATCTGTATTAAGCCAGCTGAGCAAGGTTTTGGGTTTCAAGAATTCTTCATCAGGAAAGTGGTTTGAAAGAAACAAGGAGGAAAACAAGACCTGATTATATTGTTAGGTGAAAAAATAGGGACACATCCGACATGCAAATTAGGTACATCAGACTTCCCCAACTGGAGTTCCCTGAAGATGCGTGGATTTCAGTTTTCAGAATTCGCAGAAATGAACCAACAGGCTTGGAGTTGAAGGCAGAAGTTGAAGGAGAAGACCAAGGTCAAACAACACTAGGTTATGACAAGAGCTGTCCCAACGCTTGTTTGGAAGAAAGCAAATATTTGCGCAATTTTGGGAAATACGGTTTTCATCTGTTTAGGTCAAAACTTTTTTCAAGGCTATATGGAAATAGAACTAAAATATGACTCCTGTGGACCTCATGGACAAATCCATGTAATGTTCTTAGCAACAGTACAGAAGGGGCTTGTCAATGGCTTCCGACCCTTTTTTCTTAGCTTTGCAGCTTAGCCTACACCATGCTATTCTGCCAAGGCTGGGCAGAGACCACCACCTGCTACGGCTTCCAACTATCGAGTTATACATTTTATCATTAACATATTAACATAGTCCATTTTTTACTGAAAAATAAGAGTGCTACATATGAACTACATACATACAGAGTTTGCAAATCTTCATCATTTTAACTGATTTTGTAAAGCTCTGATAATTCTTTACAAATTATTAAAAGGAATGCATCAAATTGGATTTTCAAATCTAACTGAACCAGTTCACATCATTCTAATAAAATCTATTTGATGTTTTCAAATCAGAATGGATCTGAGTTGCACAGGCCTAATAGATATAAACAGGATTTTATACAAATAAACTCTTCAGGATTTATACAAATATGGCTTCAAAAAAAAGAACAGATATGAGATTTTATGAAACATGGAGTCCTTGGTGCTCTCTGAGCTTGGTTGTTTTCTTGCAGATGTTTCATTATCTGACTAAGGTTCAAAATTTGCAATTTCTGCTTCATTTATATTAATAAAATTTGTCAACCTATAGCTCTGCAACTGGCATGAAACTAAATTTGGAGACCTACCTAGATAAAATTCAAGGCATGTCAAAACAATTTGGAAAGACCAGCAAAATTTCTCAGAATGATTTTGCATATTTCTCAGTAGGATTAATTGTAAATGTTTAGAGCCAAGGAATAATTCTAACAGAGATCACATCTCTGATAATATCCTTAGCTGAAAAATAGGTATGAAACACTTAAACAAAGTTCTTGTTAAGGAAATGATGAGAAACTAAGGATATTGCTGCATTTTTTAAATTTATTGTTTACAATTATTTGCATTACACTTACTCAACCATTTCCTACAATTCAAAATTAATGAAATGATTCTGTATCAGAAAAAATCATATTAGATATCAAAATTCAAGGCTTTGTTTCATTTTTTTATTTTGTTTTATGATTATGCTGCTATAGACTTTCACAGCCAGGATCCATCAAGCGGTAATGAACTTGGGCTGAATGACCATGGTCTAGTTTTCTGATGTTCTGGTTTTCTGGTGACATTCAGTCCAAAAACTCATCATTGCTTGTTTTTATTAAGTTTCACTGCTCACAAATACCAATCATTTAAAAAGAAAAGGGAAAAAGCAATTATGCTTTTGTGGAACCCTAAGGTACCACAGAACCCTGGTTGAGAATCCCTGCTCTAACCCATACCATAAATTTCAGACTTGCAAGACTGATGTCAGCCCTTCAGTGTAGTCCAGACCAGGAAACCAAAACCAAGAATACTAAGATTAACTTTACTGTAAGGTTACTGTAACAGAGCCTTGAAAGTCTGAAAGGCCTTCTCCCCTCCCCTGCCTTTACTTTCCAGAGAACTAGGGAAGGTCCCTTCTGAGATACTTTCTCCACCCCTGTTCCTGCTTTGCCTAAATTTCCCTTATCAGAGCATTGGCTAGGCTGCAGATCTTCCTCCTGTCTCCCAAGGTTATTCTCACAGCTCATTAGAGCAGGGTTGAAGCTGGTAGAACAAGTTTAGATCCGTTTGTTGGATTATAATACCTCATGGAAAATGTTTCCATGAAATTCGGAGAAGTGTTCTATGTGACCTTTATTGACAACCAGCCTTTGGAAGTCTCCCCATGGACAGACTGTATGGAACAAACTTCAGAGCTCAAAAATTGACAGAAATATCCTGACCCTCATTCAAAGGCAATATGAAAATGCCAACCTTGACATGAGTAAAATGGAGCACTCATTTTAATGTCAAAACTAGTTAAAAGGTTTGTATATTTGTTCCCTACTTTTCCACCTACTCCTCAACTCAGTGGTTGAACATGAATGAGCCATTAGCTGCATCTACCCCAACTAAGCAGCTTCTACCCCAACTCTGCAGCTTCTATATGCAGAAGATAAAGTGATATTTTGATCCAACTTAACAGCCCGTGAAGAGTACTAGAAAGCATTGCCTTCTATTATACAAAAGGCCTGCAAAGTAGTTGTAATAAAACAAAGGTCATGGATTTTACTAAAAAGACTGAGAGGCATAGGTGGCTATTACAGGGCAATCAAATCAAGTATGTCAAAATCTTCAATATCTAGAAGTAGTTCTTAAGCCTGCTGAGGCATGGAGGAGACAGAGCATGTTACCAAGACTACAAGGTGGTCTGTCACTGCAATATCAAAATTCTTCCACAGAGCGGGGCATAATATGTTGCGGTATCTCTAAACACTTCCATGTAAAAATGGCGCTCGGAAATTCATGCACAAGACCTTCAAACCACTGCATCAGGTACATTAATGATGCTATGTTGTAAGTTCAATCTAATAAAATGGGCCAATGCATGGAAGAAGCAATTACTGTATTTAAATATTGACTCATACTATTGTTCATGCCATCAAGGTTAGCATCCTGGTATTATGGGATAGCTATACATCTTCCCAGAGGAAAGGTTCCACTGGTATGGATTTAATGTAAGAGGTGTTATTTCTCTAAGTTAAAAACACAATACACAATGCTGATGTTCAAATTATGTAGGGTGTGTTGTCAATGAATAATACAGTCTCTAATTCTAAAAAGAACTATATGGTAGCAAAGTATATTGACAACTTAATAATGCAATTCAGTGAAGACACTTTAGGAAAGCATGTTTAATGTATTCCCATCAGCTTTTGGATTCCCAGGTTTACCCTCCTTAGATTAATGTTGTGCATATTGGAATGGTGAACCTGAAATGGTCTTTTATGTGTTGCTTTTAATATGGAGATGTGCACTATGACAGTATGGACTGGTTGGGCATGCCACAGGCTACTTCTGCCAAGGAATGTCAGCTGGCAGGGACTAGGAGGTCTGCCTTCTCTGCCGCAGCCCCTGCCCCAGAGATGAGGATGACCCTGGCCCTGTTGGCCTTTTGTAAGGCCCTGAAGACCTGGTTATGTGCCTGGGCCTGGGCCCCTGAGTGTGTTAAGGGCCCCATTTCCTAGTTATATTAACATCTATGGTTATACTTTTTCTTGGCTGCTACTGTCTATATATTTATTTTTGTATTGTGTTTGCACTTGGTTTTAACTGATTTTATGATCGTTTGCTGCCCAGAATCACATATCTGAGATGGGCCACCATAGAAATTGAACAAATAAAATTATTATGATGTTTATTAATAAAATTATTATTAATAATAATAAAAATTCATTGAATCTCAATAAAATTACCTCTTTGAAGCTCTGCAGACCAAGTCACTAACACCAGTTGAATGAGCATATGCTCTACTAGTGTTTGTAGAAAAGAAGGAAGGTCTAATAAGATGCAACAGAGCAGGCAAAGAAAATAAAAATGTTGAGCAGAACACATTTTTACATGATTTCTTTCATTTTATTTATTGGGACCCTCCATGTGTGCTTTCTCTCACTGGGCATATTTCCAACAACAGAAAGGAATCTGTTTTCAGCTTAATACACAGTATGTTGTTTAACTGCTTCTCACAAATATTGCAGAGGGTCATGCCCACAGGTTGTTGTATAATAAACTAAAGGCTTCCTTTCAGTAGCAGCCACCAGGTGGTTCTTGATTTTATGATGCAGCACTAATTAGGAATCTTAAACTGAAGTGAATCTGACAGATTGGAAAGGAAATAGCAATCAGAAATATAACTCCAGCAGCACAGTCTTAACTAAAAGCCACTGTTGACATTACAATGGTTTGGCATTATCTTTTAACCAGATGGGAAAGAGCTTCGAAGAAAACAAACTTCGGAAACAATTTATTTGGATCTTACAAGTCATCATACACCATTAACCCTGAAAATAATTGTGTAGCTCAAGAGCAGTCAACATGATGTCCAGAGACATAAATGGCCTACAGAAAGCTCCTTCAGGAGCCTCTATAAAACTTGATTCATCTAACTTTTTTAATGCGAAGGGAGGGAGGGAGGGAGGGAGGGAGGGAGGGAGGGAGGGAGGGGAATTGAAAGCTGGCATGCTGGAAAGAAAGGTACCAGCCTCTAGCATCACTTTTATATGCATAAGTACATCAGAGCCCCATATAGTCTTCTTGGTATTCCTTAAACTCTCCAGTGCTTTGCTCACAAGCTAGGGGGAAAAAAGACAAAGTATGCTGAGGAGTACAAAGCTTTTGGAGAAACCAAGGATGTGATGGAGAGAAACCTCATCTGTCTCCTTTGTGGTCAGATACTTTGAGAGTGTTTATTCATAGCAGCTGTCATGAGCACTGATGGCGAGCTGGAAGGGGCCCCTATCCAGAGGGGAAAACACATGCGTAGTACTGAGGAATTAAGCAGCCATTCAAAGAGACACAGATCAGACCCGCCTTAGCTTTTGGGTTTTATCTGTCTGGGTTTTTCCCACGCTTCTTCAGTTTGTTAGGATTCTGTTTTATGTAGCAGTAATAAACACTAGAGACCTACTCCTCGTCTCAGCGTGATTCCTGACCGTTAGGACAGCAGCCTTTGTGTAAGAGTGCCCAAACATGATCTCGAAATGCCAAACATTCTCAGTGGCAGAAAGCATTTCTCTGTCTCTAGAGTAGCCTGACATTAAGTCAGGGGGTTGTCTAGGGAAGAGCAGTCCCCTTAAGTATCAAGAGGCAGATGTCTGATCTTAAAAGACCCATAAAGATTTATTTTTTATTACAAAAGTAATGATATAATTAAACTTTTTTCTTACTAAAATATTTATCTTAATCCTCATTTTCACACAGTTAGCAATCAAAGAATCATCACTCAGAAAGCTGGAAGATGTCACTGTTCAGAGCAGGAATCCCTGTGATATGGTTGCCTAGTCTCTAAATACATCCATAGAAAGGGAGGACCCCCCCCCCTCCAATCTTTTAGGGCAGCTGGTTTTACTGTAAAACTGTTCTTAATGTTAAGAAGCTTTTTTTCCTAGTATTCAGACAAGTCCTGGGATTGTTTTTGCCCTGCAGCAAAGCAGAATAGCTGCCATAGTTTCCTGTTCTGTAATGATATGTGGGAACGACCTTGGGAGAGAGAAGGAAGAGCCACAGCCTAGAGAATGGTCTGATAAATGAAATCTGAGGCCATAGAAGGGTCTGGGGTGGAGAAAGCATCTCAGATGGGACCCTCCCTAGTTTTCAGGAGAGTAAAAATTGATGGAGCTAACAGCAGTCTTGCAGAGTAGAAGCGTGAACCAAAAAGGAGCTTGCACATTAAGCTAAATTACATTCAGAAATAAGTTCAGTCTTCACACAGTAGTTAGATAAAGAAAATAAAGATAGCTTACTTTTATTCAGTAGATCTGGATACAGATAGATTCACCGTAGAAAACATTTAGTCATCACTGGTTCTTTGTAGACACTTTCTGTATGGAATAGAAAATGTGCGTGCAGGCAAGATGTTAAAGGATGAGGCCTGCATTATGCAGCCATCCTGCCTGCATGTCTGCCCACGAGGTAATGGAGACTGTAAAACCCCAAACTCAAGAAGAAGGAGGAAGAGGAAATCAGGTGACCCACGTGACATCCCACAAGCACAACAGAGACATGCCTACCAGATAAACCCTCTTACTATGCTTGTGAGACAATGCTGAGTTGACCCCTGATAATTCCAACAAAAATGAGGGACAGGAGGGGTACTTTCAGACTTGCAAGATTCTGTTAATGTAACCTTACAATAATGATAGTGGTAGTACTCCTTGTTGAACTTCATTTCTGCACTACCTTGCAAGGCTAACGTGTTCATACCCTTGGATCCAGGGTACATATACCATTTGCTATGCTCAATTTTAGGAGAGAAAAGCATTATTGGTTTCACAACTGCATTAAATTAATCTTCTTTAACCAAGTCATCCCACCCCAGTTCTCACATTATATAAGGCTAGAATAGATAAATTGGCCTGCAATACTAAACCAGAATCAGACTTCATTAGGACTTTGTTGTGTGACTCCTGATATTCTGTATCTCAGCAGCTATTACAGAGATCAAACATAAAAAGATTGGAAAGCCCATTGATACTTTTCATCCCCTTTTTATCACAATGGCAGCATAAGCTAAAGCTTTCATCAAAGCAGACTGGCCAAAAAGTCTTCAAGAAAGATTGGGATAGATGGCAATCATCTTCCCTGATTTCTGTAAACATAAATGCTTGCTTGCTTGCTTGCTTATTTATTTATTTATTTAGGTGTTGCTTTTTTTCTTAATATTGCTAGCAATATCAGTTTGTCCTGATTTAAATTCTTCTTAAACATCATTGGCAACAGAAAACATTACCCACCAATTTATAACACTAAAGGAGTTCATTATATCTGAAGGACAGAACAAACTAAGTTCTTGCTGAACTAATTATATTCTAGATATGTTAATTAGCAAGAGGGATAATGGAACTAATACATGAATCACAATCCCTATATACAGAAAACAGAGGTACTCCAGTCTTCCAATTTCCACAGAGTATTCCCACTGAAATCCAACTGAAATCCACTGC
Source organism: Candoia aspera (assembly GCF_035149785.1). Taxonomy (NCBI): domain Eukaryota; kingdom Metazoa; phylum Chordata; class Lepidosauria; order Squamata; family Candoiidae; genus Candoia; species Candoia aspera. The sequence goes on along the minus strand of NC_086166.1, from coordinate 13,625,620 downwards.
ATCCTTCAGTAAGTAGTATGAAGATGGATCTCCACTTGCCAGAATATACAGCAAAACTACACAATACAGTACCTTAGGGGGTTTCGCCCACATATAACAGCTTGCAGTAACAAAGGCTAAGTGATCAAATCAGGTAATGTACAATCTTACATGTCCTTTTAAAGGCTTCAATAGAAAAATAAAAAGAAGTCCAATTTCCCAATCAATAAACACTTTTGATAGTCTACAACTTTTTCTAACTTTCTGGTGCTCAATTACATTTAAAAAAACAGGAGACATAACTGGGCTGTATTGACCCATCTCTCAGATATTTATTACTACATTATCCACCAGAGAGCAGGAAGTTACTTCCAAATGCATTCTGCTTACATGAACAGGTTCCCAAACACCAAGATCCAATCCACCCAGAGGTTCTTGAAACAACTATTCCTGATATTAATTCCAGAAAGCTATCTATTTTAGTCGATTGCTAGAAAGCCTTTGGCCCAGGAGAGATCAGAAAAGTCACACACCAGGCATTTCTATAAAAATAATTTTATTTACAGAAAACAAACATATTTAAAGGCTGTTTGCTGAGAGGAGAGATTTCTCTCAGCTGCATACTATCTGCAAGCCTACACAGAAGGGAAACTGAAACTAAAACAAGTCCAGGCAAGTTCTTCTCCCCCCACCCCAGTGCAACAATTAACAACTGAAAAGGGGACAATTAAATTCAACCTCTTCACCCGGCCAAAATGATTAGTTACCATAGTAACCTTAATCTGTAGTAGAAAACATATTAACAAACTATATAAAACTGTTGCAGTGGAAAAAAACAACAATGAAGATCTATGTGCCTTAAAAAAGTAATAGCAGTACTTTGAGGAATCCTCAAGACAACCAACGTATTTCAGCTTACATTTCATGAGCCAATATCTTCTCCATCTAGGAAAATAAACTGGAGAACATGGAAATAACTTCTACTTGTTTGTATACTGTGAACCCAAGGAATCTTATTTCAACCTGAAGGACACAGTGACCATAATGACTTCCTGGATGATGATGATGATGATGATGATGATGATGATGATGATGATGATGATGATATAGAGGTACAGTATTTGGAATAAAACAGCTATTTTTGAAATTGTTCTCTGACGATAAAAGGTAGGAATGGAAAAGCAAAGCAAAGCTTGAAAAACTGCAAAATATGAGGTGAAATAGATTGGCTGAGCAGAAAATTAAAAATCCATACATTTCTAGTAAGTTTTTAAGTTCACACTATTAGCAACTGTGATTTTTTTACCACAATGCCATTTGCAGAAGATATAAAGTGGATTCAATTCATATCATGATTCTGACAGATGTATGTATGTATGTATGTTGTTGCCTTTGAACATCTCAACTTAAATTCCAGTATGGATCACCTACCCAGTAACATATTTGTTTCATGTACTAATTAAACTTATTATACTGCCAGCTTATTTATTTATATTTATATTTATATGATTTTATATGCAGTGACGGAGCGTAGACAGTAACACTCCCACCAGACGAAAGCTTGCCCAGTAATTTTCTAAGTACATTAATTGAACACCTTCTACAAACAGGAATCCACATCCATTCAGATGTACTTTTGTACTGTCAGTTCTACAGGGACATTTGCCGCCTGATAGTCCTGTGTGAATATGTGCACGAACCTACAGGCATGGAAACCAAATTCCCACCAAACACTACACAGACTTGTGTTTGAACTCACTGCAGGTTTAAATATGGATTCTATAAGTCCCCATGATGTTGCCTACATCTCATTCCCAGTGAGTGAGTAAAGCAAGTTTAATTCTTCCTTAGCTCTACTGGTAGTACTTTCCCATTACTCGGACACTCCCCAAGGACAGCCTCAAGGTGTGTGCAAACTATGAGGCTTTGTCACCCATTGACTTTAGGGAAGCCAGCTGACTGTAGTGCAATAGGCAATAAAGGAAGGTAAGGATCAGCAATGGCGACAGCAAATTTCATGCCAGCATAGTTTTCTGCCAGCTCAGGGATAGCTGGAAAGTACTAACTCAGCAGAGTGTTACCTATTAACAAATCTTCATAAAAGTGATTCTGAACACAAAAGGGGTAATAATTTATCTCCCTCTCTGCTAGTAAAACTTTATTCTGTTTATCATTGTACTGTTTCACTAATTATTAAAAGTTAATGAGAGATAATCAGCTAAGGTATGAAGCAAAATAAAATATTTATTATTTTATTTATATTTTTAGACTGTAACTCAAGTTGATATGTTTTTATCATTATTTTACT